>NC_052152.1:152152622-152452622 GCF_902713615.1 Scyliorhinus canicula | reverse complement strand
GCCACCGTGCTGCCCTGCTTCATGCACTCTTACCGGTGAAAGATCACTTATCTCAGCTAGAAAAAGAAACTTTGAGCATCATTTTCATTGTAAGTAGGTTCCACCATTACCTTTATGGGTGTCATTTTACACTTTTGACGGATCATTGATTCTTGATTATAATCTTTGGGCTACATAAAGGTATACCTTATTTCGCAGCTAGTAGATTGCAAAGATGGCCATCAATAGTGTTGGCACTCACTTATGATATCCATTATCGCAAGATCGAGCAGCATGCAAATGCTGATGCTTTATCGCAATTGCCGTTGCAAGTCAAGCATGACCCAAAAGAATATTTTGTCAATATTTCGTATTTCTCACTCGTGAAAAGTGTACCTGTGACTTCATCTCAAGTTGAAAGATACGCAAGAACTGATCCAATGATTGGGAAGGTGATGGACTTGGTCCAGAAAGGAAGGGTGTCAGACGTTTATAGGAAAAATCCAGATCTTAGACCCAACACACACAACAAAGTGAGTTGACAATACAGAATGGAGTTTCACTGTGGGGAATCTGTGTGATTATTACTCTGTGCTTATGCACAGAGTCCTTCACCAACGTGTGGCAAGAGTAAAGGAATTAGCTCGCACTTATTTTCGTGGCCAGGATTAGATGTTCAGAAGAGAAAGTTGGGATCTGCGAATCTTGTTCAAAACTAAGAAATACTCCACCATTGCAATGACTACATCTGTGGGAATGGCCAACTACTCAGCCATGATAGGGAATACACATTGATTATGCTGGTCCACTGGAGGGACACGTTCAGGGGCAAGTCTGCAGTCTCTCCACTTTTGCATCATTTGCATCGAAATGGCCCCTCGATGGCACAACTTCTCTGTTATATGTTTTAAGTATTATCTTTGAAGGTTTTAACTCTTTATGTCATAGTTTTTCTTGGTGAACAGTTTCTGGTACCAATGGAACAGTTGCCAATGTCAACCTCCATTTTCAGCGGTTGTCTGTCTAATAAAGGAGTGATCCAGTAATGCTTACTTGCACCCACAATGGCTAGTATGTTCAATTAAACTTCATCATCTGACTGTGATGCTGGTCCTTTTTCACATCCTTTTTGTATCATGTGGCTCTTTTCCCTCTATTTTATTTTTTATTTGATGTATTTGTTTCTTGCTTTTCATAATTGTTGTTTGAAACTTGTTGGGCTGGATTCTCTGCTGTTGGGATTCTCCATTGCGCCAGCATCCCTGGGGATTTCCCGAAGGCGTGGGCCTGCCCACAACGGGAAACCCCATTGGCCAGCTGGCGAGACGGAGGAACCCGGGGCCGCGCCGCACCAGAAATCTGGCGGGGTGGGACAGAGAATTCCGCCTGCTTTTTCTTTCCCCAACATGCACTTTCATGTTCCCCCGTTTTACCACACTCTGCATTTTGCATCTTTGCACCAGCAGTCCGCTGCTGTGTGCCCAGTTTTTGTACATTGATGACAATTTCAAACCTGTGTCTGTGTTTGGGTCTCAGTTGATATTTTCTGAATTTTAATGTACAAACGTAATTGTTGGTTAGATTAAGGGAACCTGAAAGTCTCAGTAATGATCAATGGATTCCGTGAAAAGTCTCCAAAAATCCATCAAAAGTTTTCGAGACTGATTTTTCTCGTTGCACCAGACTTTGCGAGGTTGAAAGTTTTACCTCCCCGTCATGCACAGGAAGGTCAAATGTGCCACAAAGTATTTTAGCACTACCTCACTTCTTTTTTCAAACACGGTCATCCTGAGCCAGCAAGTTCCTTTTCCCCTGCTCTCAATTAATGTTACTTTATATGTTATTCACAGTAGAGGGGGCACTTGAGCACTGTTCCAGAAAGTTTTGAGCAGAGCACATGGCAGTATTTTTTTTGATCCTGTTTCTTCTAAAATCTGTTTAAACTTTGGTTTCTTCAAAGGTTTCTGCCATTATTCAGCACCTCTCCATTGGCAACTTTGGTGTAGCAATATTTTTCGCGTCTTAAACATTTTTGGATGGTTGCAATGTGGATTGACGATTTTTCTTACCCCACCGGATTTCTGGAAGGCATGATTTATTGGCCACATCAAGCCGGAAATAGGATGAGATGTGGCTGGCACATCCCGAGTGAGGCCTCTTCCGGGATCCCCAACGGTCATTATGCCTCATGAGATCTAACAAGATCTCGCAATCTGGATCCCGCCCACAATGGGTCCAATTAAGGGGCAATTTAGTGTGATCAATCCGCCTATCCTGCACATCTTTGGGTTGTGGGGGTGAAACCCATGCAGACATGGGGAGAATGTGCAAACTCCACACAGACAGTGACCCAGGGCTGGGATTCGAACCCGGGTCCTCATCACCGTAGGCAGCAATGCTAACCATTGTGCCACCATGCTGCCCCAGACTTGTAGAATTAAGGGAGTTTGAAAACTCACTTAACTCTGCCTACGCCAGATGGAACTGACTCTTGGAATTTATGGCCTTGCCGAAGAGACCCCAGCCGGGCACTGCGGAGCACTGCTCCTTCCTCAGGTAAATCAGGATTCACCTGAGGAAGGAGCAGCGCTCCGTAAGCTCGTGTTTGAAACAAACCTGTTGGACTTTAACACAGTAAGACTTCTTACTGTGCTCACCCCAGTCCAACGCCAGCATCTCCACATCATGCCTTTTAAATCCGTAATCTGCCTTTTCCAGGAATTGATCAGCTTTCTTCTGCAGCTCCTTCCAACGGAAAGTCGCTTCCTCTGTGCTGGAACGTAAGACTCTCGGGATAAGGCATTAATGTAAGAGAGCAGGAGAAAGAACTTCTTTGCTGCTTCATTGGCAGTTTCACCAGACTATCATTTGCTTGAGTTTAATGGCTAGAAAATAAATTTGAAAATAATTTCTTGGTCACATGACCATCTCTCTCCAAAATGATTTGAGGAAGGGTTTGTTGATTGGGGTGGGAGGGGTGATTTTACTGCCTCATCACAGCAGAGGTAGGGCAAGAAAATATGGCGAACTGTTCAAAGGTCCATTGACTTTAGAAGATCCTACTGCGAGGAGGGACCATAAAATCCCGCCGCTGATGTTTGAATCTGACTTTTGATCTTTGGCTTATAATGTCCAAGTCATTATCTGTTAAAGGAGTCATTATCCATTTTGATGGACTCTTAGGTAGTTATTGTTCTGGTAGACCTTTGGTCTTTGCGGGAGAGGTAGCCTCATAAATATACAAATGCTGTGTCCTATGATGGAACCACAATTCACTAGACGCACACTTTAAGATATGAACAGTGGTTTTAATCTACTTACAACAGAGCCAGCCTGTTCCGCGTTGAACTCTTGATGAACTGAACGACTGGCTCTGAGCATTGGTATTTATACAGCAGTCTAGGGGGAGGAGTCGTGGGCGGAGCCAAGGGTGGAGCCCTGTAAAAACTCCTAAGCATTCCCAGCGCTACTCCCCCTAGTGGTCGGACAACGCAACTGTGCTTACTAATGCATGGTTTCATGTATATAAAATACAGTGTGAATTACGGAGTTACATTCACCACATTCACCCCCTAGAAAAAAAAATCAAGTCCGGCGGGGGTGGTGGTTGATAAATTGAGTCTGTCCGGTGGTCGGACTGTCCGCTGCGATCTGCGGAGCACCGGGGTTGCAGCCTCTTGCGGTGGCTGGACGGGTGATGTGGGTTGGGGTACGATGGCGGACTCCAGGGAAGATCTCGTCTGAGCTCCATACCCGTCTGGTTCGACTGGGGACTGAGGGCGCTGGGGGTTAGCCGGTGCAGACGCGCGGAACAGGTGGAGTGAGCTAGTGGGCTCAGTGGGCTCGGCAGCGCGAGGGGGCAGCTGGGTTACGCGGAACCGATGCAGCGAGCTAGTGGGCTCGGGAGCCCGAGGGGGCGGAAGGATGGGGTGTAGGGTGAGGGGTGCATCTGTAGTGATAGAGGGGATGCTGGACCCAGCGGGTGGAAGGTCCCGGAGGGATACGGTGTCCTGACGGCCGTCGGGGAACTCGACGAAGGCGTACTGGGGGTTGGAGTGAAGCAGGCACACCTTCTCAACAAGGGGGTCGGTTTTGTGCGCCCTGACATGCTTCCTCAGGAGTACAGGGCCCGGTGTCTTCAGCCATGCCGGGAGTGAGACCCCCGTGGTAGTGCCCCTGGAAAAAATCAAGAGCCTCTCGTGAGGGGTCTGATTGGTCGCTGTGCATAAGAGGGACCTAATAGCGTGGAACGCGTCTGGGAGGACTTCCTGCCAATGGGAGACTTGGAGATTCCTGGACCGGAGGGTCAGTAGGACAGTATTCCAGACCGCCGCATTCTCCCTCTCCACCTGCCTGTTCCCCCTGGGGTTGTAGCTGGTAGTCCTGCTCGAGGCAATGCCCTTGTCGAGCAGGTACTGACGCAGCTCGTCGCTCATGAAGGACGCACCCCGGTCGCTGTGCACGTAGCTGGGGAAACCAAACAGGGTGAAGATACCATGTAGGGCCCTAATGACTGTGAGGTCATGTCGGGGCACGGAATAGCAAATGGGAAGCGGGAGAACTCATCTATGACGTTTAAGAAGTAAATGTTCCTGTTAGTTGAGGGGTGTGGCCCTTTGAAATCGATCGCGAGGCGTTCAAAGGGCCTAGAAGCCTTGAACAGGTGGGCCCTGTCTGGTCTAAAAAAGTGCGGTTTGCACTCCGCACAGATCGGGCAGTCTCTGGTGACGGCTTTTACCTCCTCAGTGGAGAAAGGCAGATTTCGGGCTTTGATGTAGTGGGCGAGCCGGGTGACCCCCGGGTGACAGAGGTCGTTGTGGATGATTTTCAGGCGGTCGATCGGCGCGCTGGCGCACGTCCCGCGGAATGGGGCATCTGGGGGCTCGTTGAGCTTCCCGGGTCGATACTTAATATCGTAGCTATAGGTGGAGAGTTTGATCCTCCATCGCAGGATTTTATTGTTTTTAATCTTGCCCCTTTGCGAGTTGTCAAACATGAAGGCAACCGATCTTTGGTCGGTGATGAGGGTGAACCTCCTACCTGCGAGGTAGTGCCTCCAGTGACGAATAGCCTCCACAATGGCTTGTGCTTCTTTTTCGACTGCCGAGTGTCGGAGTTCCGAAGCGGAGAGGGTACGGGAGAAGAATGCGACTGGTCTCCCTGCCTGATTTGACGTGGCTGCAAGAGCTACCTCTGAGGCGTCGTTCTCTACATGAAAGGGGGTGGATTCATCCACCGCCCACATGGCCACTTTGGCGATGTCCTCCTTGATGCAGTTGAAGGCCTGGCGCGCCTCAGCTGACAGGGGAAATAGTGTGGCCTTAAAGAGTGGGCTGGCTTTGTCCGCATATTGAGGGACCCACTGGGTGTAATACGAAAAGAATCCCAAGCACCGTTTGAGTTCCTTGGGACAATGAGGGAGAGGGAGTTCTAAGAGGGGGCGCATACGGTCCGGGTCGGGACCCAGGACTCCGTTTTCCATGCCATAGCCGAGGATGGCTAGTCTGGTCGTGCGGAAAACGCATTTCTCCTTGTTATAGGTGACGTTTAGTTTCTGAGCCGTCTGGGGAAAACGGTAGAGGTTGGCGTCGTGGTCCTGCTGGTCATAGCCGCAGATGGTAACGTTATCCATGTAAGGGAACGTGGCCCGCAGCCCGTACTGGCCCACCATTCGGTCCATTGCTCGTTGGAACACCAAAACCCCATTAGTGACACCGAAGGGAACCCGGAGGAAATGGAAGAGGCGGCCATCGGTCTCGAATGCCGTGTAGTGGCGGTCCTCCGGGCGGATTGCGAGCTGGCGGTATGCAAACTACAGATCCACCGTACAAAAAATCCGATACTGGCCGATCTGGTTAACCATGTCTCCAATCCTGGGGAGGGGGTATGCGTCGAGGAGAGTAAACCTATTAATGGTCTGACTACAGTCTACGACCATGCGGAATTTTTCCCCGGTCTTGACGACCACCACCTGAGCTCTCCAGGGACTGTTGCTGGCCTCTATGATCCCTTCACTGAGGAGCCTTCGGACCTCCGACCGGATGAACACCCTATCCTGCAGGCTGTACCGCCTGCTGCGAGTGGCTACGGGTTTACAGTCCGGGGTGAGGTTGGCAAAGAGAGGAGGGGGGGAGATTTGCAATGTGGCTAGGCTGCAGATAGTGAGTGGGGGTAGGGGACCGTCGAAACTGAGGGTGAGACTCTTGAGATTACACTGGAAATCAAGGCCTAATAAGAGTGGGGCGCAGAGTTCGGGCAGGACGTAGAGCTGGAATTTGGCATAGCTAGCGCCTTGGATTGTGAGCGTCGCGGTGGTGCGCCCTTGGATCTGGACAGAGTGGGAGCCCGAAGCGAGGGAGATAGTTTGCCGCGCAGGGAAAATGGGGAGCGAACAGCGTCTTACCAGATCTGGGTGTATGAAGCTCTCAGTGCTCCCGGAGTCGAAAAGGCACGGCGTGCTGTACCCGTTAATTTGGACCGCCGCCATCGAGTTTCGCAGATGCTTCGTGCGCGATTGGTCCAGAGTGACTGCGCTGAGTTGCGGGTCGTCGGCAGCTCGATCAGCTTTGCTGGAGTGGCCCCGTGATCACTGCCCTCTGAGTTCATAGTCATCGAGGTGAGTTTCAGAGTTTAAAGGGGATGGATCCCAAGATGGCCGCCCCCATGAGTCGCACATGGCCGGCCGCATGGAGGAGGATTGCCAAGATGGCCGCCCCCATGAGTCACACATGGCCGGCCGCATGGAGGAGGATTGCCAATATGGCCGCCCCCATGAGTCACACATGTCGGGTAGGGGCGGAGTCGGCATACAGGCTGCAGCATTTTGGGGCCTGCGGGCCTGTGAATTCAGGGAACGAGTGCTTTGAGCCATGGGAGGGTTAGCGGCTGGGGCTTTCTTCGCCAGACACACTCTGGCATAGTGTCCTTTTCGGCCGCAGCTGCTGCAGGTCGCGTTGCGGGCCGGGCAGTGCTGCCGCGAGTGCTGATTCTGGCCGCAAAAGTGGCAGGCTGGGGCAGCATTGTGGCTGGGCGGCCGCGTGGCGCAGGCCAGGGGGAGTCGCTGGTCAGGGGCCCATGATGGGGTCACGGGGTCCGCGGGGAACGAGGTGAGGCTGCGGAAGGAAACCTCCATAGTGGTAGCAAGTTCAACTGTCGCTTCAAGATTTAGGGCCCCCTTTTCCAGCAGTCGTTGGCGCACGTAATTTGACCTAAGGCCCGCAACAAAGGCATCGCGTACAGCAAGTTCTCTATGTTCTGCCGCGGTAACCGCCTGGTAATTACAGTCACTAGATAAAGTTTTAAGCTCTCTCAGGAATTCTGCGAGCGATTCCGTAGGCCACTGGCGGCGAGTAGTAAACACGTGTCGCGCGTAGACCTCATTTACAGGCCTTACATACATTTTGTCGAGTAGCGCTAGGGCTTCAGTATACGAACCGGCGCAGTTTAGTTGAGTAGAGATTCTGTGGCTCACCCTCACGTGCAGTAGGCTCAGTTTCTGCTCCTCTGTTGTTTCACCTGTGCTTGCTTCTGCCTGATAGGCTTTAAAACACCGCAACCAATGAGAAAAAATGTATTTTGCCTCTCAACCTGCGGGTCAAGTTCCAGTCGCTCAGGCTTGAGGGCTGATTCCATGATTGATCCTGACTGTTTCTTAAGTAGATTAAATTGATGGAACCATCAATTCACTAGATACGTGCTTTAAGATATGAACAGTGGTTTTAATCTACTTACAACAGAGCCAGCCTGTTCCGCATTGAACTCTCGATGAACTGAACGATTGGCTCTGAGCATTGGTATTTATACAGCAGTCCAGGGAGAGGAGTCGTGGGCGGAGCCAAGGCTGGAGCCCTATACAAACTCCTAAGCATTCCCAGCGCTACTCCCCCTAGTGGTCGGGCAACGCAACTGGACTTACAAAAGCGTGGTCTCATGTATATACAATACAGTGTGAATTACAGAGTTACATTCACCACATCCCATTCCTTTCAAAGCTTCCCTTTTGAAGTGGACCTTGATACCCTCTGGTGCGAAAATTGAGGAACAACATGTCTGTAGTACAATCCTGATAGAAACTTTCCAGAAAAGTGGTTGTCAAGACCAGACAATCAGGTGAGTTGTGGCAGCCATCTTTGGTCAGTGCATTTTCTTGTATTTGAAAAGATCCTTTTTAAACATTACAGTATGTGTTTGGTTAGCTGATGAAATTGCAGGTTGACACCACTCATCATGACAGTGGTTAAAAAGCAGATGGCCACATCATAGGCTCCCCCAACAGAATAAAATAATGACTAAAAGTCCATGAATACAAATGCCATGGAAATTTTCAAGATGTAGAGCATGCTCAAAGTGGATTTTAATTAATTTCTTGTGGATGGGTGAGTAGCTGGATTTAACATTTTGCAACCTATGCATGAATATCCTGAAATTAATCTAAAATGATAACAAATGTAGACACAATGATTAAAGGAGATTCTTTAATTTGTTCTGATTTTGTTTCCTCACCAGGCAAAGACAATCTATCATTGCAGCTTCCCTTAGTATAAGAGTTCCAAGGTCTAGGCTTCAGAGAAATTGGGCTATGGCTATATTTTAATGTAAACTAAGGTAGTTCTGAAAAGATCCCCTGGCACTTAGTAGGAACAGTGGAGCTATTTTTGCCATGTTGGCTTTTAAGCATTTTTTTACATTATAGAAATGACAAGCTGTCTTTTGAACTATTTTACTTTTCAGGGGTTTCAAAAGAGACTGCTGCCTTTCTTACCTAATAAATTAATCATCATAATTAATGTTGCAGGCTTTCACCTCTCTGTACCCTGAGGGAGTCAGGGTAACTAACGTACGGGAGTGGCAGTGGTGGGATTGCTGTCTGTTTTGGGAATGTGATTAAAACAGCCACAGTTTAAAGAATTCTAACCTTTTGCACTTACATGAAAATGTTGTTTGCATCTCGTACTTTGTTGCCTCTTGCTCAATTGAACATGTTCGAATTGAAATATTTTAATTTTAATACCGCACAAAAATGCCAATATAGAACAGCAGAATGAGACCCCCTTCTCGCACATGCTCTCAGCGCAGTTTGTAACTCCACCTAACCTCTCAACAGCTGTTAATTTTGCAAATCCAGTGATAATTAACAAACGAACATACAAATTAGGAGCAGAAGTAGGCCATTCAGTCCCTTGAGCCTACTCCACCATTCAATATGATCATAGTTGATCTGTTTGTGTTTGAAGTTCCATATTCCCATCTACTCAGAAAACCTTTGATTCGCTTGCCCAACAAGAATTTATTTACCTTCACCTTAAAAATATTTAATGAGCCCACCTCCACCGTCTTCTGAGGCAGAGTTTCAAATTCGCACAACTGATTTAAATTTAGAATTTCTATTGTGCAGAAGGATGCCATTCAGCCCATTGAGTCTGCACCAACCCTCTGAATGAGAACCTTACCTAGGGCCTCTCCTCCTCATCTCCGGAACCGCACCTATCCTACACTGCTTGAACACTAAGGCGCAATTTAGCACAGCCAATTCACCTCACCTGCACATCTTTGGACTGTGGTAAGAAATTGAAGCACCCTGAGGAAACACACGCAGGTACAGGAAGAATGTGTAAACTCCACAGTCACCCAAAGTTGCAATTGAAACAGGTCCCTGGCACTACGAGACAGCAGTGCTAACCACCAATTCTCTGAGAGAAAATACATTTTCCTCGTCCCTGTCCAATAAGGGCGACGCCTAATTTAAAAACAATGCCCTCTTGTTCCGGACTCACCAACAAGAGGAACCATCCTTTCCATGTCCACCTTATCAAGACCATTCAGGATCTTATATATTTCAATCAAGTCAGCCCTCACTCTTCTAAACTCCAGTGGAAACAAGTCCAACCTGTCCAGCCTATCCTCATAAAAGAACTCACACATTCCAGGTATCTATGTAGTAAACATCCTCTGAACCAATCCCAAGCATTCACATCATTCCTTAAATATGGAGACCAAAACGGCATACATTATTCTAAATGTTGTCTCACCAGCACCCTGAATAATTGAAGCACAACATCCTTACTTCTATATTCAATTCCTCTCATAATAAAAGATAGCACCCCTTTACCCTTCAAAATTATTTGCCGTACCTGCCTACTAACTTTGTGTGACTCAAGCACCAAAACAACAGTCAGGGGAAAGAAAACTAACAGGCAGACAGTGCAGGGATCCCTCGTGGCCATTCCCCTTCAAAACAAGTATACCGTTTTGGATGCTGTTGGGGGGGATGACCTACCGGGGGAAGGCCCCAGCGGCCAGGTCTCTGGCACTGAGTCTGGCTCTGGGGCTCAGAAGGGAAGGGGGGAGCATAGAAAACCAATAGTAATAGGAGATTCAATGGTTAGGGGAATAGATAGGAGATTCTGTGGTAGCGAGCGAGACTCCCGAAAGGTATGTTGCCTCCCGGGTGCCAGGGCCAGGGATGTCTCTGATCGTGTCTTCAGGATCCTGAAGGGGGAGGGTGAGCAGCCAGAAGTCGTGGTGCACATTGGTACCAACGATGTAGGTAGGAAAAAGGGTGTGGAGGTAATAAACAAGTTTAGGGAGTTAGGCTGGAAGTTAAAGGCCAGGACAGACAGAGTTGTCATCTCTGGTTTGTTGCCGGTGCCACGTGATAGCGAGGCTAGGAATAGGGAGAGAGTGCAGTTGAACACGTGGCTGCAGGAATGGTGTAGGTGGGAGGGCTTCAGGTATTTGGATAATTGGAGCGCATTCTGGGGAAGGTGGGACCTGTACAAGCAGGACGGGTTGCATGTGAACCAGAGGGGCACCAATATCCTGGGGGGGAGGTTTTCTAGTACTCTTCGGGAGGGTTTAAACTAATTTGGCAGGGGAATGGGAACCGGATCTGTAGTCCAGCAACTAAGGTAGACGATAGTCAGGATGCCAAAGCACATAGTGATGCAGTGGGGAAGGTAACAATGACAAAGGAGAGTACTTGCAGGCAAGGAGATGGGTTGAAGTGTGTATACTTTAATGCAAGAAGCATCAGGAATAAGGTGGGTGAACTTAAGGCATGGATCTGTACTTGGGACTACGATGTGGTGGCCATCACAGAAACTTGGATAGAAGAGGGGCAGAAATGGTTGTTGGAGGTCCCTGGTTATAGATGTTTCAACAAGATTAGGGAGGATGGTAAAAGAGGTGGGGGGGGTGGCATTGTTAATTAGAGATAGTATAACAGCTGCAGAAAGGCAGTTCGAGGGGGATGTGCCTACTGAGGTAATATGGGTTGAAGTTAGAAATAGGAAAGGAGCAGTCACCTTGTTGGGAGTTTTCTATAGGCCCCCCAATAGCAGCAGAGATGTGGAGGAACAGATTGGGAAACAGATTTTGGAAAGGTGCATAAGTCACAGGGTAGTAGTCATGGGCGACTTCAACTTCCCAAACATTGAGTGGAAACTCTTTAGATCAAATAGTTTGGATGGGGTAGTGTTTGTGCAGTGTGTCCAGGAAGCTTTTCTAACACAGTATGTAGATTGTCCGACCAGAGGGGAGGCCATATTGGATTTAGTACTTGGTAATGAACCAGGGCAGGTGATAGATTTGTTAGTGGGGGAGCATTTTGGAGGTAGTGACCACAATTCTGTGACTTTCACTTTAGTAATGGAGAGGGATAGGTGCGAGCAACAGGGCAAGGTTTATAATTGGGGGAAGGGTAAATACAATGCTGTCAGACAAGAATTGAAGTGCAGAAGTTGGGAACATAGGCTGTCAGGGAAGGACACAAGTGAAATGTGGAACTTGTTCAAGGAACAGGTACTGCGTGTCTTTGATATGTATGTCCCTGTCAGGCAGGGAAGAGATGGTCGAGTGAGGGAACCATGGTTGACAAGAGAGGTTGAATGTCTTGTTAAGAGGAAGAAGGAGACTTATGTAAGGCTGAAGAAACAAGGTTCAGACAGGGCGCTGGAGGGATACAAGATAGCCAGGAGGGAACTGAAGAAAGGCATTAGGAGAGCTAAGAGAGGGCATGAAAAATCTTTGGCGGGTAGGATCAAGGAAAACCCCAAGGCCTTTTACACATATGTGAGAAATATGAGAATGACTAGAGCGAGGGTAGGTCCGATTAAGGACAGTAGCGGGAGATTGTGTATTGAGTCTGAAGAGATAGGAGAGGTCTTGAACAAGTATTTTTCTTCAGTATTTACAAACGAGAGGGGCCATATTGTTGGAGAGGACAGCGTGAAGCAGACTGATAAGCTTGAGGAGATACTTGTCAGGAAGGAAGATGTGTTGCGCGTTTTGAAAAACTTGAGGATAGACAAGTCCCCCGGGCCTGACGGGATATATCCAAGGATTCTATGGGAAGCAAGAAATGAAATTGCAGAGCCGTTGGCAATGATCTTTTCGTCCTCGCTGTCAACACGGGTGGTACCAGAGGATTGGAGAGTGGCGAATGCCGTGCCCCTGTTCAAAAAAGGGAATAGGGATAACCCTGGGAATTACAGGCCAGTTAGTCTTACTTCGGTGGTAGGCAAAGTAATGGAAAGGGTACTGAGGGATAGGATTTCTGAGCATCTGGAAAGGCATTGCTTGATTAGGGATAGTCAGCACGGATTTGTGAGGGGTAGGTCTTGCCTTACAAGTCTTATTGAATTCTTTGAGGAGGTGACCAAGCATGTGGATGAAGGTAAAGCAGTGGATGTAGTGTACATGGATTTTAGTAAGGCATTTGATAAGGTTCCCCATCGTAGGCTTATGCAGAAAGTAAGGAGGCATGGGATAGTGGGAAATTTGGCCAGTTGGATAACAAACTGGCTAACCGATAGAAGACAGAGAGTTGTGGTGATGGCAAATATTCAGCCTGGAGCCCAGTTATCAGTGGCGTACCGCAGGGATCAGTTCTGGGTCCTCTGCTGTTTGTGATTTTCATTAACGACTTGGATGAGGGAGTTGAAGGGTGGGTCAGTAAATTTGCAGACGATACGAAGATTGGTGGAGTTGTGGATAGTGAGGAGGGCTGTTGTCGGCTTCAAAGAGACATAGATAGAATGCAGAGCTGGGCTGAGAAGTGGCAGATGGAGTTTAACCCTGACAAGTGTGAGGTTGTCCATTTTGGAAGGACAAATCTGAATGCGGAATACAGGGTTAATGGTAGGGTTCTTGGCAATGTGGAGGAGCAGAGAGATCTTGGGGTCTATGTTCATAGTTCTTTGAAAGTTGCCACTCAAGTGGATAGAGCTGTGAAGAAGGCCTATGGTGTGCTAGCGTTCATTAGCAGAGGGATTGAATTTAAGAGCCGTGAGGTGATGATGCAGCTGTACAAAACCTTGGTCAGGCCACATTTGGAGTACTGTGTGCAGTTCTGGTCACCTCATTTTAGGAAGGATGTGGAAGCTTTGGAAAAGGTGCAAAGGAGATTTACCAGGATGTTGCCTGGAATGGAGAGTAGGTCATACGAGGAAAGGTTGAGGGTGCTAGGCCTTTTCTCATTAGAACGGAGAAGGATGAGGGGCGACTTGATAGAGGTTTATAAGATGATCAGGGGAATAGATAGAGTAGACAGTCAGAGACTTTTTCCCCGGGTGGAACACACCATTACAAGGGGACATAAATTTAAGATAAATGGTGGAAGATATAGAGGGGATGTCAGAGGTAGGTTCTTTACCCAGAGAGTAGTGGGGGCATGGAATGCACTGCCTGTGGTAGTAGTTGAGTCGGAAAATTTATGGACCTTCAAGCGGCTATTGGATAGGTACTTGGATTAGGGTAGAATAAGGGAGTGTAGGTTAACTTCTTAAGGGCAGCACGGTAGCATTGTGGATAGCACAATTGCTTCACAGCTCCAGGGTCCCAAGTTCGATTTCGACTTGGGTCACTGTCTGTGTGGAGTCTGCACATCCTCCCCGTGACTGCGTGGGTTTCCTCTGGGTGCTCCGGTTTCCTCCCACAGTCCAAAGATGTGCAGGTTTGGTGGATTGGCCATGAAAAATTGTCCAAAATTCTATGATTAACCTAGGACAAAAGTTCGGCGCAACATCGTGGGCCGAAGGGCCTGTTCTGTGCTGTATTTCTCTATATCTAGACCCCTCCACACCTCAGAAATCTGCAGCAGTTCTCCTTTTAAGTAATACTCTGCTTTTTTATTCTTCCTGCCAAAGTAAATAACTTCATATGTTCCACATTATACTCCAGCTGCCATATTTTTGCCTACTCACTGAACCTATCTATATATCTTTGTAACCTTCTTATATCCCCTTCCCAACATACTTTCCTACCTATTTTTGTGTCATCTGAAAATTTAGCTACCATGCCTTCACTGCCCTCATCTATGTCATCGATATAAATTGTAAAAAATTGAGCCCCCAGCACAGACTCCTGCGTTATTCCATACATCACATACTTCCAATCAGAAAAAAGATCCATTTATACATATTCTCTGTTTTCTACCAACCAGACAATTGTCTATCCATGTTAATATCTTACCCCCTGCACCATGAGCTTTTATTTTCAGCAATAACCTTTGATGTGACACTTTACCAAATGCCTTCTGGAAATCCAGGTACACCACATCTACAAGCCTGTTAAGTGTATGCTCTTATTATAACTGAGAACACCTGTTACTAATTGGGGAAAGGTTAAGGTATTATTCTTAAATATATATGTTCAGGAAACATGAGGCAAAATTCTCAAACCCCCAGCAGGGTCGGAGAATCGCCCGGGTCCGGCGAAAATCCCACCCCCACCGTGGCCGGAATTCTCCACCACCTGGGAATTGGCGGGGGCAGGAATCGCGCCGCACCAATCGGCGTGCCCTCCGCGCCAATCGGCAAGCCCCCTGCGGCGATTCTCCGGCCCACGATGGGCCAAAGTCCCGCCGCTGAGAGTCCTCCCCCGCTGCCGTGGTGTCAACCACCTCTGGTGGCGGCGGGATTGGTGGTGCGAGTGGGCCCCCGGGGTCCTGGGGGAGGCGCGGGGCGATCAGACCCCGGGGGTGCCCACACGGTGGCCTGGCCCGCGATCGGGGCCCACCAATCGGCGGGCGGGCCAGTGCCGTGGGGGCACTCTTTTTCATCCGCCCCCGTCATGGCCATCACCATGGCGGAGGCGGAAGAGAACCCCCCTACCGCGCATGCGCCGGTGGTGACATCAGCGGCAGCTGATGCAGCGGCGCATGCGCGGACCAGCAAAGGCCTTTCGGCCAGCCCCGGCGCTGGCTGGCGGGCGTCAAAGGCCGTTGGCGCCGGTTTTGGCGCCAGTAGGCGTGGCGCCAACCACTCCGGCATGGGCCTAGACCCCAAAGGTGCGGAGAATTGCGCACCTTTGGGGAGGCCCGACGCCGGAGTGGTTGGCGCCACTCCGCTATGCCGGGAACCCCCGCCCCGCCGGGTAGGCGAGAATCCCGGCCCTGATGTTAAAATAAATCCAAAACTTTGCAAAACTTGAAAACTCATGTAATTTTCAAACATTGACTATCCACCAGTATCTTTGGTGCCTGAATAGCGTGAGTAGGAGAAAAAATTGGTGGAAATTAGGAATTTGTTTACCATGTTATCACAGAGGAAGCAAGGTATGACTACCACTTAAAAGAAAGATTAGAAGTAACATGGGTGCGATTCTCCGCACTCACGACGGGGCGGAGAATAGCGGGCGGCGCAAATTTTTACGGCGACGCTGGTCCGACGCCCTCCCGCTATTCTCCGAACCCCGCACAATCTCCGAGTCGCCATTCCCGCCAAACGCCTCTATTACGCCCCGGCACGACCAGAATTGCTACTAATTGCCCCCCCCGCTATTCACCGGCCCGGATGGGCCGAAGTCCCGACTTAATTGCGCCCTGTTTACACGGCGTGAAACACACCTGCTTTTTAAGTTCGTCAACCAGTCGTGCTGGCTGACGACTGCTTCCAGGAGGTTAGCGCACCGCTCAGCGCACCGCTCAGCGCACCGCTCAGCGCACCGCTCGAGTCTGGCCACAACAGGGAAGGCATCCCTGAGAACGGGAGGGGGGCCCAGAGCAGGGGGCAGTGGGGGAGACGGAGGGGGGAGTGGGGGAGACGGAGGGGGGCAGTGGGGGAGACGGAGGGGGGAGTGAGGGAGACGGAGGGGGAGATGGATGGGGGGAGTGGGAGTGGGGGGGGGTTAGGTAGAGAGTGAGCGAGTGAGCCGTCCAACCCCATAACAAAATGTCTGCCACCATGCCATGGCGTGCCGGTCACAAGGACAAGGCCGCTGTTTGCCCTGTGGCTTACGGACACAGGCCACTGACGCACCCGTGAGGAGGACATAGTTTACTGGCCGTTGGATGCAGAAAGTGACCAGGGGTTAGGCTGCCCGCGTGTCAGCAGCGCGTCCAGGCCACCGGGACACACAAGTATCCCGTGGCAGGCGGCTGCCGAGGGGTCGACTAACCTCCGTCTAACATGTCCCGTTTCTCTGCCCCCACCACCCTTCTGTAGGTTAGCACAATGTCTGTGAACAGAACGGCTACGTTCAGCGCAGTGGTTGGGGCCGCTGCACTGCATTTGGCGATGCAGCAGCATCCACACCCACAACCCGCAGTGGATGCAGGGCCAGCTGCAGCAGCAGAGGGAAGGGCCAAGGAGTTGCCAGTCGTCGAGCAGCATGGGGGGGAGGAGGAGGAGGAGGAAGAGGAGAGAGTGAGGGTGCAGCCACGGCACCAGAGGCGACGACCAAGGCCGAGGGTGTACCGTGTCCGGGTCTCTTTCCTAACAATGACGGACATCACCTGCAGGAGGAGACTCCGTCTGCGTAGGCGGACCGTGATACATATCTGTCACCTCGTGGCGCACCTCGCCCCACATGGAACGGGGGGAGGACACGCGATCCCGGTTGCCATCAAGGTGACAGTCACTCTTAACGTCTATGCTACCGGCTCCTTCCAGTCTCCGAGCGGGGACCTCTCCGGGATCTCCCAGTCATCGGTGCACAGGTGCATCCGGGATGTGACCGACGCCCTCTATGCCATCATGGACCGCTACATCACCTTTCCCGAGGACCAAGCAAGTCAAGACTCACGAGCTCGTGGATTTGCCAGCGTGGCCGAGATACCGAGGGTGCAGGGGGCAATCAATTGTGTTCACGTCCCCATGCGCCCGCCTGCAGGGGACAGGGACGTGTTCACAAACAGAAGGGGGACATACTCCATGAATATCCAGGTGGTATGCGACCCCCACATGAGGATCATGAATGTCTGTGCAAGGTTCCCAGGGAGTGTGCATGACTCCTACCTATTGGCGCAGTCGTTCATCCCTGCGATGTTTGAGGGACGTCCCCCCCCGGCTGAGGGGCTGGTTGCTAGGCGACAGGGGTTATCCGCTGAGGTCTTGGCTGATGACGCCTATACGGAGGCCTCAGACCAATGCGGAAACACGATACAACGAGGCCCATGCAGCAACCAGGGGTGTGGTGGAGCGCTGCCTTGGCCTCCTGAAGATGAGATTTAGGTGCCTGGACCGCTCCGGAGGGGCCCTGCAGTACCAGGCCGACAGGGTCGCTCGCATTCTTGTGGTCTGCTGTGCGCTGCACAACATCACGATGCAGAGGGGAGATGACCTGCTGCAGGAGGCGGAGGGAGAAGCCAGTGGCAGTGGTGCCAGCACAGAGGAGGAGGAGGAGGAGGAGGAGAGGGAGGAGGAGGAGGAGGAGGCTGGCGGAGTGGCAGGCGCAGCACGCAGACACGACCCAGGTGCTGGTGATGTCCAGGAGGCGGCATGACGGACCCGGCGATTTTGGTGGGCACGCGACGCCTTGGTGGCAGCACGGTTCACGAGTCGCATGTGACGTCCCCGCTGAACACCAAACCACCACCTGCATCGCTAGTCGTGCAGAGGGTCAACACACAACTGCCACCACCACAACCACCCCCCCCCCCCCCCCCCCCCCCCCAACACCCTCTCAGTGTACACTGCTCCACTTAGACATCACCCTTACCACTGGGTCCAGATGGTATAGCACAACATTGATGGCTGTGTCAGCGGGTGTGATCAGTGCCATGCGGAATGATGACAGCCCGCTCTGCGAAGAGCTGTGAGCTCAGAATCATTAGAGAGAGTCTGACCCATGGCAATAGCTGAACCATCCACCTTGGTGGCCGCTGAGATCGTCACGGACACTCTATCACATGCCCGCGTGGGCTAGCTGTGGGAGGGGGTGGGGGGAGGGGCAGGGACTGCACACCCGGCACCGAAGTTTCACCGCTCGTCAACCCCAGCGACACTCGGTCACCATCACGATTCCTGTGGCTGTGGAACAATCACACGGTATTACAAGTAATGTGGAACAGTGCGTTTAATGTTAACAATTATTTACAGGTGCCCTAGCCCCTACAACTAAACTGTGCCCTTCACCCGTGCCAACTTACTCAGTGTCTATCTTAGTTGCCTTACGGGCCCTACCACTACGTCTATGTGATTCCCCAGATGATACAGCAGGAGTGGAGGAGGACTGCTGCGAATCGCCCCCCTCGACTCGTTTCTCCTTGGCCAAGCGTTTCCTGGGGCGACCCGGCCTTGATGGGCCAGGCTGCTCTGCGGGCGTCTCGGGTGACATTGTGCCACCCTGCTCTGCCTGCAGCCCACCCGATGCACCAGGGATGGGACGGGGGGAGGACGAGAATTCCGGGACGTCCCGTGATGGAGTTAATGGGACAGGCCCCGAAACCTCCTCCTCCCTCGGGGAGCCCGGTGGCCCCCGGGCCTCACTTTGGGACAGAGGTGCGAGCGGGGAGGTGCCCCGTCGTGCCGCCGACACCTGGCGATGCCAGTCCTGGAGGCCTGCAACGGTATCGACCAGGATCCGAAGGTTTGCAGACACGGAGTCCAGGGAGTTAGACATTCCCGCCAGGGACTGTGCGACCTCAACCTGTGTGTGCATGTGTCAGGTGGTTGATGCTCGCGGCGACTGACTGCTGCGACTGGGCCATGACCTGGTGAGACTGGGGCAAGGCCTGCAGAGCGCCGGCAATGTCGTTTTGCCTCTGGCACATTGCTGCCTGTGAGAGGGCAACCCTGTCCAGGGCCGAGGATGACGCGTGCACATTAACCCCAACGCCTTGCATAACCTGACCCATCGCAGAAACCGTTTCACCCATTGCCACCACCGCGGATGCCACCCATGCGGTGTCGGCCTGGGTCTCTGCCATGAGCGGCACCACTCCCTGCTCGTGGACACGGTTCGACTCCTCTAACAGCGTCTGCAGAGTCTGGACGACAGCCCTCATCGTGTCATTGTCCCCCTGGGTTTCTTGAGGCATCTGCTGTGCGGGTGGGTTGAGAAACTCCAGGAACTCCGAAAACGTCTGGGAGCCAGCTGCATGCTGGGCCTGGTCTGGCCTCTGCGAGTCCGGGCCCTCAGTTGCTCCGACCTCCACCTGCTGTACCTGCTCAGCTGTGATGTGCGAACCAGACTGTGACCCAGGAGCCTCATCATTAAATAGGCCCGCCGGGGTGAGTGTCTCTGGGATGGTGGATGGTGTGGGAGATAGCAGTGCCGCAAGCCCGATGTTGTCGCAATTTAGCGCCTCCTCTATGGTGTGGGGCCGCTCAGAGTCCGGAGGGTTATCGCTGGCCATTCCTGTGGCTTGTGGTATTGCCACCCTCTGGGCGTCCTGCTCCGCAGATTGGGTTGGGGAGGATAGGACTCCCCGCTGATTGGGCACCCTCTGTCATTCGGCCCCAGGTGAGGTGGGGGCAGATGCCTGTGTCCGTCTGCAGCCAGATAGCCCTGGTCATTCGGCATCACGTCCTAGGGAAGAGAATGAGACGGGTTATTTAGATTTGCTCGGCAGGCCGCTGGACGGTCCCAGTGGGCAGGGTGTGTGAAGGGACAGAGGATGGGGGAGGTGTCCAAGTGGGCAGGGTGTGTGAAGGGACAGAGGATGGGGGAGGTATCCCAGTGGGCAGGGTGTGTGATGGGACAGAGGATGGGGGAGGTGTCCAAGTGGGCAGGGTGTGTGAAGGGACAGAGGATGGGGGAGGGGTGGGTGTTTGTCAAGGAGGGTTGTCTCACTTGTTGCAGCTCCGCCAACCTCGCATAGCGCGACATCCCGGGTGCCAGACCCCCCAACAAGGTCCAGTGCCCTCTGCTCAAAGGTGGTGAGGGGGTGCAGGTTGGGCAAAACCCCTCCAGTCTGGTGCCGCTCATGGGTGTTGTGAGCGGACTTGGCCTGTTGGGGGAGGGGACATACGTATATCGTTACAATACGGCAGGTATCAGCAGTCCGTTCAGATACTGGCACAGTTTGGGGGTCAAGTTGTCATAAGACGATTGCATCTCTCCACGGGGGCCAGAGTGCCGTGCCAGGGGGGGAGGTGGGTGATTAAGTTAAGGGGGAGGGATGGTTGTGACCAGGGGGCACCTTCTTGGCACTTACCCTGGCAGCCCTGGTGAGGTCGTGCAGCTTTTTTCGGCACTGCTCTGCTGAGCGAGGGGTCTGCCACACAGCACTGACGGCAGCACCCACCTCACGCCAGGCCTGGCGCACCGCTCTGGCAGGTTGGCGATGCCCTCTCCGCGGGCAGATGATGCCCCTCCTCTGCTCGACAGCATCGAGCAGCGTCTCCACATCTGCATCAATAAAACAAGGTGCAGCTCTCCTGGGCTCCGACATCATGGCCGACAGATTCTGTGCTCGCCCGCTCCTTTTTACGGCGTCGGGCGGCGTCACGTGGGCGTGATCGTTTCGTCGCCGCGTTCCGTCGTCATCGCGCACGTGATTGACGCGGCCGTGTTCCTAGCCCATTTCCCGGACGTGAATACGACGGGAAATGGACCCTTCCCGACCGCCGTCAAACGCGCCCGTTTTTGTCGCCAACTTCTCGATTTTTCACGGGTGCGGAGAATCGCGCCCCATATCTTTGGAGCTGTATATGACTGACTTGGATACCGAAGAAGGAATAATTCTTCCATTACAATTTATGGATAGTATTGACAAGAAAGACGACCTGTTGCAGGCCTATGAAGTGTGGTCAGCTTTTGATAAATTTAAGAAGATGGTCAATCAGTCCATGGCAGATTTGATAGGCTTTATAACAAATCTCTGAGATTGTGTTTGCCTTCAAAGTACTGGAATGTGCACTTATTTCACCAAGATAGATTTATGGTACCAAGATGGTTCAATTTCATGGAGAAGACTCCTGTTTGAGCAAACTGGCTGCTACTGTAAAATAAATATTAGGGAAAGCAACTTTTTCCAGGTACTTTCAGATCAAATACAGGCAACTCTCCTGTGATTCAAAGAACGGAGGACCGATTTTCGCCTGACGACCAGATGCAGGTGTCAGTACAAAGAGGGAATTGTTGTCAGATGGTCTACAGAGGGTCACACTT
The DNA here is from genome assembly GCF_902713615.1 of Scyliorhinus canicula. Lineage (NCBI taxonomy): Eukaryota > Metazoa > Chordata > Chondrichthyes > Carcharhiniformes > Scyliorhinidae > Scyliorhinus > Scyliorhinus canicula. Next base: position 152,431,310 of record NC_052152.1, on the reverse strand, counting down.
TTAGCCAACTTGTGGATCAAGACAAAATGTGGGCCTGGGATGGTGACTGTAAGTGAGTAAACCCTAGAAATGAATGGAATGATTATAGATACTTTTGTTATGATTCCAAATATCAGTATGCAATAAGTTGACCGAAGTGCAAACATTGAAGGCGGAATATTCCCAAAAATGGTCAAGTGTCAGGTTCTGACTGAAAACATGTTTCTCCCCAGAGAAACAGTCAGGTTTTTCTCCAGGTCTTCTGGCACTTTGTCCAAAACAAACAACGTGCGAATGACTTGGATGTTTTGTGTTGTCATTCTTGAGAGGTAGGGCTTCACAGAGCTGGCGAGCCTGGCTCCACAGAGATCAGGGTGTCCCTTTTAAAGGGTGCCAAAGATTTGTCATCCCATGCAAAATAGCTAGGGGGCGGGATTTCTGGTGTGACGCGCTCCAGGGATTCTCCATCTCGCCAGCCGGCCAATGGGCTTTCCCATTATGGCAGACCCATGCCGTCGGGAAACCCCCGGGCTGCTGGCGCAATGGAGAATCCCAACAGCGAAGAATCCAGCTCAGGATGTCTCTCATTATGATTCCAGACCAGATCCCAACAGTGGCTAGGATACCAGACTGAAACCCCAATATTTTAGTTTAGTTTGTAAGATAGTGTACAAAGAATACTTCACTCCAGGAGCAATTGCACGAAGACATAGGAATTTGGTATTTTAAAACAAAATGTTGTTATTATTATCACAATATTAAGCTCTTTAAGACCATACCCGAAAATTGCTTATAATTACCCCTAAACTAAACACAGTAAATACAATACCCTTAATTACTATCTCTATTCCCAAGTAAACAATCGGAAAGGAAAACATATAGTTCTCAATCCCTCCTACATCCTAATGGCACAGTGTAATAATTGTGTTCCAGAATAGATTTGTCTCCTGTTAGAACTCCAGCAGACTCTGGCTGGGTATCTTCAAAAAGCTTTTTTCAACTGGTTTGTTTCAGCTTCAGCCTTGTCCTCAGACAAGTCTGTACTGCTTTAAATACTATTAATCTTTTTCTTTTAACTATCCTGCTGTGAGAGCAAAATAACTAATTTGTGGTCTAAAGGGTTAGTCTGATTAGAACTCAACTCCAAAGCTTTCTCAAAATGTCTGAATACCTTTGTTCCATCCAGAAATAACATCATTTCTCATGCTGAAAACAAATGAACTCCCAAGGCTGAAAAAGCATTAACCCCCCAGGCACTATCACCCAGTCAAACAACAGTGCATTAACCCAGGCTTTTACGATGGTCAATTTCACCACTGGCTCCTTAAAGCTTTCTGGTCTTGCAAAGCAAGGTTATTTTGAAAGCATGACTTTTTCCCAGGGTAGAGGGGTCAATTACTAGGGGACACAGGTTTAAGGTGCGAGGGGCAAGGTTTAGAGGAGATGGGCAGTGGGTGCCTAGAATTTGCTGCTGGAGGAGGTGGTGGAACCAGAGATGATAGTGACGTTTAAGGGACATCTTGACAAATACATTAATAGGATGGGAATAGAGGGATTACAGACCCCGGAAATGTGGAAGATTTTAGTTTAGATGGGCAGCATGGTCAGCGCAGGCGTGGAGGACCTAAGGGCAGCACGGTAGCACAAGTGGATAGCACTGTGGCTTCACAGCACCAGAGTCCCAGGGTCGATTCCCGCTAGGTCGCTGTCTGTGCGGATTCTGCACATTCACACCGTGTCTGCGTGGGTTTCCTCCGGGTGCTCCAGTTTCCTCCCACAGTCCTAAGGCGTACAGGTTAGGTGGATCGGCCATGATAAATTGCCCTTAGTGATCAAAAAGGTTAGAAGGGGTTATTGGGTTACAGGGATAGGGTCGAAGTGAGGGCTTAAGTGGATTGGTGCAGACACGATGGGCCAAATGACCTCCTTCTGCACTGTATGTTCTATGTTCCTGTACTGTACTTTTCTTTGTTCTTTGTTCTATGACAACTGCAATCAAGCACACTCTAACTTGGTAAATTGCCAAATGTTTATAATCCAATGTACCTGCAAACCTGCATTTGCCACACTCTTCATTAGTTCTGATGTCATCCTCTGTGAGGTAATTTTATGTTGAGCAAATCTCCAATGCAAAAATGCAGATGAAACTAGATATGGGAAATGACAAGGCACTTGTATTCAGGAAAGCCTGGATTTAGGGCAGCACGGTGGCGCAGTGGGTTAGCTCTGCTGCCTCACGGCGCAAAGGTCCCAGGTTCGATCCCGGCTCTGGGTCACTGTCCGAGTGGAGTTTGCACATTCTCCCCGTGTTTGCATGGGTTTCGCCCCCACAACCCAAAGATGTGCAGGCTAGGTGGATTGGCGACGCTAAATTGCCCCTTAATTGGAAAAAATGAATTGGGCACTCTAAATTTATAAAAAAAAGGAAAGCCTGGATTTGTATTTCACTGGATCAGGGCATTATTACATATAATGAGGAACCTGGGGCGGAATTCTCCGACCCCCCGCAGGGTCGGGGAATCGCCTGGGGCCGGCATAAGTCCTGCCCCCGCCGTGGCCGGAATTCTCCGCCACCTGGGAATCGGCAGGAGCGGGAATCGCATGCCCCCCGCGGCGATTCTTCGGCCCGCGATGGGCCGAAGTCCTGCTGCTGTCAGGCCTCTCCCACAGACGTGGTTTAAACCATCTCTGTGCCGGCGGGATTGGCGGCATGAGCGGGCCCCCGGGGTCCTGGGGGAGGCGCGGTGCGATTGGACTCCGGGGAGTGCCCCCCGGATGGCCAGGCCCGCGTTCGGGGCCCACAGATCGGCGGGCGGGACAGTGACGTGGGGGCACTCTTTTTCTTCCTCCACCGCCACGGCCTCCACCATGGCGGAGGCGGAAGGGACCCCCTCCACCGCGCATGCGCCGGTGGTGACGTCAGCGGCCATTGACGCTCCGGCGCATGTGCAGACTCACGCCAACCGGCGAAGGCCTTTCAGCTAGCCCTGATGCCGATCGTAGTGCCAAAGGCCATTGGCGCCAATCGGCGGAGCGGGAACCACTCCGGCACGGGCCTCGCCCCTAAAGGTGCGGAGAATTCCGCACCTTTGGAGAGGCCCGACGCCCGAGTGGTTGGCGCCACTCCGCTACGCCGGGACTCCCCGCCCTGCCGGGTAGGGAAGAAATTCGCCCCTGATATTTCTTGCTGAGAGGTTTAGGCTGTATTGTTGACTTCAGGGGTAAATGTTTGGTTGACAGGAAAATAATGATTTGGTAACTTCACAAACAATTTACATGTGCTTTGTCACAGAAATCAAAAACTCTGCTGCGGGCTGCTGGAGTTGCCGATTGGGAATATAGAACTCTTAACTGAATGAGTTGCGTCTCAATGTGACATTTATGTCAAACACTGGAGAGCACCAACATTTCCTTCCACCGACCTGAGAATTTAATAATATAGTGGCTATGGACCTAAAGATAAAGGATAAGGAATGAGGCTTTTTAATTAAAGTTTGTGGATATGACAACTAATGGAAACTAAATTCAGTCTATCCTAATTGATAGGAACAAACAAAGCATTGTAGACAAGGTCATGGCAAAATGGCCTTGTGCTGGACTAGGAATGCCAACAAAATCTTTTATGGATAATGGAGGAGAATTTGTAATTGACAGATTTTGGGATACATACAGGAATTTGAATATTGTAATAAGGAATAAAGTGGCTGAGAGACCAATCAGCAATGGTTTATGTGAGAGGAATAACACAATAAGTAACTAAATCTTTTGTAAGATATTGACTGACCAACTGGATTAAATTTGCAAATGGCGCTAGCTTAGGCGGTACATGCTAAAGGTTCTTTGCAAATGGTTGTGGGATGTAGCCTGTATAAATTGCTATATGCTAGGAACTGGAAGTTGCTTTTGGTACTTCTGATGCTCCTGCTGATTCCTGTGCAGGCAGACGGTAAATTTAGTGCTGTCTATTAATTTAAATAATTGTAGCATCCAGCCAGTGTTAAGTGTACTGTTGAGTATTTGCATACCTGGGTAGGGGGTGAAAAAGCCTGAGAGACCAGCATGAAGGAAAACTACTCTGCATGCAAGAGGGAACTAATGAAAATAATTTAATTACAATTTATTAGGGCAGACAATAATGATAGTCTATTAAAGGAACTTTGGGAAGTTTTTTGAACTTACATAGTGTTTCAGAAATGTTAAGGAAAATTCCACACTCAGGATAAAGACATCACCCAGCAACATTCTGATGTGACAAAATTACACAGACACCTGAAGGGCCCATATCAGTAACTTGTTTTCCAGTAACTTGTTTTAATAGCCTGCAACTTGTTCTCACAGATACCTGCAAGGACATATCAGTAACTTGCTTTTACAGTCTTCAATTTGTTTCTCTGACCTAAAATAACACTCACAGCTAATCGTGCTGAACCGGTTAGCAACAAGGGAAGAGATTAGAGACGTGCCTTAAAAGGATAAGGGTGAAAAATACTTACTCTGCCTTGTGAAGTTCATCGAGTCTGCACCAGCCCTTGGAAAGAGCACCCTACTTAAGCCCACGTCTGCACCCAGTCCCTGTAACCCCCAACTAACCTTTTGGACTCTAAGGGGCAATTTAGCATGGCCAATCCACCTAACCTGCACATCTTTGGACTGTGGGAGTAAAACAGACCCACGCAGACACAGGGAGGAAGTGCAAACTCCACACAGACAGCCACCCGAAGCCAGAATTGAACGGGTCCCTGGCGCTATGAGGCAGCAGTGCAAACCACTGTGCCATCATGCCGCCCACTATTGCTTGATTCACAACCAGACAGAGTCAGCTCCAGAGATCCTTCTCCTAGGTTGTGCTCTCCCAACACGTCGGCTAATAAATGATCATTGTCTGGATCTCCTGAGATTATTTTGTATAATAATCTGCTCCACATCACTGCACTTAAAGCCTCTTGGAGGGAAGGTGCATTGGGATTGGAGAAGGTGCTGGAAGTCATGCTAAAATTGATTTTGACCAGGGCAATACTCAAGTGTGACACAACATGATAGAAAATGGACTCCAAGATTTTCATACATTACACTGGAGGCTTTCGTCAAGATGTGAAGAGGAGAAGAAATGCAAGAATCAAGAGGCCTTTGAAACAAACTTTGGGAAGGCAGTGGGGCTAGATAGTGCTGGTGGTCAATGGCAGGAATCTAGTCCTCAGGACCTGGATACAGTGTCATTAAAAAGATCAGTTGCCTTACTTGAGTGATCAAAGCCAGTAAATCCAGCTTCATATACTGTAACTGACCACTGCGCCACTGACCTCACATACTGTTGCATTCCCTACATCCCCTTTGCTAAGCTACCAACAGTTGTTGTGTTCTGTATCATAACCATTGTAATGATGTACACAGAACATATAGTTGTTTAACTATAAAGGTGATTTATTAACAAACACGTGGGAAAGATAACTAATGAACTATAACACAGATGATGGCTACTAAATTAATTCCATGAATTCTCCTGGAGCTACTCTAAATGCGACTATCTTCTTGTACGACTCATTACAAACTGGTGAGTGTCCTGAGTCACGTGATAGATCTCTAACGCCACCTGCTGGTCAGAGGTCGTACCAATAACTATGCATTGATAGACAACTATATATGCATATCACCACAACAGTCTTTGTCAATCATGACTCATATCTAACATTTATAGCTTCAACTCACCCTCATATTCTTATACACACCCACATTCCACTTCACAGCCAGATCTCCAAAACACATTACATTACATTGACACACTTTCCTCTCTCTGGCAGGCTAAGATATTCCATAACAGAGACAGTAGGAGCTAAATGATGGAGTTCAGGTATGGTGCATGTCCTCACCCCAGTAGAAGAGATACTGGTCACCATCATTGGAGAGGTCTTGGCTGAGGCTATGGCCAATGATGGGGCTAAAACCATAGAAGGTGACAGAATCCTCATATCTAATTCTCCTTTCACAGCTCTCTTCCTCTTGATCTTACAATCTCTTCAGATTTACAAGCTGCAGGTGGTATTAGCACGCACCTTGCTTTTCCTGTGTCCTTACCACAACCTTGCTCTTCTGCATTCCCCATTTCAAATATACAAGACTGTCAATCTGGCCAGACCATGTTGAAAGAATAAGAGATGGAAGACAAGGATGACTCTCTTACTCAGCCACCAGCTCAGATACTGACATTGCATACACTTTAGAGAATTAGAGCCAGAACTTGTACATAGTCAAACACTGGATGAATGTGGCCTATGGTCAGGGCAGGGGACAAGGCTTCCACAGGAGATATCACACAGGAATTCTACAGATGAGGACTCTTGAGCTCAGCAATGGGGCAGCATAAAAGAGGGGGCTACTGGTGTGTGAATAACTAAATGCTTGGTAAAAACCTGTGGTTAATATCACAAAGCATGGAGGAGTCAAACATTGACTGTCAATATGGCACAGGGATTTGTGCAGAGATGGAGCACATCAGTTCCAACATTGGAAGTTGTGCCAACATTTTTGAGCATTCTTGTGCACCAAATTATTACACAGTATATGATGGTAATCTCCCTGCTTCCATTAAAGCCGGCAGACATCTTGGTCGTACCATAGAAGCTCAGACTACTCTCATCTAAGCTACAATGTTTGCCTGACATCATGTAGAAAAGATTAAGCTTGATAATTATTTACAATTGGTTTGCAGTTGAGTTATGGGCATTAACCAAATGATTGAAGTCTATCAATCCAATAGGATACCATACTGAATTCTGGGACACTATCTCAATCCAATAGAATTTCATATTGAATTCTGGGACACCATCTCATCGCATGACTTGGTCTTTGTTCGCATTACACTCACATTTAATGAGGGAGAAATACCATGTGGCCCAAGCCAGTGATGCAAGACGTCAAGGCGTGGGATCTTCAGGCCTCGTGCAATGATGTTTGAAAGAAGTGGTCATTTTCTTTTACAGTATGTAACCATCCTTGATCTTGTAAATTTAGAATTAAGTTCTGTAATTAGCTTTTGTAACTCTACAGTTCTTGTAGCACAGTCGTTAGCACTGTGGCTTCACAGCGCCAGGGACCCGGGTTTTATTCCCGGCTTGGGACACTGTCTGTGCAGTCTGCCCGTTCTCCCCGTGTTTGCGTGAATTTGCTCTGGGCGCTCGGCTTCCCTCACACAAATTCCGAAAGACATGCTTGTTAGGTGAATTGGACATTCTGAATACTCCTTCAGTGTACATGAACAGGTGCCAGAGTGTGGCGACTAGGGGATTTTCACAGTAACTTCATTGCAGTGTTAATGAAAGCCTACTTGTGACACAAATAAAGATTATTAACTTTCATCACTTAGAAATATGTATTAGTTGAAAAGGTTTGGGTCGTATTTAGCACGCCAAGGGCAGCACGGTGGCACAGTGGATTAGCCCTGCAGCCTCACGGCGCCAAGGTCCCAGGTTCGATTTCAGCTTTGGGTCATTGTCCATGTGGAGTTTGCACATTCCTGCCGTGTTTGCATGGGTTTCGTCCCCACAACCCAAAGACGTGCAGGCTAGGTGGATTGGCCACACTAAATTGCCTCTTAATTGGAAAAAATGAATTGGGTACTCGTAATTTAAAAAATATATATATATATTTAGCAATCACTTTCAAACATTGATTTCATGTAGAATTTGGGCGTGGGAATAGTTGCATTTTACTCCTGAAAAAACGGCCCAAAAGCTTCACTGATCCTCCGTCTGGTGGGGGGCTAACAGGCACGCAGGGTAAAGCCCCAGCTTTAGCTGTGGATACGGTCACGTGGACCCGGCCTGCCAAAACCTATCCCTCTTTGACCAGGCTCGCCACCTCCGGACCACTCCTCCACCAGTGCCCCCATCCCCCACCAAAGCCCCACTGCCCGCGGAACGGCTCCCACCCAACTGTGATGCCACTGGCCTCAGTCTGCAGCTGCCTCACTTCACAAAAATAAATAGCATGAGTGACCCATGCCGTCAGGAACTCGGCCCGTCGGGGCGGAGCATCACGGAAGGGCCTCAGGTGGCGTCCTGAGGCCGTCCCGATGGCGTGCGGCGTACTCTGTCAATACACCATTTTGGAGGGGGCGGAGCATCGTAAAAGCTGCGGCGCCCCGATTTTTGCGCAAATGGGGATTCTCTGGCCGATCGCCGAACGCAATTTCAGCGTCGGAGACCGGAGAATCCCGCCCTTTGTGTTTTCATTGTAGATTTGTAAGTTTTTTTTAAAGCTATTCTGTATGTTAAATTGGCTTATACCAAGCACTGACACATGCAAGGAAAACAAACTCTGGCAAAACAGTTCTCTCAGCAAAAAACAGTGATAAGTGCCTGTTTCAATGAAGTTCTATGGGAAAAGCCTCTGTGGTGCAGGATCATCTCAACATCAATGACTGATCTTTTGCTCACCGAAGTGTGTGTCTATGCCCTGGTGGAGGGTGGGGATGATAGCCATGACACCTCAATAGTGGCATCCTCGGAGCTCTCTTCCAAGGTGTTCTCATGGGCGACGGCGGAGTGAGTGGGGGATGGGCTGGTGCAATCGGCTGCCGATCCTGTGGGAGAAGAGACATGTGGTCAGTGGGAGGCAACGAGAATTCTGCCTGGCATGAACAACTCACACCGGAAGGGTTATTTGGGTGGGGGCAGGTGAATACTCACCTCTGTGGTGTAGGATGATCTCAACATCAATGACTGATCTGTCTTATCCACCCCCCCCACCCCCGCAAACTTGAGGGCCCTTTCCATGTAGGGTGGGGGGGGTAGACTTTGCTGTCCGGGACCCTGTCACCCGTCTGCACCCTCTCCCGTTTGTTGTGGGCCAATGTCTCCTTCAGGGACAGAGAGAGGGCATTGTGATCCACATGCTGCATAATCAGAAGTTCGGTGTCAACTACTCGCCTCTGAGGCCTATCAGCTTCCTTTCCCTAACAAACGGTGCTACCATTCATAGAAACAGCCCATTCTCCTTCAACTTCCTAACCCTGGTCTGTGACTCAGTTTTGCCTACACCATCTTGCTACTGCCTCTTGCACCTGCTATTTCTCTCCATTGCTTCCCACGATTAGTCATTCCTCGTCACCCAGATGTAAGCCCCGAGGCTAAACCTCCCACCCACTCCATAGTAGTGACAAACTAAAACTTTTATTTGGAAGCTTTATGGTTGCTCCGTCCCAGAACAAACCAATTAGAGATCCGCCTCTTTGTCTGCCATCAAGCAGAGAGTGTGGGGAGCATGACGCCTCTTTGTCTGCCATCAAGCAGAGAGTGTGGGGAGCATGACAAGACAAATATAGCAATGAATTATCTCTACTTGAAGGATCCATGACAGAATTCACAATGCCAGCTGCAATTAGAGATAAAAAATCCACTGTGGGTGAGGTACGAGCTGCAACATGGGCCTGAATTTTTCGCCCCTCGAGGGCCTGCACACGACGGGCCCAGAAGAGGGCATGAAACGCACTTTGGGTCCCAAAACATGATTCCATGCTTGCTGACCAGTTACTGAAACGTGCGTTGGTAAAGACTCAGTGCTGCCGGGAGGGTGGGAAGAGAGTGGGTACTGAGAGAAGTGAAGGTGCAAGCTGGTGATTCTAATGTGCCCCCTCAGCAGGACCGTTGCTGCAGAGCTGTCTCAGGGAGCCACAAATCTGTAAAAAATTATTTGTGATGGAAAAACACTGCAAAGACCCATCCAGACAGCATATTTGAATACAAATCTCATTCCCTAGACACCATTTTAAATGTTATTTCAGCCCTGACATGACATACCAGCCTAGACTCAGGTTGCAACAAAAATGGAAGGGCCGCCTGGCCAGCTGGTCCACTTCCACCTGTAAAAGCAGGTAGGCCACGTAAAATTGAGGTCAATTGAGTCTGTAAGGGGCGAAAATGCTTCCTTGGTCATTGGCAGGCACACGTCTGACTCTGGCATGCACCTGCCACCCAAACTATGGTGCGAGTGCGCAATGGCATTGGGGTATGCGGCCAATGTCTTTTTGCGCCATTTCACGTGGTTCTGGATCAGGCACCTGCCCACCTGAGCAACATAACATTCTACGCATGGATGCCAAATGTAAGACAGTTCCCCATCCCTACCCCACTTCACCCTATCCCGGGTCATAGACCTCTCCTTGGATGTCACAATTCCAGCAGTAGGAGAAAAGTCTTCAAATGGGGAAGCCCTGAATAAAAGCCAGCCTCAGCCAGCAGGCCTGGCTTCAGGTTGTTGAGGTGGTGCACAGCAGGAATGTGGGGTTGAGGACCTAGATAAAGGGTGAAAAGGAGTTCAATGACCTCATGAACTCCAACCATGTGAATGGCCTGGAGCTCTCAGCTGGCAGTCATCATCTCTATCCAACATGTCTCAGACCGGACACCTTGCTGTCACATATATTATTCCCTTTCCAACTTCCTATTTAAATCTCCTTCTCAATAGACAACACTTACACTGATCCTCATCCTATTGCCCTCTGTGGCGACTCGGGGCCTTTCACAGGAACTTCATTGCAGTGTTAATGTAAGCCTACTTGTGAGCTCCTGTGCTGCAGCACAGTAGCACAAATGGCTATCATTGTGGCTTCACAGCGCCAAGGTCCCAGATTCGATTCCCTGCTGGGACACTGTCTGTGCGGAGTCTGCATGTTCTCCCCGTGTCTGCGTGGGTTTCCTCCGGGTGCTCCGGTTTCCTCCCACAGTCCAAAGACGTGCAGGTTAGGTGGATTGGCCATTCTAAATTGCCCTGAGAGTCCAAAAAGTTTCGATGGGGTTATTGGGTTATGTGGATAGGGTGGAAGTGAGGGCTTAAGTGGGTCGGCGCAGACTTGATGGGCCGAATGGCCTCCTTCTGCACTGTATGTTCTATGTGACAATAATAACAATTATTATTATTATTATGGTGATCGGTGGCTGCAGGCACCAAAGGCACTTTAGGATGCTCCTCTATGGCTGCTAGGTAGTCTCCACTCTTCTCTGGTACCAGCCTCAGTACATTCTCTATTTTCTGGAGGGGCCTGGCTGAGGAATAATGATGTATGCCTTCAGATGGAGCAGAACCACATTTTGAGCAAACTGATGGTATCCCTTATCCCCTGTAACCCCTCCTAGCCAATTTTTTCTTCACTAAGGGCAATTTAGCATGGCCAATCCACGTGTTTGGACTGTGGGAGGAAACCGGAGCACCCGGAGGAAACCCACGCAGACACGGGGAGAACGTGCAGACTCCGCATAGACAGTGACCTCGCGGGGAATCAAACCTGGGACCCTGGCGCTGTGAAGCCACAGTGCTATCCACTTGTGCTACCGTGCTTCCTTGGATACTCGGCACAGACTTACACCCTCCTGTTGCCATAGTCATTAACAGCTGTACATTAAGGGAATGGAATCCCTTCAGATTGACAAAACAAAACTGGCTGCTCTGACAGCTCCTGTGGAAACCCTGAAAGAACAGGAAAACTGGCAGCCATCTGAGCTAGACTGCCCTGATCCATCACCAAGGTGATGCAGTTGGAAACCATCACAAACAAGGCATTGGTGAGTTGCCTGATGCAGTTGTGGGCTGCAGATTGTGACCTATATAAGTCAGCAGCTGACACTCGGAGGCATCTGGTTGCAAAGACATTCTTCAGGAGATTGTGGAAGCTGATCCATGGCATATAGACCCTCTGCTGATGGTGCCCCTCCCCTCCATGTCACAGAGATGTCTCACAGGCAAAAAGATAAGATGACCCTCAGTGATGGTCAAGGCACTTTCAATAAGTTGCATAGTTGCTGGCCCCAATAAATTCAATGAGTTTAAATTGAAAGAACTGTACGTGATATCACAAGTCTTTCACTATGGCTGGCCATGTATCTGCTGGTTTCAGCCTTTATACCACTCATAGCAGATCAATTTTTTCAATCACATTTGGAATACTGCGTGCAGTTCTGGTCGCCACATTACCAGAAGGATGTGGATGCTTTGGAGATGGTGCAGAGGAGGTTCACCAGGATGTTGCCTGGTATGGAGGGTGCTAGCTATGAAGAAAGGTTGAGTAGATTAGGATTGTTTTCATTGGAAAGACGGAGGTTGAGGGGGGACCTGATTGAGGTCTACAAAATTATGAGAGGTATGGACAGGGTGGATAGCAACAAGCTTTTCCCAAGAGTGGGGGTGTCAGTTACAAGGGGTCACGATTTCAAGGTGAGAGGGGGAAAGTTTAAGGGAGATGTGCCTGGAAATTTTTTTACGCAGAGGGTGGTGGGTGCCTGGAATACTTTACCAGCAGAGGTGGTAGAGGCGGGCACGATAGCATCATTTAAGAGGCATCTAGAAAGGTATATGAACGGGCGGGAACAGAGGTAAGTAGACCTTGGAAAATAGGAGACAGGTTTAGATAAAGGATCTGGATCGTCGCAGGCTGGGAGGGCCGAAGGGCCTGTTCCTGTGCTGTCATTTTCTTTGTTCTTTGTTCTATTCACCTTTCCCAACCTGGCAAGTTGCAGACCCAGCAAAACGTGCAACCCATGAGCTAGCTGTTGACAAATAAAACAGGTTCCATTCTGTAATAGGTTCTGGTTCCCCACTGGACTCACAAGCTGTCCTGGGGAAATCCTGGGGATTGCATTGGGGTTCTAACCCAATGCCCTTTCCTGGGAATTTCCCATCCGGCTCACCCCGAACCCTCCTCCAACAGCCTGCGAAAATTCTGCCCGCTGCATTTGAGCCTGAAAATACTATCATTCTGAAATACCAAGCAATGAAAGCAGAATTTGATTTATTTTGTTTTACATAGATACATACATACGTAGAAGACAAGAGCAGGATTTTGCTCCTTCAAGCCTGCTCCGCTATTCATCACGATCATGGCTGATCACTCAACTCAATAGCCTAATCCTGCTTTCTCCCCATAGCCTTTGATCCCATTCTCCGCAAGTGCTATATCTAGCCACCTCTTGAATATATTCAAAGTTTTAGCATCAACTACTTCCTGTGGTAATGAATTCCACAGGCTCACCACACTTTGTGTGAAGAAATGCCTCCTTATATCTGTACGAAATGGTTTACCCTGAATCCTCAGGCTGTGGCCCTTGGTTCTGGACACACCCATCATTGGTAACATCTTCCCTGCACCTACCCTGTCTAGTCCCGTTAAAATTTTATAAGTCTCTATGAGATCTCCCCTCATTCTTCTGAACTCCAGCGAGAACAATCCAAGCCTAGTCAATATCTCCTCATATGACAGTCCCGCCATCCCTGGAATCAGTCTTGTAAATCTTCGCTGCACTCTCTCGAAAGCAAGAACATCCTTCCTCAGAGTAAGAGACCAAAATTGCACACAATACTCCAGGTAAGGCCTCACCAAGGCCCTGTATAATTGCAGCAACACATCCCTGCTTCTATACTCGAAACCTCTCGCAATGAAGGCCAACATACCATTCGCCTTATAACTATATTATTATAGTCATATATAGCAAAGGAGATCTGCTGGTAAAATGCATAGAGCAAAATGATCATACACAACATAAGGTCAATCACCTTTTTAAAATGTTCCATTCGATAAAATCAGAAATTAAAATCGGTGATTGAATGTTAAAGAACCTCATACCAGGAAAAGCCCTGTTCTTAAAAGCCTCATTATTCTCTCTATTTAGAAATTGATTAAAACACGGTTTCATAATGGCTGTCCTTAGATTATGCTTCCAGTCAGCCCACCTTTACACTTGGAATCTAGGTTTTATAGTTATCTAACCTTGTTTAGCAATACGTTTAATAATGAGTCAAGTGGATCTAACAGATTTGAGGAAAGCACCCAAAATATCACTATGAAAACTATGTAGCTGTTTACATATGATAAACGACGTTAGACAATAGGCCCGGGATCTCTTCATTTTGTCAACAGCCAATATATACAAGATTATAGCCATTCTCTTCGGAACCATTGGCCATATAAACAGAAATAAAAATAAAAATGCCACCTTTCATCTCCAGATTGATAGAATGTTGCCAGGGTAAAACCAAGCGATATTAATCACAGCAAGCTTTCAGAACCAACCGAGAGAACTAAGAGAAAATGAACAGCAGTGAAACCTTGTGCAAATCTGCTGTCAATTGACTGGTACCTGATGGACTCAGGCACCCTGAAGCCTTTACCTATAGCAAGAAAGAAAGGAACCTATTTTTAGTGGAAATTCTTTCATGTGAACTAAAGGTTAGAGATGTCAAGCCTCGTAATTCTATTCAGACACAGACAAAATTAAAGCCATCGAGGCAATGAAAGTCTCCAAGGACAAGAAGGCAGTACTGCGCATCCTGAGAATGGTCAATTCCCTTGGCAAGTTCATCCCGAATTTGGCCACACACCACGACCCTACGCAACCTGGTGAAAAAATCAATTGCCTTTGAGTGGAAGGCGGAGAACTGAACAGAGTGGCTGGAGCTGAAAGCCAAGCTCACCACTGCACCCGCCTTGCATTCTTTGACCTAGACCGAGAGACCAAGATATCCACAGATGCGAGTCAGGATGGCATTGGGGAGGTGTTGCTTCAAGGAGATGACACGTCATCCTGGGTACCAGTAGCATACTCGTCACGGGCAATGACACCCACTGAGACCAGATATGCGCAGATTGAAAAGGAGTGTTTAGGTCTTCTCACCGGCATCCTCAAATTTCACGATTATGTCTACGGCTTGCCAACATTTACTGTTGAGACGGATCATAGGCCGGGTGTCTCCCTTGTCCACTGGCATGTCGCCAGCTCAACTACTGATGAACAGGGACCTGCGGACGATGCTTCCAGCCATACACCTGCCCAACCTTGATCACCTCCCGGTGCTGCAGAAGATGCAGCAGCTTCACGACAGCCAGAAGCAGGGCTATGACGCACATGCCACCGATCTGGACCTGCAATCCCTGGCAGATATGGTCAGGATCAAGATACCGGATGGTGGGTGGTCTGCTCCGGCTGTCGTTGTTCAACAGGTCGTGCCCAGATCCTATGTCATACATATGGCTGATGGCTCCATTGTGCGAAGTAATTGAAGGGCACTGTGAAAGGTTGCTTGCCCACAACAACTTTCCCCTCCATTTCCATAATTCGAATTGCCACCTCCAGACACCTCAAGGCCACCAGTCGTGCCTCCCACTCGCCTGTCAAGACACCGTCATCCCCTCCACCACCTCTCCGACGGTCGACGATGATCAGATGCAAGCCTCAGAGACTGAACTTATGAGCATTTGTTTTGTTTGTTCTGTTCTGTATTTCTTAGTCAGTCACATTAGACAAACACATTCACATGTACATACATCTACAAAATAAAAGGGGAGATGTCATGATATGCAAACATGCAACCACTGAACACTCAGAATAGGACACAACCAATGGGTAGTCAGGACACTCAGAGTTGGCATCACCACAAGGGGGCATGACTATAAACACTATAAAAGGCAAGAGGCATTTACACCCTGCCTCTTTCCACAGACAGACATCTAGAGAGTTAGACAGGGTTGAACAACAGCATCACACCACAGCACGTGGCTTAGAGCAAGCTGGTACAGTTAGACTGAGTTACTACAGTTAGATTTGCAGAACTTTGAACTCATTTGAGAACTGTGGTGATAGTTCAATAAACACGTTGAGCTCATTTCAGAGTCTGGAGCATCCTTTAGTTAAGACTGCATCAAGTAGCGGCCTGTGTTATCCGAAGCAGCATAACACAACAGTTAGCACAGTTGCTTCACAGCTCAAGGGTCCTAGGTTCGATTCCCAGCTTGGGTCACTGTCTGTGTAGCGTCTGTACGTTCTCCCCGTATGTGCGTGGGTTTCCTCTGGGTGCTCCGGTTTCCTTCCACAGTCCAGAGATGTGCAGGATAGGTGGATTGGCCATGATAAATTGCCCTTCGTGTCCAAAAAAGGTTAGGTGGGATTACTGGGTTACGGGGATAGGGTGGAGGTGTGGGCTTCTGTGGGGTGCCCTTTCCAAGGGCCGGTGCAGACTTGATGGGCCGAATGGCCTCCTTCTGCACTGTAAATTCTATGAGTCATCACAGCTCTCATCACCATCCACCAATGTGGAGACATACATCTTGGGTGAAATTATTGGACAGGCTACTGGAGCACATTCTGGTGAGCACCACTGATGCAGATCAGGTGGAGGCAGGAACACTCAAGGGAGTCAGCAGTCAGAGGTTTGCTGGATGCCAGGACTCAGCTGGATCTCAGTCAGATGTCTAGCCTCTGGACAAGGTTATCCTTGAGCTGATGCAGATAATAGGACACCATGTGAGATTCAGGAGGGGATGCCAGAGACATTCCAGTGAGAGCATAGTCGAATGGAGGAGTCACGAAGGCTTTGGGTGCAGCAGATGATGCCGGCAATGCGTTGCACTGAGGCTAACACTGCTAGGGTGGCTAACGTAGTGAAAAGCCTGGAGCACTACATATGTGCCTTGAGTGGTGGTACACAAGGCATGGCTCAGTCTGTGATGACCATGGCTGAGGGCCTTGATATCATGTCCCAGTCACTGAGGGACATGTCCCAGACACAGGTGGACATTCCCGAGGCGCTGCAGAGCATGGCCCAGTCACTGAGAACCATCACTGAGGACATCAGCAATTTGGTGCAGATAATGGGAAGCAGACAGGACTGGCAGAGAAAGATGACTCAGAGACCCCTGGAGCTCATTCCAACTATCTCTCCATCCCATGGAGAATCTCAGGACCCTATGGACACTGTTATAGAGGAGGAGGTCCTGGAGGCCAATGCTGGCCCTCCACCAAGGAGATAACGGCGGTCACCAGTTCTTTCAACCCCCCCCCCCCTCACCGCTCCTGACACCGACGCATCTCAAGGGCAATGGTCAGAACAAGGTGGCTCAGTGATGCCTTGACGTAGCCGTAGACCACAAAAGATCAAGAAGAGTGAGGAGCACCGAGTGGGCACTGAGAGGGCCGCTAACCTTAGCTAGGGGGAATGGAAATGTCAAATGTTTCCAATTAAAAGGTGTTATACCTGATACTTGTGAAGCCTCTGTTACATTAATCTTCACAGCGGGGATGCGTGCAGACCCATCCCCAGCTGCCCTCAGCTTCACCTAAGCTCTGCCCCCCGGGCATGATGGTGAAAGATCAAACGGCCCGATGCAGACTCTGTTCAGAGGATGGTGTGATCACACTGTCAACAAAAGACAAGTCTTACAACACCAGGTTAAAGTCCAACAGGTTTGTTTCAAACACGAGCTTTCGGAGCACGACTCCGCCTTCTCCTGAAGAAGGAGCCGTGCTCCGAAAGCTCGTGTTTGAAACAAACCTGTTGGACTTTAACCTGGTGTTGTAAGACTTCTTACTGTGCTCACCCCAGTCCAACGCCGGCATCTCCACATCATAACAAAAGACAAGAGTAGGAGTTTTGTTGAAACTGAGTAGCACCAAAGATTTCCTCACAGTGAGTTACCACTCTCTTGCCTTGTATATTGACCCGCTGACAGGCCCATACAGGCCCATCACCTGGAGTATTGTTACACAGACCCTTGGAGGAAGGAAATGGAGAGGAGATTGGGGGAAAAAAGAGGGAAATGGAGGAGAAGGGATTGGGGTGTTGGGGGACTTGGGGAAGGAGGAAAATGGATGGAAGTTAAACTGATGGATACAGCCTCGTCCATTAAGAATCTGGTGAGGATGAGGGCCTCCCTGGTCCTCAGTGTGTGTCAAGGCTGTTGCCGCCACCTGTACTCCATCCTCCGGCTCCTCCCTTGGCTTCCTCCTGGGCTCATCATCCAGCCCCTCCTGATCTACCTCCGCCTCAGACAAGGTCCCTTCTCCACCTCCTCCCGCATTCGCCCCTCTTGCTGTGTCAGGTTGGAGAGGGCACAGCAAATCTCCACAAAGTGGGAGACCCTCTGGGTGGTGTACTGCAAGACACCACCTGATCAGTTCAGGCATTGGAACTGAATTTTCCACAGTGCAATGCACTATTCAATATCAGCACGGGTGGCAACATGGGGCTCAATTTAACGGGTCTCCGCATCGATCTCAGACCTCCACACCAGCATCATAGCCAGGACCTCAGCGGGTATCCCTCGTCCCCCAAGAGCAAACCCATCATACTGGAGTGGCCCTCGAAGCCACACAAACTGAACATTAAGGAAGTGGAACCCCTTTTTAATAAAGGGCACTCCCTGATGCCCTGGGGTGCGCAGCGCGACATGCCCCCTGGACCTGGGGCATCCCGGTGATGGCAGCAAATCCTGCAGCCTGGGCATCTTGGTGGGCCTGGCCCAACTCAAAGGTGATAAAGTCTGATTCCTGGGCATACAAGGCATCAGTGACCTACCGGATGCACCTGTGGGCTGTAGATCGTGAAATGCTGCACAGGTCCCCACTCGAGTCCTGAAATGAACTGGTGGCATAAATTTTGAACAGTAAGAAGTCTTGCAACACCAGGTTAAAGTCCAAACACTAGCTTTCAGAGCACTGCTCCTTCCTCAGGTGAATGAAGAGGTTTGTTCCAGAAACAGAAATATAGACAAATTCAAAAATGCCAGACAATGCTTAGAATGCGAGCATTTGCAGATAATTGAATCTTTACAGATCCAGAGATAGGGGTAACCCCAGGTTAAAGATGTGTGAATTGTCTCAAGCCAGGACAGTTGGTAGGATTTCGCAAGCCCAGGCCAGATGGTGGGGGGTGAATGTAATGCTACATGAATCCCAGGTCCAACGCCAGCATCTCCACATCATTAATTTTGAAGGCTTCGGTAACCTTCACGGCCACTGGGAGCAGGTTCCAAGAGTGGGGGGTTGTGTCCGTGAGGACGTGGCACCGGTGTCGCTCTGTCTCTTTGCTAAAATGAAATCTTCTGCGGCACATGATGTTCATCAGCTCAATGAAAGATCAACGGCACCTGTACACCTTGGGCCATCGCTAGCTTCTCCCTCTGAGTTTCTCCTCGGCCTGATGGTCGATCGGGGCTTCAGGATGTGTGACAGCCTTCTGCACATGGGGTGCCGCCTCGAGTCTGCATCATTGCTGTTGCCTTCTCCAGCATCTGGCTGCCTGGGCTTCCACGAGCAATGCCATGACTGTTCCTGTGAGACCCATAACAGCCATCATTTTGGTATCTGTAAAGAATTGGACAATGAGAGAGATCAACAATCAGTTATGGCTTCCCCTTTTCAGGCCCTTAAGTCCCACACACCTCCCCATCCCTTACGTGTCCCACCTTCTCTCAGAGTGCCATCCAGCAAGCCAGGTGTGCTGACAAACCTTATTCTGCACACGCACACCCAGCCACATCAGGAACCCCGAGACCCCAGACCTCTGCCAGGAACAGTAGAGAGACCATGCTCAGGTGCCATCCCCTGATCCAGACAATTCTCCTTTGATTGCGAAAGGATGCCCACTGCTGAAGCCTTGCTCTTTAGTGTGTGATTGTTGGCAGATGCCTTTATGATGCTGACGCTCCTAGAGTTGAGGCACACTGTCCAGGCATCAAAGTTTGCTTGAAAATCAATGCACCAATCATCCTGTGAGACATGGCACCTCTGCCCCCAAGGAGGCAGTTGAGAGTTGAGGAGTGGAAAGTGCTCTCACAACTAACAAGCCTAATTCCTTATTTGCAATAGTCTTCAGCTGTGAAGCGAGAGGCTGCTCACAGCCAAAGGCAGTGAAATTGATTTTCGGCATAAAAGTCATAGCAGGGCTCTGTCCTGGAAGAGTTTGGTAGGACAGACAGGCTGCAGCTGTGGTTGCCCCTGTTAAGAGTCTCCACAATATATAAAGATGGCTTGGAGGCCTCACAGAAGCAAAGCCCCTCAACCTCCTAGCCCAGGATGACCCTCCACTTCAACCTAATAAAGCCCAATCCCCCTGAGGGGTCCCCCTCTCCCCACCGAGCAGCTCCAGTGTCCTGGACCTGCATGCCGGAAAATGGAAATGGCTACTCACCTCCTACTTACCTGACATGCCCAGATCTGGGCCAGGCACAACATGGTGGTTAAATCGCACCCAATAATTCCAGAACAATTAAAAAAAAAAATTTAGAGTACCCAATTAATTTTTTCCAATTAAGGGGCAGTTTAGCATGGCCAATTCATCTACCCTGCATATCTTTGGGTTGTGGGGGCGAAACCCACGCAAACATGGGAAGAATGTGCAAACTCCACACGGTCAGTGACCCAGAGCCGGGATTGAACCTGGGACCTCGGCGCCGTGAAGCTGCAGGGCTAACCCACAGCGCCACCATGCTGCCCAGTTGCAGAACTTTTTTTTAAATTTAGAGTACCCAATTAATTTTTTCCAATTAAGGGGCAATTTAGCGTGTTCAATCCACCTACCTTGCACATCTTTGGGTTGTGGGGGCGAAACCCACGCAAACACGGGGAGAATGTGCAAACTCCACACGGACAGAGACCCAGAGCCGGGATCGAACCTGGGACCTCAGCGCCGTGAGACTGCAGTGCTAACCCACTGAGCCACTGTGCTGCTCAATTCCAGAACATTTTAATGTTTCACAGCAAATTCCCTTCAAAATGGTGTTCAGGAAATCAAATTTTGAAAATTATTGAACAGATTCTTGTTCGGGAATGATCAGATTACTGCAAAGGTAATAAGAAAATGTTCCAATTGATGGGTGTATTTTCCATAGAGATTGACTTAACTTAGCTTATTGAATTGGTAAATATTGTTGAATGCAGTAGGCGTGAGGGAGATTCTGAGAACAAGAATGCGTGTATTTAGGCTTTCCAAGTAGATTTAAGACAAAGTAAACATGAAACATTCAATAGAAACACAGAGCCAATATTATTCTATTAATGAGAATGAAAGCAATTCACCAAGAAACAGAAATCAATTATATCTCTTAATTTATCAATAGAGTTCTGTGGTGATGCCCTAAAATGTTCAGAGAAAATGATCAGATGTTTTACAAGATTCATTGAAATGTGCTCATGAAAAGAGAAAAGTAAAATTAAAATGATTGAAAAACAGAAGAAAATGTATTGACATGATAATTATAGTGAGCTTCACAGGGATTAGTAATTAGAGTTGAAGGATCCCTATGTTGAACACTATAGTAATCAATTATAATTATAATTTTAAAAATAAAGTTTTAAATGAATTGATGTCAAGAAATAGGACAAAGGAAATTAATATTAAGCTTGTCACTTAATGAAAAGATGTTCTAGACTGTGGTTAACCAACTATGTAATTATAGATGTGTATTCCATCTGTTTATAAAGCATGAAGTGTTCCATCAAATATTAATCTCCAGAGTGATCAAGACGAGAGGAAAGCAAAGCAACAATTTGTTTGCTACTTTTGATTTGAACAGGTGCAGTGCATGAACTTGAAGGATAAAGGAAAGAGCTTTGATAAAATATTCACAGATTTAGCAAGGATATCAGTGGTTTGGTGCAAAAATCTGAGGAAATTAAGATGCCACCTGAATAATGGACTAACTCACATGATCTTATATTTTCTTTGGACTTTTGTGCTGGAAATAGAAGCCAATGTTGTAGAACTATCATTCCAGGAAGCTCTGGGCATATGGCTTCAAGGTTTTTACCCAAAAATGATGGTAGATAAGATGCCATTTTTATCAGATTGTAGAGCTGTCAGAAGTTGAAAAAGACCAGAAACCTTTGGAGCAGAATTCAGCCCATCGACTCTGCTCTGCCATTCAATCATGGCTGCTATGTTTCTCATCCCCATTCTCCTGCCTTCTCCCCATAATCCCTTATCCCCCTATTAATCAAGAACCTATCTATCTGTCCCTTAAAGACACTCAGTGATTTGGCCTCCACAGCCTTCTATGGCAAAGAGTTCCACAGATCCACCATCTGGCTGAAGAAATTCCTCCTCATCTCAGTTTTAAAGGATCGTCCCTTCAGTTTGAGACTGTGCCCTCGGGTTCTAGTTTTTCCTATTGGTGAAAACATCCTCTGTCTAGGCTTCTCGGTATCCTGTAAGTTTCAATAAGATCCCCCCTCCTAAACTCGAAGGAGTACAGACCCAGAATCTGTAGAATGTCGATGTAATGCCCTAACACAGAACTCACATATTTCTCTATTTTCGCTCCCATCTCTCATCTTGCCATTTCTGTGTTCATGGAACATAGAACATACATTGAATAAAGGAGGCCATTCGGCCCATCAAGTCTGCACCGAACCACTTAAGCCCTCACTTCCACCCTATTGCCGCATCCCAATAACTCCGCCTAACCCTTTTGGTCACTAAGGGCAATTTATCATGGCCAATCCACCTAACCTGCAAGTCTTTAGACTGTGGGAGGAAACCGGAGCACCCGGAGGAAACCCACACAGATAAGGGGAGAACGTGCAGTCTCCGCACAGACAGTGACCCAGCAGGGAATCGAATCTGGGACCCTGGCGCTGTGAAGCCACAGTGCTGTCCAAATATGCTACCATGCTTGCACATTAGGCCAAGCTCATGTTCCCGTAACCATATTCCCTTCAAACTGTTGACCACCTAACTTCCTTTTTTAGCCCCCACGTTAGCAAATGTTGTTAGTGGGTCACACTCCTCAAATACTGTATGCCACCACATCAAATCTGCCATCAGTGCAACCCCCCCCCCCCCTCCCCTCCCCCCCCCCCCCCACCCCATCCCCTCCACCAAACAAAAACCAAAAAAAAACATTTTGGGTTCTCTGTCCTTGCAACCTATGACCCCCAACTCCAACATTCCTTTCTCTCCAAGTCACCTCAGCATGTTGCCTCCAAAATCTGTGCCCATCTTTCCTGCAAATCTATGTTTGATCCCCTTCAAACAGGTTTCTGCCGCCTTCATAGCATGAAATGACTCTTAACAAAGTCATAAATCACATCCTATGTGACTGTGATTGTGGTGAACTATTGCTTCTTATACTTCTTGACCTACTTGTAACCTTTGATATGGTTGATCAGAACTGTCCCTCCAATGCTTCTGTTGTCCAGTTGAGTGGCAATACCTTTACCATGTTCCATTCCCATCTACTATTTCAATAATTTCTCCTTTCACTCACCTCACTTCCTGCAAATATAAGGTCTGGCCTGTCTTTTTGTGGGTTATGTGGAATATGCCTTGTTCCAGTCCTACTCACGCCTGCTCCTGTAATTCTTTTTCCGTTATATCGCTGACTGTATTTGTGTCGTTGCATGCTTGGATGGAAACATTTATTGATTTTGTTTCCAATTTCCATCCCTCTTTAACCTTCAACATAGCCCATGTCCTACATTTCCTTTCCATTCCTTGACCTCTCTGTCTCCATTTCCATTGATAGACTGACTACCATGTATTCTTTACAAGCCCACCGACTCGCACAGCTACATCGAGTACAGCTCCTCACTCACACTCTGCTTCCTGTGAGGACTCCATCCCATTCTATCAGTTTCTCCAGTCGCTTTTGTTCCAATAATGCCACCTTCGAAAATGGCACTTTTGAATTGTCTGTCTGTTTCCTTAACTGAGGTTTCAGCACCCCAACCCCTCCTCCCCCGCTGGCTGACATGGCACACAACCAGGTTCAACCCATTTCCTCCACCTCAACCCACACCCCTTTTCTCCTTTCCAGAACTATGATAGGGCCTCCTTTGTCCTCTCTCGAAACAGACATTATGATTTAGTGCCTTTTCCCCATATCCCTGCATATTGTTTCTATTCAAATAATCATTGAACGCGCTCTTAACTGCTTCAATTGAACCTGCTTCCACCACACATCCAGGCAGTGCATTCCAGTCCCGAAACGCCTGCTGTGTAAAAAAGCCTTTTCTCACATTACATTTGATGCCACGTTAAAAACACCTTCCTCTCACCACTCCTGTCAGCATTCCTCAAGGACTGCGCTCTCCGTGATATCCTGGTCCACTCCCCATCATGCCCAACTCCTCATCCTTTTCCTACGGCACCATCCATTGCAATCGCATGAGGTGTAACACCTGCCCCTTTATTCCTCCCTCCTCACTGTTCAAGCCCCAAAACACTCCTTTCAGATGAAGCGGTATCTCATTTGCACCTTGGTCAATTTGATCCACTGTATCCGTTGCTCCCAATGTGGTTTCCACTACATAGGGGAGACTAAACACAGACTGGGTGATCACATGTGGAACACCTTTGCTGAGCTCACAAGCATAACCCCAATCTTCCTGTTGCTTACCATTTCAACCCAGCACCTTGCCCTCATTCCCACCTGTCTTTCCTTGGCCTGATGCAATGCTCCAGTGAATCCCAACACAAACTGAGGAGGAAGCATCTCATCTTCTGATTGGGCACGTCACAGCCCTCAGGACTCAAAATTGAGTTCAACAACGTTAGACTATGACCTTTCACCTTCACTTTGACCCATTTAAAAAAATATCCAAAACAATTTTGTCCCAAAACAAAAAAATACCCTCCCCCATTGTGCCATCTGTCACTTGTTCTCAAGTTTTGCTTTCACTGAGCACTGACCTTTATTCTCCCTTGAACACATTCTGATATGTTTACCTTTATGCAATGATAAGTGCCTTCTCCTGCCATTAATGCTTCCTGTCTCATGCCCTGCAGACCTTTGTTGCAACCTCTCCTAGCTCCCACCAATCACTGACCTTCTACACTGCTCCAGCTGCTCGATCCATCTTATACAGTGGATAACCCATCATATTTCTCTCTCATTTTAGGTCTGAAGAAGAATCAGTTTGACTCAAAACATTCACTCTCTCTTCATTCCATAGTTGCTGCGAGACCTGATCAGTCTTCTGTTCCAGCATTTTCTGTTTTGTTTTCCAGATTCCAACATTTATTGTATTTTACTTCCATTCCATCTACCTAGTCATAGTTGGGGAATAGTCCTCTGTTTGCAGTACCTTTGGAGATCCCCAAGAATCTATCCTTGGCCCCGTCCTATTTCTCATCTGCATTCTTTTTCTTGGTGACATCAGGAGATTCAAAAGTCTGAGTACACGCACTAACAGATTCAAAAACAGCTTCTTCCACGCTGTTACCAGAGTCCTAAATGACCCTCTTATGGACTGATGGACTTATGGACTGATCTGATCTCTTCACACATCTTCACACATCTTCTCACTCCTGTATGCTTCACCCGATGCCTGTGTCTATGTATTTACATTGTGTATTTTATGTTTGCCTTATTATGTATCTTCATTTCTTGTGTGGATTGATCTGTTTGAGTTGCACGCAAAACAATCCACCTCTGGTTATTATAATAAAGTTTTATTCTCTCCTAATCTCCCAGTCTCTCCCTCCAACTCCTCTGACCTCTAGGCCCCTGCAACCCCAGCAGCAGCATCAGAAGCAGGCTTTCTTGCAGCCTGATGCTGAAAGCAGATTTTACACAAGGTCGACGAGCATGATTCAGTTGACTCAAGTTAAAGACCCCCCTATTCAAAGAACAAAGAACAAAGAAAAGTACAGCACAGGAACAGGCCCTTCGGCCCTCCAAGCCTGTGCCGACCATGGCACTTTTCTGGGTTTTCTTTGGCCTCGGTGAGGATCTCCCATGTCGTGGCCACTCTGAGTAATTTCCTGCTCGCCAGTGCTGGAAAACTACTTAAGAGCCGGGCAACATTTTTAAAGACAGCCCCGATCTTTTGATCCCTTCTGTAGCTTCAGGACACCCCCACTTCACCCAACGTGTCTCTTCCAGGTTCCTCGAGCCACACCTCACCCCACTCTTATGGGCAAGGCCCCCCAGACCCAATCACTGGCATGGGCAACCAGGCACCTGTACACTTTGGTACTGCCTGCCTGGAAACCTGGCAGTACCCCTACCAGCATGGCAGTGCCACCCGGGCATTCTGGCAGTGCCAGGATAACACTGCCATTGTGACTGGGTGGCAGTGCAAGGTATCATGCTGGATGTGCCAAGGTGCACATGTATCAGGGGAGTGACAATGTACCACCCTACCCTGTCCCTGACAACCTGGGAGCCTCAAGTCCCCAGCAAATGAGGTGTCATCACGACTGGCTCATTAATTTGTCAACCAGTGCCAAACGGCACCCAATTGAGGCCTCGCTGGTGAGGCCGGTGAATCCTGGGCCTCAGGTGAATTGTGCGAACACATATTCAATTGGGCCTAATAGCCTGATCAGGTTTTCAGAGTTATTTGTCAAAATGTCCCATCACCAGAACTTTGGAATAAGCATTATATGTAATTTGGTTGTCATGTGAGTGTCCCTTTAAGAAAGATTGTGTTTTACCACATGGCGTGTAGCACGGCTTCAATTATGTCATTTGTTGCTGTCAGGTGAGAGGGGGTTTAATGTTTTGGTTTCATTTTCGGTTTGTTCGTTTGGACTGCAGAAGAAGAAGCATTGTGTTAAACTGCAGGACGTTTACCTGTTTTCTCTGTTTTATTTTAAAGCTGTTCCAGTGAACTGAAGGCTCATCGGGTGTGGCAAACTGCCTTGGTAACCTTAAAGCTGGAGTTGCTTTCCTGAAGGAGTTCTGAATTTGCTAGTTGGGAACTGGATCAGAATCTCTGGGAAAGGACCAGTCCAATCAAGTGAGATTACAGTGTGCTGGGCCACGCACTTGAAAGGGGTTTTGGGTTTATTGGATTTTGTATTGAATTGAAACAGCTAAGGGGGATTCATTAAAATTTATGTACATAGATTACTGTAGCTGTTGTGTTTTTTAATGTTTGTAATTAATAACAAATTCTTGTTAAGTGTTTTATATGTTAACTACATTCTTAGAATAAACTTTATTTTGATGAAAATGCTGAGGAAGTCTGGCGAATGGCACCTGAAGTGAAGGCTCTTGTGCTCATCCTAGCCAAATTCAACATACAAGTTATCGGTCAGGTGAGCTTCATAATACACTTTGGAGTTTCTAAACTCTGGCAGCTGCAGTGGAGAAGAGACTTTTGCCCATCTCCTACTGGATATTGCCTAGTCAAAGAAGGTCCAGAAAAGAATCCCCCAAAATGCAGGACTGTGTGCTCTGTGGGCTGGCTTCAGGGTTGCGCACCAAGTTAATAAACGTCAACTGGAGGACCATCAACTTGGTGAAAGGTGTTCTTCGATCTGTCTAAAGATTGCTGGCTTTCCAGTGTAAAGGACTGTCAAGTCCTCATGCTGCAGACGGGTATAAAGTTCTTGGGCAGACCTCCAGCCTCCTAATCCACCTGGGAGGGAGTGAAGCCTCATATATTAGTGATTACCCCTTCTCCTCCTTCATCTCCCTCGACCCGACTTATTAGCGGGAATCCTCCAGCCGTTGCGATTCTCTGTTCTCACTGGCACCGCACCCCCACCCATGGGTTTCCCGGTAGTGTGGGGTGGCTTCAATGGGAAATCCCATTGACAAGCGGCGGGAGTAGATAATCCCACTGCCAGCAAATGGCTCGCTGCCAAGAAAAATGCGGCTCGGAGACCATAGAATCCAGCCCATTGTTTATGTTTTTTTAAGAGAGAACATGTTAAGTCATTTTCATATATTAACAGTTTTCTGTCTGGTAAACCTGCAAACCTGTGCGCTTAACTTTAAAAGCACAACACTGAAAATTGCCCAACCAAATTTTTATGTGGAAAATTCTGAACAAATTCAGAATGTTCGGCAGATTCTCCTGGTGCCTGGGACCTAACGGCAGTGTCTGGGAGAGCGCGCCACAACGCCATTTAGCACTGGTTTCCACAAATGAGGACCAGGCGTAGCGGCACCTTGGGGTTTCTCCCAGGCCATTAGAGATGCCAGGGTGGTTGGGTATTTGGCAGGGTGTCACCCTGGCACTCCTGCTGGCACCCGGTCACCTTAAAACTACCAGCCTGCCATCTTGGCTCTGCCACCCGGGCACCCTGGTAGTGCCAGCATGCCACTGCCAAGGTGGCAATGCTAGGCTGACAGGAGCACTGCCATGGTGCAAGGATGGCAGTACCAAGGTGCCTGGATCTCAGGTTGCCCGTGCCAGGGGTCAGGCCCAAGAGTGCCTTACCCAGAAGAGGTGGGGTGAGGGGGGTCTCAAGGACCCTGGAAGAGTCATGCTGGGTGATGTACGGGGTTCCAAATGCCACGACGGGGTCACCGGGGTCGCCGCAGCCCTTGCCGAAGCCCCCCCCCCCAGCCAGCAGGACGGCTCCTCCCCGACTGTGGCGGCCCTGGACACAGTCTGCAGCCACCACGCAAGGTTAACGAAAACTGAGAGCACAAGTGAACCACAAATGGCCTGCAGTGTACTCCCCGATGACGCTGTTATTGAGAGTGCAGAGCATTCGAAACAGGAACCGCCCTGATTCGGTCGTAAATATGGATTCTCCGCCCAATCGCAGATTATGATGTCAGAGTCGGGCAATGGAAAATCCCGCCCTTTGTTCTCTTGCTCGAGCTGAATTGCTTCTGTTTCCTGCTGGCACTGGGAGTGGCAACAAGAAGCGATTCAGTGTCCCTTAATTGAAAATTTATGCACAGCAGAGATCATAAGAGATTCCGCTGCGAACCACACTAGTGGGCTGCCAGTTTGAGTAAGGGGCTCTATAGCGATCTCCACTGGCTGCCCCCTACTCCCACCCACAATGCAAATCCACTCCCCTCCATCAGAGACTCTCCCACCGGAGACCCCCATCAGAGCTCCCTACCAAAGATCCCCATCAGACAGCCTCCTACCAGAGACACCCCATAACAGGGAACCTCCATTGCACAGAATCACCCATATCAGGGAACCCTCATATCAGAGAACACCCCATAACATAGAAACCAGCCATAGACAGAAGCCCCCAAAGCAGAGAAACCCCCCATAGCAGAGATGCTCCCCAAATCAGAGAAGGCCCCTCATAGCAAAGGACCCTTCTTTCCAGGGAACCCCCCCCCCCCCCATACCAGGGAACCCCCATAAAAGGAAACCCCTTCCATAGCAGATAATCTTTCCCACTCCCCATCAGTCTCCCCTGCCTGGAGAGCAATCCAGGCCGAAACAGTCAAAAAAATCACTGCTCTGCCACTCACCTATGCCTTACAATTGCTGGCTCAGTCATGTGTCAAGAAGGCAGCAGCTGTAACTTAATAGAAAGCCAAAACCACATCACAAGGCTTTAAACCACCACAGATCCTGTGATTTGCAAGGCTTCTCTTCACTTCAGAGAGGAACAGCATTTATTAGCCTCCAGACAACCAGATGTCTGGATTGATTATTTTATTTCCCTTGATGCTTGAATGGATTTCAAGCTGCCTGCTGTGAAACTAACAGCAATGTTTATAAACATCTAGCTGTGATTGACATCCCATGACCACATCAAAACGGTTAAGTGCTTTCTGCTGAGAAAAAGAGGAAGAGAAAGCACTTAATTCTGAGATGTTTATCAACATTTAGATGGTGAGAAGGTCACCAATGTATTTGACATGCCCCCCCCCCCCCCCGTACTTTCAAATTCAACTCCTTGACACACAAAGATCTTTCTGGTCACAGGGACAGAGATCTTATTGGGGTGGTGGGCAACTCCAGCGGTGTCTTTCTGCTGGCCAGAATGGTGGAATTTTGTGTCACATTCTTCACTTGGAACCTAATTTATTACGCTCAAGAACGTCCCCCTCTGAATCTCCAGGCCGGCCAGCATCTCTGTTTGACTCCTGATGGAGGGGGATGGGAGGTGTGAATTGGTGAAGCATCAGGCAGCCTGCCTTCCTTGTGCCGATTAAGGATCTCATCCCACTCCCACTGTTGTTTTACCCAAAGCGAAGGGCGGTCTATGCCATATGGGAAGACTGGCAGCTTTAGCAGTGAGGGCTTGTATTGGGCATGTAGGGGAGGTGAACCTTCTTTCAGCCACCACCCCCCACCCCCCGGACATCAGAGGTATAAGCCTTGAAGATCATTCCCCATTTAGCCCTTGTTCTAGCCCCTAGCCGCACCCCCCCCCCCCCCCCCCCCCGCCCCACACAGACACACACACAAACACTGGCCCATCTCACTGTGCCTCCCAAGCCCAGACTTACCTGTCAGTTCTGGATCCTCAACATTGGGGATGTCTAATCCCAGTCGTGCCCACCTGTGGCGGTGCTGGGACTACAGCTCTGCCAGTCAATCTGATTGGCCAACGGCTCTCTAAGGTGGGACCTACCCTTGAGAAATAGGTACAAATTTCACCTCAACGCAATCAACGCTGCTCCTAATGTTAAATTATTGAAAAGCAACCATTGGGATCATGGACGGTTTCCCTCCCTGACTTTATATTTGAGTATGGGCAAAATTGGTGGGGACAATTGCCTGCAGAAAATCCAGCCCAAGGTGCGAAAACTAGCACCTGATTTTCTAGGTTTCCCCGAGGCCTCTCTGCCAGTGATAAACAAATCACATAGACCTGTCTTCAGGCAGAATTTTTTTTAAAATTGGAATTTCCAATTAATTTTTTCCAATTAAGGGGCAATTTAGCGTGGCCAATCCACCTACCGTGCACAGCTTCTGGGCTGTGCGGGCGAAACACAGCGAGAATGTGCAAACTCCACATGGACAGTGACCCAGAGCCTGGGATCTTGGTATCGCGAGGCAATCATGCTAACCACTGCGCCACCATGCTACCTGTCATAATATACACACAAGTATATGATGGTGCATAGACAGACACTGACTGACACACTTAATGACCAATCAACACACAGCAGCCAATCACCAGACAAGACACGGCCACTATAAAGCCAGAGGGCACTAGTTTTCCCGCTCTCTTGGGATGCAGCCTCTGAGACAGCCAGAGCCCGTGATTAGCAACACGAACATCCACCATGTGCGAGCAAGGTAGTCTGGTCAGGTTAGCCTCAGGTCTCCAGTCAACTCAACATAGTGTCAACCCACAGTGCAAGTATGTTTAACAGCTCATAGTTCAACAAAATAGAGTTGTACTTCTACAAGTGTTGGTAGCCTGTCTCTCTCACTGCTATGGTAAACGCAGTCCTCACAGACCCAGCATACCCAACACATCATTGCCCTCTCTTCAGGCAGAGTTTAAGGTGGTTTCTCTATTCCCCTGTTCAGGAGATTCTGTTTTACCTTTCTTTAAATGAGACAGTTCAAATCATAAAGGCCATATAAAGTCTCCCATCTGTAAATTAGATTTCCTGGCATCTACCTGCCGAGCCATGCCACGTTGACTTTCGAAGTAACGCGGCCGGTAGATAGCGCCCATCGAATCGTAAATTTATTGCTCATGTGGATTCAGAAAAAATTGCTAAGGTTTAGTAAATTTGGATTGGATTTATTTATTGTTACGTCTATCGAGGTACAGTGAAAAATATTGTTCTGTGTACAGTCCAGACAGATCATTCCATACATGAAAAAAATATAGGGCAAACATAAATACACAATGTAAATACATAGACACAGACATCGGGTGAAGCATACAGGAGTGTAGTACTACTCAATCGAGAAGATGTGCAAAGAGATCAGATCAGTCCATAAGAGGGTCATTTCGGAGTCTGGTAACAGTGGGGAAGAAGCTGTTTTAGTTCCTGTTGTCTCAATAGTATAACTGTAAGCATTTTGTTGATGATTCCTCATGCATCTCCCAAAGGACTCTCTAGTAACATATTTCCCAATCACCCCACACTTATGCCTTTCTACAAAATTGGCAGCAATCACGACTGGCTTCAATCTGCCTTCTGCACTGTTAATTCTATGAATCTTTCTCATATTGTCAGATTTTCTAGGTGCTATGATAGTAGCCAAAGAACTCGATTTTAACCATCTGAACCAGAGGTGTACCAATATCCTGGGAGGGAGGTTTTCTAGTACTCTTCGGGAGGGTTTGAACTAATTTGGCAGGGGAATGTGAACCGGATTTGTAGTCCAGCAACTAAGGTAGCTGATATTCAGGATGCCAAAGCATGTAGTGACGCAGTGGGGAAGGTAACACTGACAAAGGAGAGTACTTGCAGGCACAGAGATGGGTTGAAGTGTGTATACTTCAATTCAAGAAACATCAGAAATAAGGTGGGTGAACTTAAGGCAGGGATCGGTACTTGGGACTACGATGTGGTGGCCATCACGGAAACTTGTATAGGAGAGGGGCAGAAATGGTTGTTGGAGGTCCCTGGTTATAGATGTTTCAACAAGATTAGGGAGGATGGTAAAAGAGGTGCGGGGTGGCATTGTTAATTAGAGATAGTATAACAGCTGCAGAAAGGCAGTTCGAGGAGGATCTGCCTACTGAGGTAGTATGGGTTGAAGTTAGAAATAGGAAAGGAGCAGTCACCTTGTTGGGAGTTTTCTATAGGCCCCCCAATAGCAGCAGAGATGTGGAGGAACAGATATGGAAACAGATTTTGGAAAGGTGCAGTAGTCACAGGGTAGTAGTCATGGGTGACTTCAACTTCCCAAACATTGAGTGGAAACTCTTTAGATCAAATAGTTTGGATGGGGTGGTGTTTGTGCAGTGTGTCCAGGAAGCTTTTCTTTTTTTAAAAAATAAATTTAGATTACCCAATTATTTTTTCAAATTAAGGGGCAATTTAGCGTGGCCAATCCACCTACTCTGCACATTTTTGGGTTGTGGGGGCGAAACCCACGCAGACACGGGGAGAATGTGCAAACTTCACACGGACAGTGACCCAGAGCCGGAATCGAACCTGGGACCTCAGCGCCGTGAGGCAGCTGTGCTAACCACTAGGCCACCGTGCTGCCCTCAGGAAGCTTTTCTAACACAGTATGTAGATTGTCCGACCAAAGGGGAGGCCATATTGGATTTGGTACTTGGTTATGAACCAGGGCAAGTGATAGATTTGTTAGTGGGGGAGCATTTTGGAGGTAGTGACCACAATTCTGTGACATTCACTTTAGTAATGGAGAGGGATAGGTGCGTGCAACAGGGCAAGGTTTACAATTGGGGGAAGGGTAAATACAATGCTGTCAGACAAGAATTGAAGTGCATAAGTTGGGAACATAGGCTATCAGGAAAGAACACAAGTGAAATGTGGAGCTTGTTCAAGGAACAGGTACTACGTGTCTTTGATATGTATGTCCCTGTCAGGCAGGGAAGAGATGGTCAAGTGAGGGAAGCATGGTTGACAAGAGAGGTTGAATGTCTTGTTAAGAGGAAGAAGGAGACTTATGTAAGGCTGAGGAAACAAGGTTCAGACAGGGTGCTGGAGGGATACAAGATAGCCAGGAGGGAACTGAAGAAAGGGATTAGGTGAGCTAAGAGAGGGCATGAAAAATTTTTGGTGGGTAGGATCAAGGAAAACCCCAAGGCCTTTTACACATATGTGAGAAATATGAGAATGACTAGAGCGAGGGTAGGTCCGATCAAGGACAGTAGCGGGAGATTGTGTATTGAGTCTGAAGAGATAGGAGAGGTCTTGAACGAGTATTTTTCTTCAGTATTTACAAATGAGAGGGGCCATATTATTGTTGGAGAGGACAGTGTGAAACAGACTGGTAAGCTCGAGGAGATACTTGTTAGGAAAGAAGATGTGTTGGGCATTTTGAAAAACTTGAGGTTAGACAAGTCCCCCGGGCCTGATGGGATATATCCAAGGATTCTATGGGAAGCAAGAAATGAAATTGCAGAGCCGTTGGCAATGATCCTTTCGTCCTCACTGTCAACAGGGGTGGTACCAGGGGATTGGAGAGTGGCGAATATCGTGCCCCTGTTCAAAAAAGGGAATAGGGATAACCCTGGGAATTACAGGCCAGTTAGTCTTACTTCGGTGGTAGGCAAAGTAATGGAAAGGGTACTGAGGGATAGGATTTCTGAGCATCTGGTAAGACACTGCTTGATTAGGGATAGTCAGCACGGACTTGTGAGGGGTAGGTCTTGTCTTACAAGTCTTATTGAATTCTTTGAGGAGGTGACCAAGCATGTGGATGAAGGTAAAGCAGTGGATGTCGTGTACATGGATTTTAGTAAGGCATTTGATAAGGTTCCCCATGGTAGGCTTATGCAGAAAGTAAGGAGGCATGGGATAGTGGGAAATTTGGCCAGTTGGATAACGAACTGGCTAACCAATAGAAGTCAGAGAGTGGTGGTGGATGGCAAATATTCAGCCTGGAGCCCAGTTACCAGTGGAGTTCTGCAGGGATCAGTTCTGGGTCCTCTGCTGTTTGCGATTTTCATTAATGACTTGGATGAGGGAGTTGAAGGGTGGGTCAGTAAATTTGCAGATGATACGAAGATTGGTGGAGTTGTGGATAGTGAGGAGGGCTGTTGTCGGCTGCAAAGAGACATAGATAGGATGCAGAGCTGGGCTGAGAAGTGGCAGATGGAGTTTAACCCTGACAAGTGTGAGATTGTCCATTCTGGATGGACAAATATGAATGTGGAATACAGGGTTAACGGTAGGGTTATTGGCAATGTGGAGTAGCAGAGAGATCTTGGGGCCTATGTTCATAGATCTTTGAAAGTTGCCACTCAAGTGGATAGAGCTGTGAAGGAGGCCTATGGTGTGCTAGCGTTCATAAGGAGAGGGATTGAATTTAAGAGCAGTGAGGTGATGATGCAACTGTACAAAACCTTGGTAAGGCCACATTTGGAGTACTGTGTGCAGTTCTGGTCGCCTCATTTTAGGAAGGATGTGGAAGCTTTGGAAAAGGTGCAAAGGAGATTTACCAGGATGTTGCCTGGAATGGATAGTTGGTCTTACGAGGAAAGATTGAGGGTGCTGGGCCTTTTCTCATTAGAACGGAGAAGACTTGACAGAGGTTTATAAGATGATTAGCGGAATAGATAGAGTAGACAGTCAGAGACTTTTCCCCCGGGTGGAACAAACCATTACAAGGGGACATAAATTTAAGGTGAATGGTGGAAGATATAGGGGATGTCAGAGGTAGGTTTACCCAGAGAGTAGTGGGGGCATGGAATGCACTGCCTGTGGAAGTAGTTGAGTTGGAAACATTAGGGACCTTCAAGCGGCTATTGGATAGGTACATGGATTACGGTAGAATAATGGACTGTAGATTAATTTGTTCTTAAGGGCAGCACAGTAGCATTGTGGATAGCACGATTGCTTCACAGCTCCAGGGTCCCAGGTTTGATTCCGGCTTGGGTCACTGTCTGTGCGGAGTCTGCACATCCTCCCCATGTGTGCATGGGTTTCCTCCGGGTGCTCTGGTTTCCTCCCACAGTCCAAAGATGTGTAGGTTAGGTGGATTGGCCATGATAAATTGCCCTTAGTGTCCCAAATTGCCCTTAGTATTGGGTGGGGTTACTGGGTTATGGGGATAGGGTGGAGGTGTTGACCTCGGGTAGGGTGCTCTTTCCAAGAGCTGGTGCAGACTCGATGGGCCGAATAGCCTCCTGCTGCACTGTAAATTCTATGATAATCTATGATTAATCTAGGACAAAGGTTCGGCACAACATCGTGGGCCAAAGGGCCTGTTCTGTGCTGTATTTTTCTATGTTCTATGTGCAAGTGGATGGGTTTTGAGGGAGTTAAAATCCTGCCCAGTGTGCCATTTGGGTTCAACATTACCAACTAAATTATACACTGAAACACAAGATCCAACTTTCTCATTTGGCTCATGTACAGAAACCTCAAAATGACCTACAGTAAAACGCCAGCTGGTTCATCATGATCCCTAATGTCACTTGTGCCCCTGCAGCATCGACATAATTGTAGAATTTTGTAATTGTAGCAGAAACAAAAGGAAACTTTAAAAATGCATTGAAGTACACTTGCCTCTTTTGAAATATATTATGTATATCAGATAAATGAACGGAGATGTGGGCCAGAATGCATCCTAACATGCTGGGACTTCAATAGATTCTCACATGGATTCAAAGAGCCTAAATTTTAGTATGTAAATGAGATTGCCACAATTTAATGAGGCATTATCAGTTTGTCACTCTTCAGTCAGACTAGTATGACCAGATTGCTCACAGTTCCTGGAAACATCAAGCACTTAATTCTGTTGGTATAGCTCATTATTAAATGATTTTGCAGGGGAGTTAATCTGATAGTTATAACAGCTGACAAGGTGAAATATAGGGCAAATGAAGATTACTATTTAAATTAATTCCAATAGCCAACACTAAATGGCATAATCTCTACTGATGTTAACAATTTGACATATTTGGTGACATGATTAGATAACTCTTCTGATGCTTCTTCCATATCGACGTTGTAATGTTTGAGGGTGGCATGGTGGCAGAGTGGTTAGCACTGCTATCTCACAGTGCCAGGGACCTGGGTTCAATTCCGGCCTTGTGGGATTGTCTGTGTGGAGTTTGCACCTTCTCCCCGTGTCTGGGTGGGTTGCCTCCAGGTGCTCCGGTTTCCTCCCACAGTCCAAAGATGTGCACATTGGGTGGGGTTACAGAGATGGGATGGGAAGTGGGTCTAGATAAGGTGCTCTTTCGGAGGCTTGACGCAGGCTCAGTGGGCCTAATAGTCAGTCTCCTTGTGCACTACCACTTCATTTTCCTGTTTAAGTGTTAGGTTTAACTTAATAGTCGTGGCGGTGTGGTACAGTTAACTTGTGAAGTCCGTGTTGCTATGGCAACATACATGTTGCAACTTCATGGTATGATAGTAGAGGCTCCAACTTGCTTTCCATCTCATGACTGGCTGGAAATCGCTCCTGCTCTTACCACTAGCCATCAACCTGTATTAGAAGGAGTTGCGGATTGATATTCCACCTATTTGTTCATCAAGTCTCACGGTAGCATGGTGGTTAGCATCAATGCTTCACAGCTCCAGGGTCCCAGGTTCGATTCCCGGCTGGGTCACTGTCTGTGTGGAGTCTGCACGTCCTCCCCGTGTGTGCGTGGGTTTCCTCCGGGTGCTCCGGTTTCCTCCCACAGTCCAAAGATGTGCGGGTTAGGTGGATTGGCCATGCTAAATTGCCCGTAGTGTAAGGTTAATGGGGGGATTGTTGGGTTACGGGTATACGGGTTACGTAGGGTGATCATTGCTCGGCACAACATCGAGGGCCGAAGGGCCTGTTCTGTGCTGTACTGTTCTATGTTCTAAGTCCTCGGGTGGGACTCAAAACTGGAGTTTCTGGCTCAGAGTCAGGGACACTAACTACCCAGTGCATCACATTATCTCTTTTCAATGGTATCACACTGTAATGATGCTCACTCACAGACGATTTTAAAAATGCAAAAGATATTTATTAATAAGAAAAACCTGTACTGAGGCCAGCAGCTTCACAACTGCCCTAGAGCAGCCCTCCAGTTGCCCTGGTCCCTACATGTCTTCTATATATGGCTTCCACCTGGGAGAGGAATCCACACCCTGGGGTGATTGCCCACTCTTGTCCCAGCTGGTCCCATGACCTTCTTCTGCTTTGTTGCCCTTAAAGGGACAATCACTACAAATCACCCCATACATCACTAAAATGACAACAAAATATTTCATCATTATCACATTGCAGATTCTGGAAGTTTGCTGTGTCAAAACAAAACTGGTTATTGTGATTCCGACAGTAGTGACAGCACTTCAAACAAATTACATTGGCTGTAAAGCACTTTGAGATTTCCCGAGGTTCTGAAAGGTGCTATATTAAAGCACTTCTTTCTTCATTTTCTTTCTTTTCCTTTTTTTAAGAAATAGTATCAAACCCAAAAATAGTTCAGCGTGATTTTCAGAAAAATAAGTTTATAAATTTATATGATTAAAATTTTGGGATTATCTGCTTTTGTAAATCAAATATTTCTAAGCAGTTCTATGTTAGGTACTATAGTGCCAGATATTTTAAACTATTATGTCTTGACATGCAGGTTAGGTGGATTGGCCATGATAAGTTGCCCTTAGTGACCAAAAAGGTTAGGAGGGGTTATTGGGTTACGGGGATAGGGTGGAAGTGAGGGTTTAAGTGGGTCAGTGTAGACTCGATGAGCCGAATGGCCTCCTTCTGCACTGTATGTTCTATGTTCTATGTTATATGTTCTTGTTAATGATAATATTAACTTCTTCCTGAACAACTTAATGCATCAATAGAATTGTGTATGGTAAACTAACGGCCACATTACTCTTATTTAGTGGCCATCTCAAGCAAAGTGAATACAGAGCAATCTTGTCTTCGCCTACAATAGCACCACCATCACAATGTTTGCCACTGTGTAGACCTTGGGTATTACTCTGATCACTAGTTTGATTTACCCAGTTAAATCAGCATGCTGGCCACCATAACAGGGCCAAAGCTGGTTCCACTCATCTTCTAACCTTTTAATGCCATCCTGTCAAACTTAAGTTTTAGTCAGGAGTTTAATACGATGCCCACCACTCACTTAGGTGGATACAGTCACTGAACACTACACAGGATAATGTAGTTAACTAGATGAGTATCACTGTTGCTTAACCCAATATCCACCCCTCTATCACAGCCACATTATGGCAGAACCATCTAAAGGGCACGATTCAGCGACCTCGTCACGCCCAACTTGTTGTCGGGACGAGGCCGTTCAATCTCCCGAGTCGCTTCGCAATATTTAACAATATCTCAAGCGATGTTACGATCTGGATCTCGCCCTCACTGGGCATGATCTTGATCTGCATATTTAAATGAGCCATTAGACCCAATTAAATATGCGTTCGCGGGACTCTCCTGGCGCCCAGGACATAACGGCAGTGCCAGGGAAGATTCACCAGGGTGCCTGTTAGGACTGGTTTCCAAGGGTGGCACAGTAATTAGCACTGGGACTACAGCGCTGAGAACCTAGGCTTGAATCCCAGCCCTGGGTCACTGTCCGTGTGGAGTTTGCACATTCTCCCCATGTCTGCATGGGTTTCACCCCCACAATCCAAAGATGTGCTGGTTAGGTGTATTGGCCACACTAAATGGCCCGTTAATTGGAAAAAATAAATAATTGGGTCCTCTAAATTTATTTTTAAAAAGAGGACTGGTTTCCACAAATGTGGATCAATTGTAATGGTACCTGGGGGGTTGCCCAAGCCATTAGGGATCCCAGGGTGGTCGGGGTCAGGGCAGGGTGGCACCCTGGCACTCCCTCTGGCACCTGGACACCTTGGCTCTGCCAACCAAGCACCCTGGTAATCCCACCCTGGAAGTGCTTAGGTGGCACTGCCCATGTGCCAGGCTGGAACTGCCAGGGATCAGGCTGAGGGGAGCAACACCAGTCAAAAGGAGGAGAGGGGGTGTTCCCAGGGACCTCCCTGATGTGGGGGGAGTGTTGAAAACAGAGGTAGGGTGCGGGGCAGAGGCTGATGGGGAGGGGAAAGATCGGGACAGCGAAAGAATATGGTGTCCTGACCTGTGAGAAGTCTTTTCTGCTAGGTTCGCCAACAGGAAATAATTCAAGTGTGTACTCAGCAGAGAGAAACTCCCCAAGGCCAAAATAAATAGCAAATAGAGTTGCAGCCGCCGAGAAACACTCCGCTGAACATGCCCTAAACCGGACATAGATTTATTCCGGTTGAATCGCAGCATTATTTTTAAGATGCCTAGGCTATTTTGACACACTGCCACAACACATCCCACTTGGATGGATGCTGTTGGAACACCATCACTTGCAACTTCCCCGAAACTCTCCCATCGTCCATGTTACTCAAATCGCAAGCCAGTTGGTAAAGTTTGAATACAGACACTAAAGCTTTCTCGATAATAGATTTATTGACAAAATGCAGCTTTGCTTATATCTGCTTCCTACCAACCAACTCAGTATCCCACAGTCTGAGGTACTTAATTAAACAATGGCCTTCCCTTGGGTATATCAACAATATAATTAACGTACTGTTAACAACCATGAATTGACCATTCTTCCATGGTCGCCAAGTGATCAGATGTAATGTCTCTTCTTTTTTTTTTAATTTAAAGTTCCCAATTCATTTTTTCCAATTAAGGGGCAATTTAGAGTGGCCAATCCACCTACCCTGCACATCTTTGGGTTGTAGGGGCGAAACCCACGCATACACAGAGAGAATGTACAAACTCCACACGGACAGTGACCCAGGGCCGTGATCGAACCTGAGACCTCGGCGCTGCGAGACGGCAGTGCTAACCACTGCCCCACGGTGCTGCCCCGATGTAATGTCTCTTCTTGCCAGCTTGGGTCTAGCATGCCTCTTTTGCAGGGACCATGACTCAGATTCAGTTTGAATTTGAATCATTTCTTGGAGCCAGCAAGGAGGTGGATTAGGGGCTTTCCCCATCTACACTGCACATTGGCTTTGTAACTCTGAGAAAGGAATAATATATATATTTTTAAAGTCTATGTTCTGAGGTTCCTTGTCTAATTTCAGACTGGGAGCAACACCACCTGGAGGACTCCAACACTTCACAGAAAATGCTCACCACCACATTTTCCGGGTCTCTAGATACGGGTAATTTATATGGCCTTCCAGCACTGCCTACTGCTCAACATCAAAGTAAAAAACAAAATGCTGACAGGAGCACAACGACTGGTTTTAATCATCAGTTAAACAATTGACGGATTTGGACATCTGAAAATCGAGAAAAGCTTGTCCTCTTTGATGGATTAAAAAGTTAAGCCAGTCAGTAGCTGAATCACTCAAAAAGAGAGAACCCCATGGTCTCTCCTTCACTG
The DNA here is from genome assembly GCF_902713615.1 of Scyliorhinus canicula. NCBI lineage: Eukaryota > Metazoa > Chordata > Chondrichthyes > Carcharhiniformes > Scyliorhinidae > Scyliorhinus > Scyliorhinus canicula. The sequence goes on along the minus strand of NC_052152.1, from coordinate 152,390,903 downwards.
TTTGATCCCTGCCAGCCACACACTCGGGTTGTTCTAGTTGGCTACCCAGCTCCTCAGAGTCAAGGGGGAGATGTGTTTCCGTCCCTGATTGCTAGTGCTGGAAGTGTTGAGTCAGGGCAAGATTTAGCTGAGTGGTAATGCCTATCTGCCGACACTTGCCCTGGAGCAATCAGATTGCCCCTGCTGACAGTCATTGCCTGAACTCATTCACAAAGAATTACTCCTTAAGTACTGGTGGGCAACCAGCTCCTGAAGAAATGTACTCCAACAAGAAGTCAATATCCTCAGGAGAAGGAGGGAAGAAAATTGAGGGAAACATTTGAGGAAATGACAAACACCTGGAAAAAATAATCAAGTAATCAAATGTTCTCTTTTTGAATTTAACTACAGGATATTCAACAACCAGCTTGTTAAAAAATGGTTACAAAGAATAATATCCAGCCTGTGTCATAATATACATCTATGTATGTACTGGAGTGCAGACAGGCAATGATTGACACACAGGATGACCAGTAAGCACACAGAACAGAGCAGCCAATCACCAGACAGGACACTACCACTATAAAGCCAGAGGGCACCAGTTTTCCCGCTCTCTCAGGACCCAGCCTCTGAGACAGTCAGAGCTCGTGAGCTAGCCAGTGCAAACACCATGTGGTAGCTAGTCAGTCTGGTCAGGCTAGTATCAGGTCTCCAGTCAATTCAGTATAGTGTCAACCCACAGTTGAGCATGTATAATAGTTTAGACGTTAAATAAAATTGTGTTGCATCTTGTCAAATGTTGGAAGTTTGTCTCTTGCTACACTGCATCAAGCACAGTCCACATCGACCCAGCCTGCCCAACACATCAGCCTGTGGAGTAACTATCCAGTTCCCAGGGCGAAGTGTTTGGAGATGCAAGTGAATTGCGACAGAAAATGTCACAAGAGCTCTCTCTGTAGTGAAGATGAAGAAGAAAGCTTTGTTTAATCTGTGAGAACCATATGAAATATTTGAACTCCACTGAGTAATCTATTCAAATTTGTGACAGTTGAATCGCAGATCATAACAGAGTAATCTCTGTTTTAGGTCAGGTTCACACTCCCAAATTGGAAGCACAGAATCAGGAAAAATACCCAACTCACCAAACCTGACTCAGGGGAAAGTGCTCTGGATTTACAGATTTTCAGTCTGGGGCTGGGGTGGGGGGGGGGGGGGGGGGTGTGCTGCGGGGGGCGAGGGCAGGAAGGGGCCTGCGGGGGTGGTGGTGGGTGGGAAGGTGTTAACGGAGGTCTGACTCATCAAGCTTGGAAAGAGTTCAGAGCCAGACATCGGGATTGCCAGGTGCTGAGATTCACTTGTTAAAAGGCCCGCCTAGATGCTCTGGGACTCTGTCCCAGCTGTACAAAATAAAAAGTTAGCCATAAAACACAGCACTCGAGCCATCATCCCTTATATCCTCTCACCTTCCACAAAATCCCGACGTGATTGGTTCCAAATCATGCCATCCCTTACGTTGCATTCATTCTCCATGTCCCCTCATACTCTCCATGCCAACCAATGCCACTTAATCATCCCCCATGGTCCTTTGCAGCCCCATGCCAATTTAGTGCTTACTCATGCCAAACCGTACACCCACCATCCTTTTCTCTTACTGCATTCATGCCAACCCATCCAGTATCCACCATAAGCATACCTCAGGATCAAGGCTGTGATTAAATGCAAGAAAGCTCTGTGCCTATGGCAGGCTTTGGGCAAATATTCCTGATCCCACATGGTGGGCATCATGGCAGACAGGACGGGAAAATTTGGAGTGCGGCCAAAACTCAGCATCCCACCAAAGAAAAATGGATTGCAATTTTCTGCTTCCGGTTTTCAGAGCCAGTCGGGTTGCTGGACGTGCCATGTTGGGAACTGTCTTTGCATGTCATGAATGCTCATCAACAAGCCAGCTCGCTGGAATCATGCCCCCGAATGGCCACACTGGTGGCTAATTAGACCGGTGTAAATCACAACAGGATATAACTGACATGCACCTCGCGAATTGCACTTCACTTACGTCTTTGAGGTTTGTGCACACAACGTTCATCATTCGAGTGCTTTGGTTCCATGTCAAGGCCGCTGAGGCAAGACCAGCAGGAAGGGAAAGGGGAAGGAGTCTGTAAGGTATACACTCGACTGCGGCGTGAGACAAGACTGATGGCGGAATTTTCTCTTCTTTTTAACTAAGTTTTGTTTTGGCCGGGAAAAGTGGTGATTAGTCCGTCGGCTAACCTGTTGGCTTGTCTCGCCATATCCCCATGGACACAGAGGAACCAGCCTTGGACCTCCCCAAAGGTAGCCCCCAGGCACTGCACTCTGACACTGCCTTCTGGCACTGTGGCTGGTAATGGCCTGCCAGGCATGACCCTCTCCTCTCTGAGGGCTAGACTTATCTGTGTGCCCCTGGCAGGGGCCGTTCACCAGATTCCCATTTTACAAACATTGTTGTAGTGTGGGAGGATAATAGAGCTAATGATATTGAAATACAGTGAGGAAATTCTGTTGGTGTGAATGTTTGGGACCCACGCTGGATTTTCCACTCCCATCAAAGTTGGGGGAGGAAATTCTTGGCTGGAGGCAAATGAAAGTCTGGAAGACAAAGGTTTGTCTGGATGGGGGTGCAGTGTGAGACTGCACAGAGGCAAGGGAAGAGGTAGTGAGCACCAGATAGTTAAGGTCAGAAAGCAGTGATAGTCTTTGTTCAGTGCACATGATGTAGTTGGTGTGAGAAAGTAAAGATCGTCCTAGACAATGTGTACCGTGCATCAAGGCGTATGTCTTTGCCCCAGTTCGGGGCGGTACTCTCTGGCCTGCGTCAGACAGTACCTGGATTGGTACTGGGCTGCAGATGGCACAGTCAGGGGAGCTGGTAAGTAACAGGGGGTACTTGATGACCACATGGGGGTGTCTCGATAGGTAACAGTGCATAGTCCCAGAAGATGGTAAGGAGTGAGGTTAAACTCAGGCACTGGGACATCAACAGGAAATGATTCAGGATGGAGGACTACAAGAATTGCAATTGGCTCCAGGTTTGGGGGCCGGGAGGAAGGACAGTGATCGGAGAGAGGAAAACTTGCAATTGCTGTCCTTCCAAGACAATAGGATGTACATGGAAAGTGACAGGGGTGGGTTGGTTTCATAATAGAAGTGAAACAGCACCACTTCAACAGCAGTTGGAATGACGCAGTTAAAAATAATTTCAGAAACAAATCGCCAGGAGAGGGGCTTGAGGGCTGGCTGGAGGAGTCACCTCCTGTACTTTTAATTAGGAGCACCCTAATAATTTCTACTTGATCAATGTCAGATTGCCATATTGACCATTGGAAAATGAGCATTTCTCCCTCTCATAGGAAGGAGCAACGGTCAGAAAGATTCAACTGTAAAGTGACAGTGGCTAAGGTACATCTACAAAATGTTCCAAAAATCCTCTGTACATTGTGAGTGGGACATTCAAACTTTACAAGGCTCAATGATGCACAATCAATGGACACGAAACGCAGATGTAGTCCGAACGATAGGCTTTAATGCACAAGAAGTGTACCCGGCAGCAGACGTACAGAAGAAAGGCCGACTGCCGGGAAGCACGGGTTCTTATATCCCGCCTCGTAGGCGGAGCTACCTACCTCTCAGCCAATCGGCTGAGAGGCACATGACTTACCCGGGCCAGTGGGCAGCGAGTCCTTTGCACCAATGGCAGCTCACTTCCAGGTACCGTAATACCCCCAGTCATACTACCACATTCGCCTTTTGTTGAAAATGAACCGGGGGGGGGGATGGTATGGGAAATGCGGACATGGGGGGGGAGCATGTCCCGTGAGTGCATGAGAGACTGGTAGTATGACTAGAGATGTTTAGGTCGTACCATTGCATTGATGGCTGCCCACTGGCCTGCAATTATGTGCAAAATACAACAAACTATGTACAGTGTATAAAAATTGGGGGGGGGGGGGGGGGGGGAATGGAGAACAGACAAGGAAAACAAGAGTCCATCAGCAGGCAAGAGTCCACCAGTAGGTCACATTGATTCAATCAGTCGATCGGGCGCCTTGGATGTCCTGCTTGACCTGTGTAGCTGTGCCGGCGATGTTGGAGCGGTGGTATTCCGTGACTCCGGGAGCGAGGATCCTGTTCCTGTGTTCGTGCCCCTGGTTGGAGCTAGCGGGGGCCAGGCTGGGGGAGGGTCGGCCTGTCCGCTGGGCCGTGGGGGTGACGGTGGGCCGGGGGGGTGGGGGGGGGGGTTTGCTGGGGGCAGTGGGGTTGGGGGGGGGGGTGTGCTGACGCCGGGGGTGTGTGGCTGGGATCCGGCGGGTGCTAGGTCCCGAAGGGAGACCATGTCCTGTCAGCCGTCGGGATACTCCACATATGCGTATTGCGGGTTTGCGTGGAGTAGCTGGACTCTTTCGACCAACGGGTCTGACTTGTGCACCCGCACGTGCTTCCGGAGCAGGATGGGCCCGGGGGTAGCCAGCCAGGTCGGGAGTGGGGTCCCTGAGGAAGACTTCCTGGGAAAACCAAGAAGGCGTTCGTGAGGCGTTTGGTAAGTGAAGGTACAGAGAAGTGACCGGATAGAATGGAGGGCGTCTGGGAGGACCTCTTGCCAGTGGGAGACTGGGAGATTTCTGGACCGTAGGGCCAGCAGGACGGTCTTCCAGACCATACCGTTCTCCCTCTCGACCTGTCCGTTACCCCGGGGGTTGTAACTGGTTGTCCTGCTGGAGGCGATGCCCCTGCTGAGCAGGAATTGACGCAGTTCGTCACTCATAAAAGAGGACACCCTGTCGCTATGGATGTAAGCGGGGTAACCGAACAGGGAAAAGATGGTGTGTAGGGCTTTAATAATGGTGATCGTGGTCATGTCAGGGCACGGGATGGCAAAGGGGTAGCGGGAGTACTTGTCAATAACGTTGAGGAAGTACGTGTTGCGGTTGTTGGAGGGGAGGGGACCTTTGAAGTCCATGCTGAGACATTCAAAGGGACGGGAAGCCTTTATCAGATACGCTTGTTCATGGCGGTAGAAGTGCGGTTTGCACTCCGCGCAGATGTGGCATTCCTTGGTCACTGTCCTGACCTCCGCGATGGAGTAGGGCAGGTTGCGGGTCTTTATAAAGTGGAAAAAGCGGGTGACCCCCGGGTGGCAGAGGTCCGCGTGGAGGGTTCGGAGGCGGTCCACTTGTGCATTGGCATAGGTGCCGCGGGACAGGGCATCGGGATCCTTGTTTAGCTTCCCAGGACGATACAAGATGTCGTAGTTGTAGGTGGACAACTCGATCCTCCACCACAAGATCTTGTCATTCTTTATCTTGCCCCTCTGTGCGTTGTCGAACATGAAAGCTACTGACCGTTGGTCTGTGAGGAGGGTATACCTCCTGCCGGCCAGATAATGTCTCCAATGTCGCACAGCTTCGACTATGGCCTGTGCTTCCTTCTCGACCGATGAGTGGCGGATTTCGGAAGCATGGAGGGTACGGGAGAAGAAAGCCACGGGTCTGCCCGCTTGATTGAGGGTGGCCGCCAGAGCTACATCAAACGCATCGCTCTCGACTTGGAAGGGGAGGGACTCGTCGATAGCGCGCATCGTGGACTTTGCAATGTCTGCTTTGATGCGGCTAAAGGCCTTGCGCGCCTCCATCGACAGGGGAAAAGTGGTGCACTGGATGAGTGGACGGGCTTTGTCGGCGTAATTGGGGACCCACTGGTCATACTACCACACTCAACAATTACAATTGTTACATTAGTGCAAGGCTGGACTCTAGTCTACTCCAAAGAATGCAACCTAAAGTGCCCTGACTGAGACTAATAGCACCTGGCTGCACTCATCCAGATCCAAACCACTTTGTGAAAGCGCTGTCATGCCTGGGGAATTTGGGAAGGATCAGCTTCCAGTGATCCTGAAGGCTGTGTGACACTGCAAAGGAGGATCTGGGGATGACATTTCTGGAATGAGGGAAGCCCAATGACTTCCCAGTGACTCCTTAGATTGGAAGGTGATTGTTTCAAACTAATTTACATTCATGTCTCTGTTCAATTTTCCCACAGGGGCGAGGTGGATGGCAGAATGGAGTCAGCAGGCAACGCTGCTTTTTCATGGCTCCCATGCAATTTATGAGAGTAAGGATGGTGAATTGCCACCAGGCAAGGCAAAGGGAAGAGCCTTACCTGAGGAACATGGGTCAGCAGGGCCCCGTGAAGACCCAGAAGCTGAGGCAGAGAAATCAATTCCACAGATGCTTTTGAAGAAGTCAGAGTTTACCAAAGATGCCTTTCATACTTGCAGATGAATGAGAGAGAGTGCCAGAGATGCCTTCGCTTGTCAAGAGATGTGTTGACTTACATCTGCCACATTCTTCGGGGTATCGACTCCGCAGAGCCTGGGTGGCTCTGAAGGTAACCACCGCACTCTAAAGGTGAGACCAAATGACTAGTTACTGATCTCCACGAGGGATCTCTGAGGAATATCACAATTCTCAGCTCATAACTGCATTCGGGAGATCAGTGATGCCCCATTCAGTAAGGCACACAATTATGTACGGTTTTCCCTGGATGAAGGCAGCCAGGCTGCCAGAGCAATGATCTTTGACTTCCCACACAGCCACTGACTGCACACATGTGGCATTGAGAGCTCCCTGGCAGCAGCCACAATGGTTCATCAGTTGAAATGCATCCCACTCCCTCAATGTGCAGCTAGTCTGTGATTACCAGAAGCAGATTATGCAGGCCTCTGTGTGCTACCCCAGGAACCCCCACAATTCTTATATCCTGAGCCATTCACAGGTGCAACGGATTTTTGAGCGCCCTCGGTGCTTTCAAGGTTGGTCTAAAGGTGAAAAAGGCTACCTGCAAAAGATGTCACTTACAACCCAGTCAGCAGCTACACGGTGCTTTAGAGGAGAGATACAATACGGCTCATTGGGCAGCACGGTAGCATAAGGGTCCAAATTGCCCTTAGTGTTAGGTGGGGTTACTGGGTTATGGAGGTAGGGTGGAGAATCTACAGTGCAGAAGGAGGCCATTCGGCCCATCGAGTCTGCACCGGCTCTTGGAATGAGCACCCAACCCAAGCCATGGTGCTCATTCCAAGAGCCGGTGCAGACTCGATGGGCCGAATGGCCTCCTTCTGCACTGTAGATTGTATGAAATCATTGTGTGGCACACCCCTTAATTGAGCAGACCATTGGTATGCTGAAGATGCATTTCTGATGTCCCACATCATCATGGCTTGTTGCATTTAAGCAACCTGGTGCATCAAAAGGAGAATGAGTTGCCAGACGAAGGAGCAACCAGACTCATCTGATGAGGAGGCATTCGAAAGGGATGAGTACGCAAAGGGAAAGAATGTTGAGGCTCTACAGGAAGAGGCCATAGCATGGATGAGACATGAAAGACATGCGTCTGAGATCCTTATAGCCAATGAAAACTAAGTCATAGGAGCCTCTTTCGTCCATTCCCTCCATGCAGACTCAGCATTAACATCTGTGTTACTACAACAGCATCTCAATGAAGGACATTAACCTGAGAATGAATAGTCACATTGTTGGGAAGCTAGGTAGCTTCTTAAGAATGTGATTATTCTGACATTGGAGAAGAACTCCACCAGTGCTCACTGAAGAAATTAGACATGGTGCAGTCTTTTCAAACATCACACCAACATTTCACTGTCATGGCAGCGTTCTAGAGACAGGAACAGCAGTGCAAACATCTGCATTCTCAGGCACTATGCCTGGAGTGCTGCAAGACACTTCAAGGAGGACAATCATCAATCACTGGTTCTTGTGTGAACATCGGAGGATCTGAATCTGGACAGCATCATCTCTCCGCAGCCCATCCCTCATGGAAGAATAATGTTCTGGGCTCATCCTCATACTGAGTCCCCAGCATGAGTTGTTCTTCAGGAGACAGTTATCTCAGTCATGGGTGTGAGCCTCCAAATCAGGTCACCATTGTGTGCACAGAGAGAGCTTCACCAATACCTGGTCATTGACAAGCACTCATGACCAAAGCATACGTCCAGCATTCCCTTGGCATCTGTGGCCCAGGAAAAGGCAACACTGTGTTTAGCCATTAATTAATAACTTAGTTGATAATAAAGCACACACATCAGATGTAGAGGAGCTTTGCTCTGATCCAATTTGATGTCTCCACATTTTCATTCCAGCAGTTTCAGATCAACACAATGAAGCCTGGGACGCAGATGACACTGTAATAATCAGATACCCATGTCCACTGCCCATTGGAGAGCTCGTTCAGGGATTCTTTCAAGCACGCTACTCAGACCTTCGGGTCCAAAGCAGCATTCTGCCTTTTAATAGTTCGACACCCTGAGCCTAAACACAGCCCTCTGACCTTGCATAGTCATGGCCATAGAAGACATTCCAGGAGTCACCAGGTCACCTTGGTCCATCACTCTGCATCATACAAATGGAGAGTATTATAGGGTGATGTCTTGCCACAAACACCATCACATCATCACACTACAGCCCCAATCAGCAGATAAGATCCCTGACTATTACTTGAAATGTAACCCACACTCAGCCTGCCTGACATTAGATGTTAAATCTGGCCTCATCCTCATACTGAGAAGACTGCACCGTTAAAAAAATGCTGAGTTAAACTGAATCCAATATGCGCATTGCCATCAAAACCTATAACATCCAAATAGACTAGTCTTCAGAGCAGCAGCATCAGGAGAATAAACCAAACTGCAAATTCTACATTCATGAGGCTACACAATATGATCCTCTGAAGCAACTCTCAGTTAGGCATTTCCCAATCACCATGTTGAGAGAGCAAATGGCTTTGTTCATGTCACTGCTGTGGACATAAAGGGGACTCACTGAACTGAGATTAAACAAAACACCATGGACCTGAGGGGCACTTTGGAAGATACGTAAGGAGAGGGGCATTTGCTGCAATTGGATGACCTCAGAGCATTGCATCAGATAGAAGAGCCATTCACTAGATAACACTTTCAGATAAGCAAAATATAGGTATGCAAAGAATATACATTGAGTGAAACCCGAGCCACCTATGTATTATCAATATTTCTTAACTTTCCTTACCCTACTGTTATGTTTTCCTCGACATCCACTGCATACGTGGAGGCACGTTGCGGACTATTGTGCCCTGTTGTCTGTGATGATCTTGGCCGGTATACTCTGAAGGAGGCCTTGGCCTGTTTTGGGTCTCTTGCTCTTAGGAAGGTGCACCCTCCTTGGCTTCAGCAGCTGGAGTTTTTTGTGTCCTATAAGGGACCTGGAGCAGTTAGACATGAGGTGGATTGGCTATGCTAAAATTTTCCCTCGTGTCCAAAGATGTGCAGGTTAGGTGATGTTACAGGGATGGGATGGGAGAATGAGTCTAGGTAGGGTACTCTTTCAGAAGGTCAGTGCAGACTTGATGGGCTGAATAGCCTCCTGCTGCACTGTAGGAATTCTATGGAATCTTCGTTGGTTGCCATTTGGCTAGTACTCCACCTCTCTGGGGGTGCCTGAGGGCTCCTCCATGACTCCATGAAGGGAAGGAGATCAAAATGCCTCCCCAGTACCCCCCCCCTTGTGAAAATGCTAGGTTGTGGAATCATCATGCAGTACTAATCCTATAATGATAACCCAATGCCAACAGAGAACTAGTAAGCGTGCAAGAACTGACTTGTTTTCAAATGCAGAGTATTTATTTTAGAAATGTAAAGGGGCACACTACTGCCTCACACCGCTGAGGACCCGAGTTTGATACCGGCTCGGGGTCATTATCTGTGTGGAGTTTGCACATTCTCCCCATGTCTGTGTGGGTCTCACCCCCACATCCCAAAGATGTGCAGGTTAGGTAGATTGGCCACTCTAAATTGCCCCTTAATTGGAAAAAAAGAATTGCGTACTCTAAATTTTTTAAAAAGTAAAGGATTTGTTGCTTTAAATGCTTTTACAGCTTGACAGGTACCTCTGCATCCATCTACATTCCCAAAGGGCACCATGCCTCTCTCAAAGGGACATCTGACCTTTCCCAAAGATACTTTAGCTCTCTGTTATGAACAGAGGGGGGTTTAATTTAAACAGTCCTGATTTATCGTCTCACTACCCATCCGCACACAGAGGGGTGTTTTGATTTCCCCCTTGATATATGATGGTGTATTTTCACCAACCCTTAAATTAAGAATGTTCCAATCCTCTCTGAATTCCTCACACAGTAATTTGTAGATAAGATAAAATAAAAGGGGTTGTTTTATTTCACACACACGCAAAATGTAGGAAAGGAGTTTTGTAACATCTGACCTTTTTGCACTCATGCAAAAGAAGAGGCATTATGGGAATAAATGGATTTCAGGTCATGACCGCAATAAAACAAATAAGAGTTATGGTTTCACATGAATCCAGAGCCCAGAATCAAAAGTCCAGTGGTGTACTTTTTCCAAGGGTAGGTGGCTGACCTTTGAAGGGTGGTCTGTCTTTCCAGGAGGGGGGAATTCCAGAATGGGAGAAGACACATCGGGCTGAATTAGTCTTGAAGGTACCAGTTCTGATGCTGCAGTAGTTCACGGTGCAGGTGAGGGGTTTAGTTGTTTCTGTTGCTGCCTGCTCTCTGCAAAATGATTGACAGAGGCAGGTTACTTGCCTGGAGTACTGTTTCTCTACTGAGGTCAAATAGTGACTGACTGGGTTTACATGGCAATTCGGTAGGTTCCTCCCAGCTTGGAGGAGGTCATGTGAAGTACCTCCCATCACTTTTCCTGGATATTGGACAAAGGATGTACTTTCACAGGTCTGGAACTTTGAACTGTTTAATAGGAGTAAGGGTTCCTTTTGCTCTTGGAGACACAGCGTCTCTGGTGGCCAGCATTCTTTAGAAATGTAAAGAGGCTTTGTGCATTTCCAGGAAGTGGCAGTGCCGCCTTTAGTTTGAAATAGCAAATCTCTGATGGCTTGTCTGAAGGAGAGATATTCCTCTAGTTTGAGTCCTGTTCAACCTTGTCCATTTAAAAAAATAAAAAAAATAATTTTATTGAGTAGGCTGGTTGAAAAAGCAGTACATAGTTATATTTTCCTTCTTATCTCATCTGGGACATCTCCCAAAGGGGCATCTGGACCTTTCTAAAAGTGTATGAATCATATTTTGTACATCCCACTGGTGAAAACTGGATTTGTTTGAAGTCATCTGCACTTTTACATGTACAGATACCTCCATGAACCATGGATGTGCAAACTACAACTCGCCCTCGTGTGCCCCGCAAAATGTCTGGGCTCAGGGGCAGGATTTTGGAATCAGGACTCTGGCACCTATTTGGTTAAGACACAGAGATGTTCTGACATGGAAAAACCAGGCCATGTACCTGCCTCTCTTTAATTGTATCTTTAATTGTATATCTTTCTTTCTTGGAAAAAGTCTGTTTATTTATTTTTTATTATAATAACAATAATCTTTATTATTGTCACATGTAAGCTTACATTAACACTGCAATGAAGTTACTGTGAAAATCCCCTAGTCGTCACATTACAGCACCTGCTCAGAGGGAGAATTCAGAGTGTCCAATTCACCTGACAAGCACGTCTTTCAGGATTTGTGGGAGGAAACTGGAGCACCTGGAGGAAACCTATGCAGACATGGGGAGAACGTGCAGATTCGCTCAGATGGTGACCCAAGACAGGAATCAAACCCGTGTATCTGGCGCTGTGAAGCAACAGTGCTCACCACTGTGCTACCGTGCCGTCCAATACTGCATTTTATTTTAAGGTCGAGAAATATATTTGTCTCCTTTCATTGGAACCTTTCTAAAAACCTGGCAGCTGCTCATAGTATGCATGATTATGGGGGGAGATGTCTTTCAAGCATTAGCAATTTTGAAGGTGTGGGCACATGCATAAAAATACACAATGATATATTTCCTGCTGACTAGAATAGAGTCATGGAAAGTAAAAAAAATTGGAGCATTGAGGTGAAATTAAGCCTCTGCGACAAGATGTGAGAGATGCTGGGCTGGATTTTCCATTCCTGTGACTAAGTGCTGACACCGCCGGAGGAACGATCGGCGCAAAACCTGTGCTGGCTGATTCCACTTCCTGTGAGGGGCTACCACTGGTGCCGCGTGAAACACCCGCAGAACATGCGGAAAACAGTTGGAGAATCGGCGTGTCTGTGCTGGACATGCTCAGGGCTGACAATCTGTAGTATCACCTACGCCTGCACGCCACATACAAGCACCAATCGTGCTGGAAAAGATAGCACCAGATGTGCTGGACTGCGTACCCGCCCACCCTGACCCCACAGCCCACCTCCAGGCCATCCCCCACCACTCTCTCCAGGTCTGGCAGAAGCCCCCCAGCCAGTGGCACAGATCTCGGCCAAGTGTGGCGGTGCTGGACACTATCCACACGCCCTCTCTCCCTCTCCGCAGTGGCCACGCCAGGCTCATGACCACTGAGACCACAGGTGGCCTGCGCCGTTGGGAACTCAGACCATCAGAGGCGGAGCATCGCAACTGGACCCGGGTTCCCCTGGTGCTTCGGTTTCCTCCCACAATTCCTGAAATAATAATAATAATAATCGCTTATTGTCACAAGGAGGCTTCAATGAAGTTACTGTGAAAAGCCCCTAGTTGCCACATTCCAGCACCTGTTCGGGCAGGCTGGTACGGGAATTGAATCCCGTTCTGCATTACAATAGGTAATTTGGACACTCTGAATTCTCCCTCAGTGTTGCCGAACAGGCGCCGGAGTGTGGCAGATAGCGGCTTTTCATAGTAACTTCTTTGCCATGTTAATGTAAGCCTACTTGTGATAATAAAGATTATTATGATAAAGATTATTATTATTATTATGATATTCCAACGAGGTTGCGATTGCGTGCAGTGCGTGTCTCGATGACACCGATTTGGGGGGGGGCGGAGCATCGCAACCTGTCACCAGACGGGCGGTTTCTGCGATTTCGCCATTGGGAGCCATTCTCCGCTCGATCGCCATTCCTGATTTCTGCCCGTTTTGTTTCTTCTCGGTTCTGGGGAAAATGCTGATGCCATTGATATTTTCTACACTTGCTGTTCAGGTCTGTTGACTAATTCACCTTGCTACTTAATGGAGGGGAAGAAGGAACTCCAACCGGCTTCTCGTTTATAAGCACCTCACTGTAAAAAACAACTTTCCCCAAAGATGTTGCAAGATGCTTTTAAATAGTGACATCCTAGGGCACTTCCAAATTGGCACACAGCTGAGAGGGAGCATATTTTGTACTGGCAATTGATCAAATTAATTAAACTTTGGCTCAGCCATGAAAATGATATTGTTCCTCTGCCAATTTCAACCAGAAGATTAGCTTACTGGCCTCTCAGATCCATCTGAGCTGAAAATTGTTCCCACTACCTCTGGCACTAAGCATTAAATTAACACACAGTCCTTGCTCTGTTACAGGAACAGTATTAGGTAATTTGAAATTTCACAGTTACTCAGAATAATAAAGAATTCTGGCAATGTTAAAAACAACACAGGGTTTTTAAAAAAGCTATAGTAGTCCTGCTTTGCTGTTGTAATGTGATGAGCTATATCATCTTGGCAAGTGCCCAGCGGAAGAAACATTTCAAAACATGTCTCTCTGAGCAATAGCAAGATGGATACATACTTTAGATTAGTGAATGTGACCTTCACTTAAATATTGTGGTATCATCATAACTATTAGCATGACAAGGGTTAATGTAGTACCATGAATAACCACTAGAGGGAGCTGCAGCTACTACTATATAAAGCAGTGATGCTAGATCTTATGAGAGGAGTAAGCAGGAGACAGCTCGAGAAAGTTCAGCAGAGCCGTTAGTGTGAGAAGGTTAGATTATAGTTCTACCAGTAGTGAGATTAGCAGTGGATGAGTGTAGTTAGATGTTGTTGATTAATTCTGTATTCTAAAAGGACTGAGTGTCGAAACCCAGTTTAGTAGTGTAAATAAAATGAAAGCTATATTTAAGTAAAAGCTATAATGTGGTCTTTGTGGAACACTACAGCAACCATCCTAAATAAGCAACACAAAGAACACCACAAATATTACATTTAAATCATTCATTAAGAAGAGAATAAACTGGCGTTAACATGTTTTGTTCATCCCTTGCATGTTCCTGAATATCCCAGGTCCTGCATTTGGACACAAGCTCTCAAGGAACAGGAACTTGCTGGAGAGAATTGAATCTTAGCGGATTCTGAAACATTGGAAAGTCTCTGAAACAGAAAATTGAATCGTAGTGTCATTAATTATTCATGAAACAGAAATATAAAATCCAAAGGTAGAATTACTTCAGTGCCTGCCCCTATACTGCAAACATGAAGAATATGCACAGTTGCAAGTTGTCATAGAAACAAAAAAATGTTGCCCGGATTCAGCAGGTTTGGCAGAACCTGTGAAGACAGAACCAGAGTTAATTGTTTTGAGTCTGTATGACACTTCTGTAGAGTCTGAAGAGGAGTCATACAGATTTGAAACGTTAACTCTGTTTCTCTCTCCACAGATGCTACGAGAGCCGCTGAGTATTTCCAGCATTTTCTGTTTTTATTTCAGGTTTTTAACCGCTAATTTGCATTACCTATTATTTCTTCTCAGATTGAAGGTGACAAGGATGAATATTGTACAAATTGGATAGACTAAAAACCAGCTGGAAATTTAACTAAAAGAACAAATTATAATCTAATTAAATTAAATACTGTAGCGATGCAGGACAAGATGATGTGTTGTACCTGCATGATATGGGAGCTGGTGGACCCTACAGTGGTTCTTACTGAACACATTTGTAGCAAGTGTCGGTTGCTTGAGGAACTTCGGCTCAGAGTTGATGAGCTGGAGTCTGAGCTTCGGATGCTGCGACACATCAGGGGGAAGAGTTATCTGGACACTGTGCTCCAGAAGGCAGTCACACCCCTTGAATTCAACCAGTGGTCAGGAGGGTGTGGCTGTGAGTGAGTCAGGTAGAGTGAGTCAGGTAGAGGGATCCAGGAGGTAGGGTTGCAAGAGCCTCAGCCATTGTACTTGACTAAAAAGGTTCGAGATTCTTGCTCCCTGTGTGGACAGGAACGGGGGGCGAAATTCTCCCCTACCCGGCGGGGCAGGGGGTCCCAGCGTAGTGGAGTGGCGCCAACCACTCCGGCACCTTTAGGGGGCAAGCCCTCACATTGAGGGGCTAGGCCCGCGCCGGAGCAGTTGGCACCACACCGACTGCTGCCAAAACCGGCAAAAAACGGCCTTTGACGCCCGCCACCCGGCACCGGGGCAGGCCGAAAGGCCTTTGCCGGTTCGCGCATGTGCCGGTGCGTCAGCTGCCGCTGACGTCACCACCGGTGCATGCGCGCTGGGGGATTCTCTTCCGCCTCCGCCATGGTGGAGGCCGTGGCGGTGGCAGAAGAAAAAGAGCGCCCCCACGGCACTGGCCTGCCCGCCAATCGGTGGGCCCCAATCACGGGCCTGGCCACCGTGGGGGCACCCCCGGGGTCCGATCGCCCCGCGCCCCCCCCCAGGACACCGGGAGCCCGCTCGCGCCGCCAATCCAGCCGGCACAGAAGTGGTTCATACCACGGCGGCGGGAGGGGCCTCTCAGCGGCGGGACTTCGGGCCGGAGAATAACGTCAGCACAGAAGCCCGTAGCCTCCCGCCGGCCCCCGCCATTCTCCGAGGCAAGGGCGGGATTGGCGGCACGCCGACTTTTTGCGGGTGGGATAATTCTGGACATGGTTTGGGCGGGATTTACGGTGGCCCGGGGTGATTCTCTGACCCTGCTGGGTGTCGGAGAATTTCGCCCCTGGACTGTGGGGAGGATGAGCAAATTTATCACAGCACCGCGGTACTTGGAGCCATTGAAGTAGTGGGGAAGGAGAAGAGAAATGTAGTCGTAATTGGGGATAGTATAGTTAGGGGAATAAACACTGGGCGCAATTCTCCGCTCCCCACGCCGGCTGGGAGAATCACGGGAGGGACCCCCGACTAATTTCACGACCCCTTGGCGCCCCCTGCGATTCTCCCACCCCCCCCCCCCCCCGCTCGGAAGAATCACCGCTCATTGTTTTTCACGGCGACCGGCGATTCTCCGACCGGGCCAAGCGGCCTGCCGTTCGCGACCGTTTCATGATGGCGGCAACCACATCTGGTCGCTGCTGTCATGAAAACGCCATGAGATGCCCGTTTTGGGCTTGTAGGGGGCCTGGTGGGGAATGTGCACCACAACTGTGCTCGGGAGGGGACAGGCCCGCAATCGGTGCCCACCGATCGTGGGGCCAGCGTCTCAATCTGACGCACTATTTCCCCAACGCCGCCCCGCACGATCAAGCCGCCACGTCTTGCGGGGCCGCTGAGGGGAAGCCGTCGTGACGTCAGCCGCGCATACGCGGGTTGGAGCCGGCCAACTTGCGCATGCGCGGCTGACGTCACATAGGCGCCGCCGTCACGTCACTCTCTGCGCGCCGCCCGGCGGCTGAGAGTTAGCGAGTGCCGCTCCTAGCCCCGCCGGGAGGGGAGAATAGGGGGCGAGGAGCGGCCTCCCGATTTTTCCCAGGAGCGGAGAATTCCGCCCACTGTTCTTTGTGACCAGGAACAAAAGTCTCGAAGGAGATGTTGCCTACCTGGTGCTCAGGTTTCGGGTAAACTCCTAGTTATTGTGGTCCACTTAGGTACCAACGACATAGAACAAGGATAGGTTCTGGTGAAGGAATATGAGCAGCCAGGGACTAAATTAAAAAGCAGAACCAAAAAGGTAAAAAAAGCCACGAGATAATTGGCACATTGTCAATAGGATTAGGGAGGTAAATGCGTGGCTTAAAGATTGGTGTGGAAGAAAAGGCTTTGAATTCATGGGACATTGGCACCCAGTATTTTGTTCATGACTCATAGAAAGTCTGTATGCTGGTACAAAATGTAATAAGAAAGGCAAATGGAATGTTAGCATTTATTGCAAAAGGACTGAAGTATTAAAGTAGAGATATATTGTAGTAATTGTATAGGGCGTTGATGGGACCACTTCTGGAGTATTGTGTCCAGTTTTGGTCTTCTTATTTGAGGAAGGATGTGTTGGCATTGGCAGCAGTTCAGTGGATGTTCACCAGATTGATCCCAGGGATGTAGGGGTGAAGGGGTAGACGTATGAGAAGAGATCAAACTGAACTTATACTCGCTGAAGTTTAGAAGGATGAGAGGTTACAGAAATAGGTTGAGAGGCAGTAGATTTAAAACTGAGATGAGGAGGAATTACTTCTCCCAGAGGGTGGTGAATTTGTAGAACTTGCTGCCCCATAGTGCGGTGAATCTGAATTATTAAATGGTTTCAAGAGGGAGATAGATGTATTTCTGATAACAAACGGTTAAAGGGATATGGGAAACAGATAGAGAGGCGGCTTTGTGACCAGGAAGTGATCAGCCATGACCTGATTGAATGATGGAGCAGACTCAAAGGGCTGAATTGCCTACTTCTGCCCTTAATTCTTATATTCCTATGTTCCCATGTATTGGGACAGGAGGGATCTGTTCCGATGGGGTGGTCTTCAAATGAATCATGCTGGGACCAGAGTCCTGGTGAATTGCATGACTATGGTTGTAGATAGGGCTTTAAACTGATGTGGGGGTGAGGTGGCAGAGTTCAGTTGCAGGGAAAATTAGAAAACTAAAATTGAAGTATCAGTACAGGTTAGCAACAAGGCGGATTGTTACCAGAAAATAAATGTGAAGGACAGAATGACTGAATATCTTTTTGCAACCAGGAATTATACTAGAGTAAGGAAATGTAACAATAAAACAAATTTAAAAGTTTTGTATCTAAATGCTTGAAGCATTCAGAACAAAATTAATGAGTTAATGACACAAATACAACAAAAGGGTATGATTTGGTGGCAATTACTGAGACATGGTTACAAGACCAGGGGCGGAATTCTCCGACCCCCCGGGAGGCCGGAGAATCGCCTGGGGCAGGCGTCAATCCCGCCCCTGCCGTGTCCTGAATTCTCCGCCCCCCCGAGATTCGGCGGGGGCGGGAATTGCACCGCGCCGGTCGGCGGGCCCCCCGCGGCGATTCTCCGGACTGCGATGGGCCGAAATCCCGCCGCTGACAGACCTCTCCCGCCGGCGTGGTTTAAACCACCTCTCTTACCGGCGGCATTGGCGGCACGGGCGGGCTCCGGGGTCCTGGGGGGCGAGGGGCGCGGGGCGATCTGACCCCAGGGGGTGCCCCCACGGTGGCCTGGCTCGCGATCGGGGCAAAGCTATCGGGCGGGCCTGTGCCGTGGGGGCACTCTTTTTCTTCCGCCCCGCCATGGCCTTCACCAATGAAGGTCATGCGCCGGTATGACGTCAGCAGCCGCTGACGCTCCGGCGCATGCGCGGACTTACACCGGCCGGCGAAGTCCTTTCGGCCCCAGCTGGTGTGGCGCCAAAGGCCGTTCACGCCAGCCGGCAGAGTGGGAACCACTCCGGCGCGGGCCTAGCCCCTCAATGTGAGGGCTTGGCCCCTAAAGGTGCGGAGTATTCCGCACCTTTGGGGCGGCCCGACGCCGGAGTGGTTCACACCACTCCAACACGCCAGGACCCCACATCCCGCCGTGTAGAACATAGAACATAGAACATAGAACGATACAGCGCAGTACAGGCCCTTCGGCCCTCGATGTTGCACCGACATGGAAAAAAACTAAAGGCCATCTAACCTACACTATGCCCTTATCATCCATATGCTTATCCAATAAACTTTTAAATGCCCTCAATGTTGGCGAGTTCACTACTGTTGCAGGTAGGGCATTCCACAGCCTCACCACTCTTTGCGTAAAAAACCCACCTCTGACCTCTGTCCTATATCTATTACCCCTCAATTTAAGGCTATGTCCCCTCGTGCTAGCCACCCCCATCCGCAGGAGAAGGCTCTCGCTGTCCACCCTATCTAACCCTCTGATCATTTTGTATGCCTCTATTAAGTCACCTCTTAACCTTCTTCTCTCTAACGAAAACAACCTCAAGTCCATCAGCCTTTCCTCATAAGATTTTCCCTCCATACCAGGTAACATCCTGGTAAATCTCCTCTGCACCCGTTCCAAAGCTTCCACGTCCTTCCTATAATGAGGCGACCAGAACTGTACGCAATACTCCAAATGCGGCCGTACTAGAGGTTTGTACAACTGCAACATGACCTCATGGCTCCGGAACTCAATCCCTCTACCAATAAAGGCCAACACACCATAGGCCTTCTTCACAACCCTATCAACCTGGGTGGCAACTTTCAGGGATCTATGTACATGGACACCGAGATCCCTCTGCTCATCCACACTACCAAGAATTTTACCATTAGCCAAATATTCCGCATTCCTGTTATTCTTTCCAAAGTGAATCACCTCACACTTCTCCACATTAAACCATTTGCCACCTCTCAGCCCAGCTCTGCAGCTTATCTATGTCCCTCTGTAACCTGCAACATCCTTCCGCACTGTCTACAACTCCACCGACTTTAGTGTCGTCTGCAAATTTACTCACCCATCCTTCTGCGCCCTCCTCTAGGTCATTTATATAAATGACAAACAGCAACGGCCCCAGAACAGATCCTTGTGGTACGCCACTCGTAACTGAACTCCATTCTGAACATTTCCCATCAACTACCACTCTCTGTCTTCTTTCAACTAGCCAATTTCTGATCCACATCTCTAAATCACCCTCAATCCCCAGCCTCCGTATTTTCTGCAATAGCCAACCGTGGGGAACCTTATCAAATGCTTTACTGAAATCCATATACACCACATCAACTGCTCTACCCTCGTCTACCTGTTCAGTCACCTTCTCAAAGAACTCGATAAGGTTTGTGAGGCGTGACCTACCCTTCACAAAACCATGCTGACTGTCCCTAATCATATTATTCCTATCTAGATGATTATAAATCGTATCTTTTATAATCCTCTCCAAGACCTTACCCACCACAGACGTTAGGCTCACCGGCCTATAGTTACCGGGGTTATCTCTACTCCCCTTCTTGAACAAAGGGACCACATTTGCTATCCTCCAGTCCTCTGGCACTATTCCTGTAGCCAATGATGACCTAAAAATCAAAGCCAAAGGCTCAGCAATCTCTTCCCTGGCTTCCCAGAGAATCCTAGGATAAATCCCATCCGGCCCCGGGGACTTATCTATTTTCACCTTGTCCAGAATTGCCAACACTTCTTCCCTACGCACCTCAATGCCATTTATTCTAATAGCCTGGGTCTCAGCATTCTCCTCCACAATATTATCTTTTTCTTGAGTGAATACTGACGAAAAGTATTCATTTAGTATCTCGCTTATCTCCTCAGCCTCCACACACAACTTCCCACCACTGTCCTTGACTGGCCCTACTCTTACCCTAGTCATTCTTTTATTCCTGACATACCTATAGAAAGCTTTATAGAACATAGAACATAGAACAGTACAGCACAGAACAGGCCCTTCGGCCCTCGATGTTGTGCCGAGCAATGATCACCCTGCTCAAACCCATGTATCCACCCTATACCCGTAACCCAACAACTCCCCCCCCTTAACCTTACTATTAGGACACTACGGGCAATTTAGCATGGCCAATCCACCTAACCCGCACATCTTTGGACTGTGGGAGGAAACCGGAGCACCTGGAGGAAACCCAGGTAAGCACGGGGAGAAAGTGCAAACTCCACACAGACAGTGACCCGAGGCAGGACTTGAAGCCAGCACAAATGCGATGGGCTGAAGGGCTATTCCTGTGCTGAATGATTCTATGACTCTATGACCAGATGCTGTGGTCCAGACAGCTGGGACCCAAGGGTAAGGGGCAGTTCCCGGCATGGATGAGACGTCAATACTGCCGGTTGGGCATCGGGAAGTTTGTTTTCCAGTTGGTGGAGGGGGTAAGTGCATCACAACAATGTATATGTTGGCTGACAACTGGCTGGAGAGTGGGGGAGGGGGGGGGGTCATGAAATGCAACCTGCAGGAATACATTCAATCACCTGTGGCTTCCCTAACTGGAATGGGACCAGGAATCTTTAGAGCACCCTCGGAGCTGCCCATCTCTGGAGTGAGGCAATAGGTTTTAGAAGTTTCAGACAGGATGGCAGGATGAAAGTTATCATGGAGTGTGGGGGTTGTTGTGTTCTGTGTTCGTTGTCTAGCAAGGAATTTACAGATCTGTTGGCAACTTGTCCAAACCAGGATTTGTACACGTGGTAAGTTAATGTACACGTGGTAAGTTAACGGCCAGATACCGAGCAAGTTATTATGGAGTTTCTTTAGACTACCCCTGTGCATGACTGTCCTCATGTACATCTTACAACCTTCTGAGGATAGCTGGATGTGCCATGAGTTATATCTGACGCCATCTGCTGGTGTGAGGTCACACTGCTGAGTACATGCAATATTATCTACAGGCATATCACCACAGGGGTGACTGTGAACAAGCAGTTGGAATTCACTTAGGACATAAATAATGCTGATACATGAGGGCCAGATAGAAGGAAAGAAAACGTTTCCATATTGACAAATTATTTAAATGTCACTGGTACCCCCCACGACCTGAATGTTTAGAGGGGCATAATGCTTATGAATTTTACTGAAGTATGAGAGCAGCATTGTTCTTCTAAGAGTTGGAGGACAGAAAGGCAAAGATCTGATACCAGCTGGTAAAGGGCCTCTATGAACAGGAGAAGACTGTGTCTGAGACGAGCATGAGTGACTGTTCTATGTTTTGGAGAAGTTGGTTTGGTAGCTGTAATTTTCGGTTACTGGAAGGGAATTAAAGGCCTCCTGTGTGACAATAGCTGAAATACCTGTTGCAGCCAGCCAGGAGTTCTCCTCTGTATCAGGTTGCTCCTACCTTTTTGGTTGATCCCTCTGCTGCTCCATGAAGAAGCCTCTTTGCAAGTCAAAGTTGAGTCTCAATCCATTTAGATCCTTGAAGCACTGTGACCAGGTATAATAATCTGGGCGGCTTGAACCACATTCAACATGCTGTCGGTGTACTTGATTGTGAATTGCATGGGTATTAGTGCACTGATATTCAGCCTAGGTGCTGGAGTGTTGCACAGGTCTCATCAGTCATGACAACACAGGACACCTTTATTCCCAGAAACTATCCTGAAAATTTCCTTTCAGGGACATAGAGTGGTAGCTCACTGAATTGCCTTAAAATTAACCCAGTGTGGCCACTGCTCATGAGGCCATCACTCACTTCCATAATGTAATGCAAAGAAGCTGCATACCCATTTGGGCATGAAATAAAATGGCAGAATGCAGAATGTATTAAAAGCAATATGTATGTATAGTCAATGTGTAGTATTTGTGTGCAAATTCTGCATGTGTTCAATGTACTTGCCTCTGATGATCAAAACTGTTATAAATTCCTCTGTGGGTCATGCATATCTGTGCAAGCCTTAAGCATGTGGCCTCCTTTGGAGGGTTTTGCTAAAAGAGGAATTAGCAGCCGAAAGATAGTTGGTTAACCAACTAAATATTGAAAGTTCATTAACTATATTTGTAATTAATTTCCCTTTATCTTAAACTCTAGGCTCGATGCTTTATCGAGCTGGAAGCTGCAATCAGGTAGGCAGTGATGTATGAAGGCAGTAACAGTTTTGCTATGTGTGGAAAATAGCTGCTCTTGTGCTTCCCACAACTACTGGAGATTATCGCCTTATGATGTATGCTGATGTATTTACGCACAGAATGTTGGGAATTTATTATATCCTGGCAGGGTTGTCTTTAACTATTCTCCATTTGAAATAAAGCTGGCAATGACTGCTTCTTACCATTTAAATCCTACTTTATGTATTTATTTCTGCAGCAATGGTAACATTTATGACAGACGCGAATGCTTCTGGACTAGGTTACTGATTAATATTTGAATTGGTAAACAGTAAAAATAAGGTATAGTTTTAAGTGGGTTTAATTAAATATTTTTGTGCCTGGCAGGGTAATGCTTGTAGTTAGATTCATGCTGAACAGTGTTTGAATGTGTGGGGATTGGTAAAGTTTCAACTGTGTTTTTATTTTACTCACAGAGGGCAACGGTGTGAAAAACAAATAAAAGGCTTCAACATGTGGTTGTTGCTTTGCAACAGGAGGCCACCTTCCTTTGTTCTTAAGTGGAAGCCAGAGCAGTTGGAGCCAGAACACTGAGGAGTAAATAACTCTCAACTCGGCCAGGAGACGCTGGACAGGACAAGGGAGCTGCAAAGATACAGGGTTGGAAGTTGCCGATCTTGTGGTTATGTCTGCAGGATCTGTCTGGTCTTACGACCAGAAAGTCACTGCCGCCCCGCACCGATCCTATGTCTGGCGGAGGGCTAACAGCCATGCAGCGTAAAGCCCCCCAGCTTTACCTGTAGATATGGCCAGAGAATTGCCGGGTCCGTGGTCGCGCATGCGCATGGCGGCGGCCTGCAGCAGCTGTGCCGTGCAACATGGCGTGGCTGCACGCGGACCCGGCCTGCCAAAAACTGCCCTCTGTAACCAGCCCCGCCACCCCTTCTTCCACCCCCCACCAGTACCCCCAGCCCCTGCCGAAGCCCCCTTGCCAGCGGAATGGCTCCCCCCCAACGACTGTGGCAGCGCTGGACTCAGTCTGCAGCCACAGCGCAAGGTCCCCGAATGGTGTAAGCACACGCGAGCGACATCATCAGGGACACGGCTCATCGGGCATGGAGCATGGGGGAGGACCTCAGGTGACATCCTGAGGCCATCCATATGGTGTGCGGCATACTCCCCGAGTGCGTCATTTTTGAGGGACCAGAGCATCACAAAAACGGCGCCACCCCCGATTCCACCATAGACTGGGATTCTCTGGCCGATCATCGAACGTGATTTCGGCATCGACGATTGGAGAATCCAGCCCACAGGCTTTCGAAGGAACAAGACACAATCCAGAAATTGGAACAAAAAGATTGGGCGCGATTCTCCGCTCCCACGCCGGTTCGGAGAATAGCGGGTAGCGCCGTTTTTTCCCGTGACGCCGGTCCGACGCGCTCCCGCTATTCTCCCCACCGGCCAAATGTTCGTGGTCGGGATACACACAGAAAACCACGGAGAGTCGCCCGACGAAGGCAAAATGGCGACTCTCCAGCACCCCCGCTATTCTCCGGCCCGGATGGGCTGAAGTCCTGACGTTGTGACGCCATGTCACGACGTCGCCGTCCACACCTGGTTTTAAAAGTCGCCAGCCAGTCGTGCTGGCTGACGAGGAGTGAGGAGGTGAGGGGACCGTCCCGGAGTCTCCGCAAACTGGGGAAAGCTTCCCCGAGAACGCTGCGGCCAGTGGGGGGGGGGGGGGGGGGGGGGGGGGGAGAGGGAAAGTGGGGGGGGGGGGGAGAGGGAGAAGTGGGGGGGGGAGAGAGAGAAGTGGAGGGGAGAGGGAGAAGTGGGGGGGGAGAGGGAGAAGTGGGGGGGAGAGGGACAAGTGGAGGGGAGAGGGAGAAGTGGGGGCGAGGGAGAAGTGGGGGGAGAGGGGGGGAAGAGGGGGGAGGGGGGAAGAGAGAGGGAGGGACAAGTGGGAGGGGGAGGGACAAGTGGGGGGGGAGGGAGAAGTGGGAGGGGGGAGAGGAGGGGAGGGGAGGGGGGAGAGGGAGTGAGTGGAGTGGATGGGGTCGTCCACCCCCGGATGCAACATGTCAGCCGCCCTGCCATTGCAGGACGGTGACGAGGACACGGCCGTTGGTTGCCCTGTGGCTTATGGCCACAGGCCACTGACGCATCGGTGAGGAGGACGTGTTGTTAACTGCCCGTTAGACATAGAAAGTGACCAGGGGTTAGGCTGGCCGCGTGTCAGCAGCGCGACCAGGCCACCGGGACACACAGGTATCCCGTGGCATGCGGCTGCCGAGGTGTCGACTAACCTCCATCTAACCATGTCGTTTGTCTGCCCCCCCACCACCCTTCTGTAGGTGAGAAAAATGTATTCAAACATAACAGCTACGTTCAGCGCAGTGGTTGGGGCCGCTGCACTGCAGTTGGAGATGGAGCAGCATCCACAGCCACATCCCACAGTGGATGCAGGGCCAGCTGCGGGAGCAGATGGAACGGCTGAGGAGTTGCCCGTCGTCGAGCAGCATGGGGGTGAAGAGGAGGAGGCATTGATGGTGGAGCCAAGGCACCAGAGGCGACGACGGAGGCCTAGGGTGTACCGTGCCCGGATCTCATTCCAGACAATGCCTGACATTACCTGCAGGAGGAAACTCCGGTTGAGCAGAGAGACGGTGACACATATCTGCCAACTCGTGTCGCACCTCGCCCCATGTGGAACGATGGAGGACACGCGATCCCGGTTGCCGTCAAGGTGACGGTTGCACTGAACTTTTATGCAACCAGCTCTTTTCAGTCTCCGAGCGGGGACCTCTCCGGGATCTCCCAGGCATCGGTGCACAGGTGCATCCGGGATGTGACTGACACCCTCTATGCCATCGCCGACCGCTACATCACCTTTCCAGAGGACCGAGCAAGTCAAGATTCACGAGCTCGTGGATTTGCCAATATGGCCAGGATATCCATGGTGCAGGGTGTAATTGATTGTGTTCACGTCCCCATGCGCCCGCCTGCAGGCAACAGGGAGGTGTTCACAAACAGGAGGGGGACATACTCCATGAATATCCAGGTGGTATGCAATCCCCACATAAGGATCATGCATGTGTGCGCAAGGTACCCTGGGAGTGTGCATGATGCATACATCCTTGCACAGTCGCACATCCCTGCTCTGTTTGAGGGACGGCTCCCCCGGCTGAGGGACTGGTTGCTGGGCGACAGGGGTTATCCGCTGAGGTCGTGGCTGATGACGCTTATACGGAGGCTTCAGACCAACGCGGAGACCCTTTACAACGAGGCCCATGCAGCAACCAGGGGTGTGGTGAAGCGCTTCTTCGGATTGCTGAAAATGCGATTCAGGTGCCTGGACCACTCCGGAGGGGTCCTGCAATACCAGCCTGAGAGGGTGGCTCGCATGGTCCTGGTCTGCTCTGCTGTGAGCTGCACAACATCGTGGTGCAGAGGGGAGATGCCCTGATGGAGGAGGCGGAGGGAGAAGCCAGTGGCAGTGGTGCCAATACGGAGGAGGAGGAGGAGGAGGAGGAGGTGGAGGAGGAGGTCGGTGCAGTGGCGGGCGCAGCACGCAGACAGGACCCGAGTGCTGGTGATGTCCAGGATGCTGCACGACATCACCGGCGAGGACAGCGGGCACGCAACGCGTTAGTGGCAGCCAGATTCACGCGCCATGCGCGGCATCCCCGCTGAGCACCAACACACCACCTGCATCGCCAGTCGCGCAGACGGTCAACACACAACTCCCCCCCCCCACACCCCCGCACCCCCGCTCTGCGTACACTGCTCCACTGGGTCCAGACGGTATGGCACGACATTGTTGGCTGTGTCAGCGGGTGTGATCAGTGCCATGTTGAATGATGACAGCCCGCTCTGCGATGAGCTGTGAGCTCAGAATCGTTAGACTAAGTCTGACTCATGGCAATAGCTGAACCATCCACCTCGGTGGTCGCTGAGTTCGTCAGGGACACTCCATCACGTGCCCGCGTGGGGAAGCTGTGGGAGGCGGTGGGGGGGGAAGGGACTACACACCCGGCACCGAAGTTTCACCGCTCGTCAACCCCAGCGACACTCGGTCACCATCACGATCCCTGTGGCTGCGGAAAAATCACACGGTCTTACAAGTTAGATGCAACAGTGAGTTTAATGGTTAACATTATGCACAGATGCCCTATCCCCTACAACTAATCTGTGCCCTTCACCCGTGCAAACTTACTATGTGTCCCTCTTCGTTGTCTTACGGGCCCTACCACTACGTCTAAGTGGATCCCCAGATGATACAGCAGGAGTGGAGGCGGACTGCTGAGAATCACCCCCTGCGACATGTCTCCCCGTCGGCACTCGTTTCCTGGGGCGACCCGGCCCTGCTGGGCCAGGCTGCTCCGCGGGCGTTTTGGATGACGTGGTGCCACCCCGCTCTGCCCGCTGCCCACCCGATGCACCAGGGCTGGGATGGGGGGGAGGCCAAGCGTCCCGTGATGGAGTTAATGGGACGGTCCCCGGAACCTCCTCCTCCCTCGGGGAGCCCGGTGGCCCCCGGGCCTCACTGTGGGACGGAGGTGCGAGCGGGGAGGTGCCCCGTCGCCCCACCGACACCTGGCGCTGCCAGTCCTGGAGGCCTGCAACCGTATCGACCAGGGTCCGAAGGTTCACAGAGACGGAGTCCAGGGAGCGAGACATTCCCGCTAGGGAATGTGCGCCCTCAACCTGTGTGTGCGTGACGCCATCCAGCACATGTGTCAGGCGGTTGATGCTCTCCGTGAATGACTGCTGCAACTGGGCCATGACCTGCTGAGACTCGGCCAGGGCCCGTAGCGCGCCGGCAATGTCATGCTGGTTCTGGCGCATTGCTGCCTGTGAGAGGGCAACCCTATCCAGGGCCATGGATGACGCGTGCACATTAAGCCCAACGCCTTGCATAACCTGACCCATGGCCGAAACCGTTTCACCCATTGCCTCGACCACGGATGCCACCCGTGCGGTGTCGGCCTGGGTGGCTGCGATGAGCTTCTGGACGCAGTTTGACTCCTCTAACTGGGTCTGCAGCTGCTGGAAGACAGCCCTCATCCCGTCATTGTGTCCCTGGGTTTCGAAATGCATCGGCTGTGCAGGTGGGTCGAGTAAATCCAGGAACCCGGGAAACGTCTGGGAGCCAGCTGGATGCTGGGCCTGGGCTGCCCTCCGACAGTCTGGGCCCTCGGCTGCTCTGACCTCCACCTGCTGTACCGGCTCAGCTGTGTGGTGCACACCAGACCGTGACCCAGGAGCCTCATCACTTAATTGGCCAACCGAGGTGAGTGTCTCTGGGATGGTGGATGGTGTGGGAGACAGCAGTGCCGCAAGCTCTCGGTCCTCGTCCATCATTATTTCCGCTGTGTCATCGTCCCAGTCATATCTGGCCGCAGGGCGCACGCGGCCCATGTCTTCTTCTCCCTCAATGGAGTCTGCTGAGTGTGTCGCTGTGTGTGCGCCCTGTTGGACGGTCCCGGGTTGGGAATATGGCACTCCTGGCTGACGTCCTGCCACCCTCTGGAGTGCGGCCCTGGGTTCGGTGGTGGTGGCGGATGTCCGGCTGGGTGTGGCAGCAGACGTCCCTGGATGTTCGGCAGCACGCCCTAGGGAACAGAATAAGATAAGGTTATTTAGACACGCTCGGCCGGGCGTTGGATGGTCCAGTGGGCTGAGTGTGAGGGGAGAGAGGATGGGGGGGGGTCCGGTGGGCTGAGTGTGAGGGGAGAGAGGATGGGGGGTCCGGTGGGCTGAGTGTGAGGGGAGAGAGGATGGGTGGTCCAGTGGGCTGAGTGTGAGGGGAGAGAGGATGTACTGGGGAGGGGGGGACGGGTGGGGGGGGGGGGGGGGGGGGGTTGTCATGCAGGGCTGTCTCACTTGGTTCTGCACCGCCAACCTCGCATTGCGCAACCTCTCGGGTGCCAAATCCCCCAGCAAGGTCCAGAGCCCTCTGCTCAAAGGCGGTCAAGGGGTGCATTATGGGAGAACCCCTCCGGTCTTGTTGCGCTCCCGGTTGTTGTGCGCAGTCTTGTCCTGTTGGGGGGGGGGGCATAGATAGATCATTACAATTCGGCAGGTATCAGCAGGCCATTCAGATATTGGCACAGGGTGGGGGGAAAGTTGCAGGGGTCGCAACGCTCATGTGGGTCTGTGACAACTTTGTTAACCACCCTCCACTCTCTCTCGCCCCACCTCCCCCTCGTGCCTGGGGGGGGGAGGTGAGTGATGAGGGACTTGGGGGGGGGGGGGGAAGGGGGGGGGGGGTTGTTGTGACCCGGGGGCACCTTCTTGGCACTTACCCTTAGCCCTGGCGAGGTCGTGGAGCTTCTTTCGGCATTGCTCCCCAGACCTAGGGGTCTGCCCCACAGCACTCACTGCAGTGCCCACCTCACGCCAGGCCCGTCGCACAACACTGGCAGGGTGGCGATGCCCTCTTCTAGGGCAGATAATGCCACTCCGCTGCTCCACCGCATCGAGGAGGGTCTCCAGGTCACTCTCTGCGAACCTTGGGGTGGCCCTCCGTGGCTCCGTCATCCTCCCTCTCCGTCTGGTGATCTCGTCGCCCGCGCCTTTTTACGACGCTGAGCGGCGTCATATCGCTGTCATTCGGGCATTGCACGCTTCTGGCGTCATCGCCCACGTGTTTCCCGCGGCCCCACTCCTAGCCTATTTCCGGGGCTTGAATCGCTCGGGAACGGGGCCGTGGGGAGCCGTCGTGAAACTCAGCCGAGTTCATGACGGCGTTCCCGATTTTTCCCGGGTGTGGAGAATTTCGCCCATTGTCTGAGAAGTTTGGAGTTTAGTTAACAGAGACCTAATAGTTCTCAGAAGAATTAAAGGAAAAGTAAGCAAAGCATTCTGAGTTAAAGAGACAATCACAGTAACTAGATTTAAAGTGGGATGCAAGCTACAGTGACAGATGCAATGTTTGTCATTTTAATACGGTGTGGGAATCGTAAGTTAAAGCAATTCTGAGCTGCTTTCCCACCAGTCAAGCAAAGAATTCTGAAAGGTTTGATGTGAAATCCTGGACTCGAAACTCTGTTAAAATTAGAGCAGGAGCTTTGTTTGATAGCATCTTTCTGAAACCTGGACTGGATTTCAGAATACAAACTAAGGGAAAGCGTTATTATGAGAGAAGAATTGAAAGCGTGTTTTTGGAAGTGAAGTTTGGAAACTCATATGATGATCATCTGGGGGCAATTCTGAGGGTGAACCATAGATACTAACTTAGGTTCAGAGCGGAGTGTGTATTTGATCACAGTCATCTTGTGTGCTTAAAAGGGACCATTACAGCTTAAGATGTACTTTGTAATCCATGTTTATCTTCAAATCTGTGTGTATTTGTTCAGTTAATGGGAGAGTAAAGGAGCGGTGTATAATAATCCAACATTTCATGTTTAATAAATGTTTTTTCTCTTGTTGTTAAACTAATTAGCGGTCCTGTAACTCTGTTCCTTCATGTTTTACATTTAAAAAAAGTAAAAGTTGCGGTCTTTTGAGCCAGTGTTCCATTCTGGGATCGTCCCCCATCCCCCACCCACTCCCCCCCAGTTATAGCATCAATTAAGATCGTAACACTTACAGATAAACTACAGAGTGGACAACTATTTGTCCAACCAAGCAATGACATTTACCACTACTGACAATGGAGACAACTAAACATCTCCTCAAAATGTAAGATGCAATAAATCTCTTCTGTTGGAACGTAGGGCTTTGTGTTGTCTGAGCCTACAGTGTGTGCGTGCACTTGTGTGTGTGTATGTGTGTCACTTTGTTCTCAGTTTTCTGAGAACAGAAAGGGCAGTTTAATCTAATGGTCAGAAAACTGTGGGCTAGTGCAGGCCCACACCCGTATTCTAGGCCCTAATTCATAAAACTGTAAATATTAGATGATAATGATGTTGGCTCATCATTTATGTCTGTTACATGGTCCATTACGTCCTTGACTAGAGTGACTGGATGATTATTTCAGGTGTACATAATTGATTACTTTTCAATTATTTCTATGGTTATATTGTATTGCATAAAATCCAACACTTAGTTTCTGGATCACAATGGGATGAAGGTATTTGTGAAAAGAGATGAAAATAAAACAAAAGGGAGATTTTACTACCATATTCTCATTTTTCCCCAAATACAAACCCAGGAAGAAGATTGATTCAAGACTCACTCCTGAGAAGATTTGTCTTGTCACCCTGCCCTATCCATCAGTACAAGGCCCGTAGGTTGTGGGAGGGGGGCGGTGGGACAGGAGGTAATCTTGTGCAAGAAAGCGTCTGGGATGATTGTGATCCTGCGTATAGACTGGAATAACACTGGTCCATTAGGACAAAGAAAAGCTGCTGCAAAATGTCTATTTACAGTCATAAAAATACATTTAATTAAAATGAATAAATAAATATTTAACATTCAAATTAAATTCAATGCCTGACTTTTGTAGACTTTGGGCAAAATTCTCTCGAACTCTACTGTGAGGGCTCATTCCTGGGACGTTGAATGCAAGATACTTATGTTATTTGCTTCACCGAAAAAGATAGGTGTAAGGGAGAATGTTGTGCCCCACTGGCAGGAAGCATAAAATTCCCCAGTTGGCCTTTCCATTGCCCTCCCATCCTCCATGTCCTCTGTGCAATTTTAGAGTGGGACAAAGTCTAGGCTGGCCTATCCACCCTTGCCCCAGTTGAGGCCCTTGAGTAGCTAATTAATGACCACTAAAGTTCCAGTTCCCACCCAACCTCAATTTTCAGGCTCACAGGAGCAATTCAGGAGCAGGGGGAGGCCTGGAAAGCCACGTGCCCATGCCTAAAAAACTTGCTTTCAACATTGGAACCCCCCCACACAAGGTGCTCGCCTGAAAGTGTTACCTACCTATCAGTTTGGCTGGCATCTCTCGGAGGCAGACTTCCTATCGAATCATAGCAGTTTAGAATATAGAAAAGGCGTCTGCGCCAGACAAACAACCACCTAAGGATTCTTGTTTTTAAAAAATATTTCTTTATTCTCCTCCTTTTTGACATTTTCTCCCAAATTTACACCCACCAACAATAAATAATAATCAGTAACAAATATGTCAATCCCCATATCAATAACAACAATCCCATCCTCCCACCAAACCCAAACATTAGCCCGCATGTTCACATAAACAAATAACGAAAAGGAATCAGGAATGACCCATAGTCACCATCAACACACACCGCCCCTCTCCCCCCAACCCTCCCACTGTAGCCACTGAAGTTGGCCATTCCCTAAATACAAAATGGAGGAATGCAAAGCTTGCAGGGTAAAATGGACAATGTAAACAGCACAAGCAGGCTGCACCAAGCCAACGTGTATTCTGTCTGCTAAGAGAGCAGACAGCACCGAAACTAACATTCCGCATACTAATGAGGCAATCTCCGGGATAATTAACATAGTAATGGAATGATCCCAGTGACAATGGACACAAATGGGGAAGTGATTGCAACAGTATATGGGAAACCAGACACCCCAGCACCAGCAGGGTCCGAAAACAAGGCACCTGAAGGCCTGCCCAGTAGCCAAGGAACAGCCTCAGTATTGGGGTGATTCAAACGTATCGATTGGGAAGAGACCCAATCGATTCCCAGCAGGAAAAGGGTCCGCCCAAAAGGGCGCGGAGCCCTGGGACCTATAAAAGACAGGTCCCACACTTAGTTCGCTCTTCTTAACCAGCCCTCCTCTCTGGACCAGCATTTCGACCAGCTTTTGCCAAAGAAGACCTTGAACGAGAGAGAGGAAAGGTTTGGGACAGCAGCCGCCAGCAAGTAAGTCTCACAACGATCGCTACCAGAGATAGACACTCCTGACCCCTTTTTAACCCGTACCAACCTGAAGTCTGCAGACCAGAGCAGAGCAAGAGGCCTTGTCCCCTGATCCGGCAGTTCCCTTCAAGATAAGTATTGATTTATTTAGCGGTAGGAATAGTTTAATCCTCTTAGCGTGTGCATGGGTAGTATCATAATTGTATTATAATAAACTCAGTTGTTTGAACTTACTAATTGGTGTATGGTTTTATTGCTTTGAACTTGACCTTGAAGCTTGTGATGGTATCTTAACGATACCTGGCGACTTCAGAGCTAAGTAACGAAACAGAGCCAAATTGAGTGTTAAGCACACTCACCCAGAACAAGCAACACCACCCACCCACCCCAACTAATGTTCGATGTTACCCAGTTCTTGAAAGTACATGATGAATAATGCCCATGAATTGTAGAACACCTCCATCCTTCCCCCAGTTCAAACTTAACCTTCTCAAGAGACAAGAATTCCAACAAGTCCCCCTACCACGCCAGAGCACAGGGTGGAGAGGCTGCCCTCCATCCCATCAGGATCCGCCTTCGGGCGATCAACGAGACGAAGGCTACAAATCTACCTCCGCCCCCATTTCCAACCCTTGCTGGTCCGACACCCTGAATATGGCCACCCAGGGGCCCGGGTCCAGTTTCACGTGCACAACTTTAGAAATTACCCTAAAAACCTCCTTCCAGTAATCCTCTAGATTTAGACGGGCCCATCCCGCAACGTTCACACACATCTTCTACTCCTTCAAAGAATCGGCTCATCCTCACCCTCGTGAGGTGTGCTCTGTATACTACCTTCAGCTGTATCAGCCCCAACCTTGTGCACGAGGTGGAGGCATTCACTCTCTGGTGCACCTCACACAGAACACCTCCTCCATATCCTCTCCCACCTCTTCCTCCCACTTTGCTTTGATCCCTTCCAGTGGTGCCTTCTCCTCTTCCAAAATAGCTCCGTAAACCGCTGACACTACCCCCTTCTCCAGTCCCCCTGTCGTCAGCACCTCCTCCAGCAATGTGGAGGCCGGCTCCTCTGGGAAGTTCTGTATCCCCTTTCTGGCAGAATCTTGAACCTGCATGTATCTAAACATTCCCCCTGCTCCAGCCCATACTTCGTTTCCAGCTCCTTCACTCCTACAAACTGACCCCTAAGAAACAAATCTTTCAGTGTCTTAATCCCCTTCTCCTCCCATTTCCGAAAATTTCCATACCACCTCCCTGGCTCAAATCTGTGGTTCCCCCGAATCGGCAT
The DNA here is from genome assembly GCF_902713615.1 of Scyliorhinus canicula. Taxonomy (NCBI): domain Eukaryota; kingdom Metazoa; phylum Chordata; class Chondrichthyes; order Carcharhiniformes; family Scyliorhinidae; genus Scyliorhinus; species Scyliorhinus canicula. Next base: position 152,357,306 of record NC_052152.1, on the reverse strand, counting down.
TTCCCTTGACCCTGCCCCCAACCTGAAGTGTTGGTGAAACTGCCTCCAAATTCTCAATGAAGCTATTATTACCGGATTCCCTGAGTACCACCTAAGTATTCTAATCCCATTTTCCAGCATTTGGTCCATAGCTTTGTATGCTTTGACATCGCAAGTGCATACCTAAATACTTCTTAAATGTTATGAGGGCCTCTGCTTCCACCATCCTTTCAGGCAGTGAGTTCCAGACTCCCACACCATTTGGGTGAAAAAACTTTTCCTCGCATCCCCATTAAACCTCCTGCTCCTTACCTTAAAACTATGCCCCCTGGTCATTGATCCCTCCAACTACAGGAAAAGTTTCTTCCTGTCTACTCTATCTATGCCCCTCATAATTTTATACAGTTCAATTATGTCCCCGCTCAGTCTCCTCTGCTCCAACGAAAATAACCCCAGTCTATCCAATCTCTTAATTGCTAAAACTCTCCAGCCTGAGTGAGGGGCAGAAATCCCACCTCCAACCAATTAACGGTCCTTGGTAGCCAGTATTGGTGGGGATCTGTTTGCCGCCGACTCTTCAGGTGGCAGGGAGGGAAAGTTCCATCATCTGAAAAATTGTGGGGGTGAAACCCACACAGCCACAGGGAGAATGTGTAAACTCCACAAGGACAGTGACCCAGAGCCGGGATCGAACCTGGCACCTCGGCGCCATGAGGCAGTACTGCTAACCACTGCGCCACAGTGCTGCCTGTGGTGGGAGAGTCTTGAGTGCCTGGCCATGGGCAGCAGTCATGCTTTCCGATGCACACAAAGGACTGCGCCTTCATCGGACAGACAAAGTGCTTTTTTGTTTATTTGTCAATAAATATGCTCACTGGGCTAAATCGTTGGCTTTTAAAGCAGGCCAGCAGCACGGTTCGATTCCCGTACCAGCCTCCCCGGACAGGCGCCGGAATGTGGCGACTAGGGGCTTTTCACAGTAACTTCATTGAAGCCTACTCGTGACAATAAGCGATTTTCATTTCATTTCATTTCATTCAAATACTGGTTGTGATGTATTTAGCTGTTGAAGAAGCTGACTGGATTGGATGATGGGGAACTCTTCTGGTGCTTTCCCAGTAGTTTCCTAACCAGCCGAATTCATTCCCTTCGGATGTCATTAAAATTCATTTTGTCTGTAATTTTTAATATCTCACTTAGCTTTTATCGATATCTGATGTGAAGAATGAATATATTTATTGATTCAGCCGGTATAATGTCAAATGTGCATTATGATACACATAAATACAAGTAAATATGCAGTCTGTGCAATACACCAGATCCACAGATCATATAATTTAGACAAGGATGTGCAGGCTTCTACTCTGAAAATTTATTATGGAAAGCATGATGGTAACACAATGGTGCACACATCTCTTGGTCAAACGCACACACTCAGACACAGGGACACAATGAAAAATAACAACAGGCACAGAAATCGTTCAGGATCACAAGTCTTGCAATGAGAATTACGCTGCATTCTGATGAGGTGTGAAATCTCTTTGTACCCACTTGCATTATTCAATACTGCAGACTTGACGCAAGCATTGATTGAGAACAATAAGAGAAATAGCACGAAGTCATTTCCATGATTTATCTTATATACCCTGAAGGTTAATGCATTCCAAATTAATTCAACATTAATGACTAGTTAAGATATATGAAAGACATTTTAACTGTGTACTAGTCTTGTATTTAAGCTATTTTGTTACCTCTGGGTGCTTTGGGAATTCACACAATGAACCCTAAGAAGTAATCTAATTTCACTTGATACAAAGTGACAACCTATAGTAGTTTATTTAAGCAGACTACTGTTATTGTTATATCATTTCCTTTTCTATTACCAGTTCTAAATCATATTTTCATGTAATTTTCAACAAAATTATAGCTTGGTATACATTAAATTCTGTAAAATTTATTAATTTGTGATACTTATAAAATCTGGCAGTGATGAGAAATTATGTTAGAGAGAGATGCGAGATTTATTAAATAAGGGCATACCTGCTTTGTTGACAACTGGATTTTTGTGAATAATGAAAGGAATATTCAAGTTATAGCAGGAATATTCTGGTCATTTATCTCTTGATGGAAATAGAAAAACAAGAAGCAAAAACAGTGACCAATTTAGGAAAGGATCTCTGAGATTGCACTCTGGTTTTCTAAGAACAAGCAAACTTCATGACAGCCCAATTGCCTGAATCACATAATGACAACTAACTAACAACTCAGCTATTTCTCACAGAAATTTGCCCAGTTCTATCTTAAAGGGAATGTAATAATTGTCCATTCACTGCATAGTTAATCAAATTATTACCAGGAGGTAATAACTCTGTTAAAAGGAATATTTACTCTTATCAGATCTAGCCCTCAGGCTGCTGCCAGCATGCCTCTGCAAGCCCCTGTTCAAAGTGGGCACCACAGCACTCCAGCAATCCGCTCTCCAACCAAGGAGAAGAATTGTTGGGACACTACCCTGGAGGAATGGCCGTGGCCCCATGGAGTATCAACCAGCTGTCCACTCTCAGGATGACAGCATTCATCCTCCCATCCCTGTCCCTCCACATTTGCCAGTTTCCCTTTGTTTCGTTGATGGCCATTGCTTGTGTGCGTAGCGTGGTCTGTTATGCGTTCCAGCATGTCTATGGAGCCTGACTGAGGATCCATACAGCTTTTCACAGTGTGGGCAAGGATGAATTGTCTGATTTTGTTGAGGCTGCCTGAGCTTTCTAATTCGCTGTTTGTCCTTAGCCACCTGTATTCATTGTTGTTTGAATAAAACAATTCCAGCATTTCAGATTGCTCCCTAGGTATTTATTTCCTGTGAATTTTCTCCCAGCCTGTGGTGGACATGCTGTACTTCTTGAGGTTTGCCTTTGAGAAGCTTGTGAATCTTAATCTCGTCCTACCCTGCAGGTGGTATCCAAGTTTAAGTTGTGAATACATAACTGACTGCATTAAGGGTTTTGTCAGTCTTATGTAGTACATGTCCACTGTATGGAGTTTGTAATGAACTCCAATTGGCTTTATTGGTTGGCCAATTGGAGTATGAGCTCCCTCAATGATAGCTCATTAAGGGGGCCCATATAATCACCTGTGTAGGCTTTGTGAGCCAGTCTTAAGTTGACTGGACTGCTAGCAGCACTGTTTGTAGCTGCTCCTGTAATATCGTTATTGTAAATAAATATTGGTGTGTTGACGGAAGTCCTGCCTCCCGTGGGTTACTACAGAGTTGGGCTCCATTGAAGGGTGCTTAAATTCCAGCTATTTCTGCCCTTTGAAGTACCTCAGTGTTGGGAACATGTCCTTCCTTGTGATGCCTATGATGCATCTCATATAGAACCTGTCCAATTGCTTAGTATGTTTGGAGCAGATAGTCCATGTTGCAGAAGCATAATAGGAGGATAGGTATTACCACAGTTTTGTGGACAGCACTTTTATTGTAACTTTGATACCTCGTTTCCTCCACAGACTCTAGCATAAACGGAAAAATACTAAACCTGCCCTAGAAATTCTGTTTGATATCTCACTGTAGACATTTCTGGAGATTGTTCCTCCGAGATAGGTGAAGTTATTTCCAGCCTTCAGGATTGTGTCATTCATAGTTATAATAGGTGAGGTATAGTCAGAATTTGGTCATGGAGGTTGGAGTATCTCTTTCTTCCTTAAGCTGATCATTAGGTCATAATTGGCTGTCACTTTTGAAGAACAATCCATGATCCTTTGAAGGCCCTGCTCAGAATGTTACACAAGGGCACTGTCATTAGAAGACAGCAATTCCTGTATCATCATCCCTGATATTTTAGTTGGCCATTTCGGACATCTCAGATTGAAGAGATCTTCCTTTGTTCTCAATTGGATATATATTACATCAGCATTTTAATTAAAATGCCCCAGTTTTAAGAACATGGCTAATGGTAAACACTGGGTTATTTCAAATCCCAGAAGGGAAACTAGAACAACAGCTCTCTACTGTGTTTTTTGCAATTTGATATAATGTGAAGAAAAGTTTGAAATCCAGAGAATGATATCCAAAACGTTTTGTAATGATTTTAATTAAAAATAAATGTTTATTAAGCAATGAAATAAATAACAATAAAGTACTAGAGGTACCCTTAACTAAGGCAATTGTTAGACACAGTATTACTAACCTTACCCAGTCCCAAATTACCTTTATTGTGCTAGCTTTAGAGCTATTTATCCAAACATGGTCCACAGCATCATATAGATTTTTTAAAGCTATTTTAAAAATCCAGTAACTGTTACCACACCAGACAGTTAAATCTGTTTGGGGTTTTCTTCGGAGGTAAAACAAACAGCTGGCCTTTCAAGACAGGCTTTCTTCATAGACATGGCTTGGTGGGAGTTAAAGAGCTATTCATGCTGTGGCTGAGGTCTGAACTAATCTCTTCAGAAGTCAAACTTAGCTCCCTTCATTTAGTGAATCTACCTTTTAGAATGCAAATGCAAAGTTTACACTTTGTTTCTACATTTGAACCTCTAACCCCTTAATCAAAACCCTTTATGTCCTGTTTCTCATTGTTACCAGCTTGTCTTAGGTAAACATCTGTTTGCAGTGTTGCTGGGCTCATGAATATATGAAAAGCATTAGATCTCATAGCATTGCCAAACTGGCCACTGCTTGAAGCAGGTTACATTTTCAAAAGTTTCTAAAAATATATAACCAGCAGAAAACATTCCGATTTACTGAATTTTCTTGATATTTTCATGTCATCACTATTTTTCCTGACATCAGAAAGCATGGCAGCAAATAATATACTGAATGGCAAATGAGCCAAGACCACCTTATTGTTGCACACCACTTATGATGACAAAGGGGCCTGTGTATTCACCACAAGTAATGGTCAGAATTTTAAAGCCAATCAGGCCTGTTGGATCTTCCAGTCCCGTCAATGGGGCACCCCCACTGTGGGCTTCTCGGCAGTGAGGGGTCCATTCAATAGGTCCATTGAGAACGGCCAAGCCAGAAGATCCCGCCATCAGCCAATGGCAGGCCAGCTCTCCCGGCGTGAAATGCACAGTGGGTCACGCGGAAAATCCTGCCCAGCGACTGGTTATCATTCCATCTTGAAACTGCTGTATTGGACCTGAAGCTCGAACCTCCAAGTTTGGCTAAGACTTTTCACAAGGCCTCTTTATTCAATGTGTCAAAGGTCTTTGTCAGGTCAACAAAGGCACAGTAAGGTGAAAGGCATTTTTCTTGTATTTGTTGGAGGGTGAAAGTCATGTCATAATTGCCTCTGTTTTTCCTGGACCAACTTTGACTTTCCGACAGTAAATATTCTGCTACATGGCTTATCAGTTTGTTGGACAGAACATTTGCTGAAATCCTACTCGCTATAACATGGCAGAAAAATTTGGTCACGACACAGATCTCTGTCCTTTTCCTTTGCATAAGTAAATAACCATGGTATAATTGAACTCCTGAGGAATGGTTTGTTAATCTCACATTCTGTGATATAATTCTGAGAATTCAATGGCCAGATTAGTTATCTGATTGAGGTGCATAAGATGATAAAAGGTTAGAGGTATATAAAGCAGGTGAGTAGCTGCATGAGGGTGGACCACATGCAACCTTCAGGGCTTTATATAAATTCTTAATTTTGCTGATCAACATAGGTGTCTCAAACACTGATTATTGCTTGGGTCTCAGGTATGAGAATTTCTCCAGAAATATTCCTTTCTGCGTTGTCCCCCTTCTCCCTCTTCAACAGTTTATCCTGCTCTGCGTGCCCATTGTTCATTCTCCTAGTCATGCTTGATTCCAAGAGGAAGGCCTACTTGTTATTCCATGTCGAGGAACAATTGGCCTGTGCAGAAACCATTAAATTCTCAGGTCTGAACCCGAGCAATGACCAGTGTTTGAGGCATTTATGTTGATCAGCACAAATTAAGAATTTCTATAAAGCTCGGAAGATTGAAAATGGCCCTCTTTCATGCGGCTAATCAGGTGTTTTCAGTGCTGGTGAGGAATCTCGACTGATGGACAGGACAGTTATCAATGAGCTCTGTGCTGAACGCTTTTGGGAATGAAGTTAACTCCGCATTCACTGGAAATGGCATAGCCATAGACAAGCTTCTAGAATGGTACTTCAGATTCACTTATACCCTGTCATCTCTTTGTAGTCTACAAAAAAATTAAACAAAGATAAAACACAGAATTACAGCACCAGCCAGAAGAAATAAGCCAGTAACAAACATGCAAAGGGATGATGATCCTTTTCAACAACTCTGGTTTGGGGTTGGAGAAGGGATGGAAGAAGATGCCCTTCATGCTGTTTATCATTATTTTCATCTTTCCAAGGTTAAGGGGGGGCATATGCTCACTAATGGAGATCCAAAATGGCACCACTATTATGAAATCAAGCACTTACTTGTCAGGCCCATTTCTATTGAAAGTGGGTGTGAACTGTGGGTACCATCATTAATAGTTATGGGACCTAATGGCTCCTAAAAACTAAACACTGCTGCACCTAATTTCTCTGCCTTAATCTTTGCAGCTGACACACATAATTAAGTGTGCAACAATCCCAATAAAACTATCTTCACTGAGATTGATAATATTATTGATTATCTAATAAACAGCAACATCATGCAACAAATGTTGGAATAATTTCAGCCCTTTCTGTGACTCAACTCAAAAAGTACATAATAGTGACACATTCTTTAATAGTATGTTCCATATTTCAAACAATAAATTGTTAGAATAAAGGGAGGGATTCTCTGATCCTGAGGCTAAGTGTTGATGCCGTCGTCAACACCGTCGCGTATATCAACGGTGTCAACATGGCCTCAGGAGCAGCAATTCTGACCCCTACAGGGGGCCAGCACTGCACTGGAGTGACCCACACCATTCCAGCTGCTGATCCCAGCATCAGATGGGCGCCGCGGGTCTGCGCATGCGTAGTGGGACCAGCGCCAACGCGTGCATTCGCAGTGGGACTGGCGTGATTGCTGCGCATGCGCAGTGGCTCCCTTCTCCGTGGCGGCCCCAACGCAACATGGCATAGGGCTACAGGGGCCAGCGCAGAACAAAAGAGGCCCCCAGCCCGAGAGGCCAGTCCACCGATTGGTAGGCCCCAATCGCGGGCCAGGTCACTGCGCAAAGCATAGGCCCCGCCCCCGGGGTCGGAGCCTCCTCCCCCCCCCCCAATCAGGCCGCCCCCAATGCATCTACGCCGAGGTCCCGCTGGGTAAGAGCAAGTGTGAACGGCGCCGGCGGGCCTCGACTTTTTAACGTGGCCGCTCGACCTATCCCGGGCCGAGAATAGCCGGGGGGACCCCGTAATGCGCCGACTGCTCTCCGGAGAATCGGCGGACCGTCATCGGGGTGGCATGGCGCGATTCGTGCCTGTCCCGCCGATTATCCAGCCCAGCCCCGGGGTGAGAGAATCCTGCCCTAAATCTTTGAGAAATGTGCGCATGAAAATTTAAATTTATTTTGTGGCAAACAAATAAAAGACCAATTCATTTTTGATTTTCACTGATCAACTTGTTGAGAAATGAAATAGTTGTGGTTAATGCTAATAATTAATCTAATCAGATATCTCTGTAATACAGTGTTATATTTCTTTGTAGCCGCAAAGAGAAAATGTGTAGAGGAGCCCACTCTCTGGATTTATGTGAAACACGAGAGGTTTATTAAGGGTGTTGTTCATACAATCAATCTGGTGAACTGCCCGGGTGGCATGGTGGCGCAATGGTAGCACTACTGCCTCATGGCACTGAGTACCTGGGTTTCATCTTGGCCCCGGGTCACCGCCCATGTGGAGTTTGCACATTTTCTTGTGTCTGCGTGGGTCTGACCCCCACAACCCAAAGATGTACAGGGTTGGTGGATTGGCCACATTAAATTGCTCCTTAATTGGAAAAATTAAGAAAAATTAAGAAAACAAGATGGTGAACTGCCCAAAGCCCACGCAAGCACTCTGCTGATGTTATTCTACACCACGTTGCGCATAACCAGCAAAAATGTATTCCCATGTACATAACATCCCTCTCTCTTTACTTCATGAATGCAATGATAACAATGAACATTTATACAACAGATCCCCTGATATATTATTTCCATACATCCATACAATTCAAAAAGGCAGTCTCTCTGGTAGGCGTCTATTCCTTTTTGGTAGTATTTGACATTCTTGAATTTGCTACTTGTTACCTCAGAAGTATCTCCGTTCCGAAGTATAGCTCCCCAGATCTTCTAAAGGATGAACATCTTGAGAAGATTCTGCAAACTCACTTTGTGCAGCCAGTAACTGATAAGCATGGCATCGCCAAACCCTTTCATCATCCGTCTGTCCGGTATATGATATTGGATTTGGTGTATGATGTTGGATATGTCTTTATTAGGATCATAGCTGGTTCCCATTTCTCATTGGTGGTGTAAATCCTAGCAAGTGCTCTCTGTCCCTGGTTGAATACTCACTTTTTAGAGTTTTTCTCCCTCCTAACAATTTGTGTTTGTTGTTGACAGTCTCGGAACTATCAGGTGGAGTTAATAAATCAAACTGTGTTTGTCATTTCTTCTTGAACAACAGTATTGCTAGTGAACTTTGCATGGTAACATGTACAGTGTTCTGATAAGATATTAGAAATTTGTTTACTCTTTTTGATGATCTTCCTCTACCTTTGGAAAAAATGTTGACTATCTACCTTATTTCTGCTCCTCATTATTTTATAGCCCTCTATAAGATCACCCCTAAGCCTCCTACACTCCAGGAAAAAAAGTATCAGCTTATCCAGCCTCTCCTTCTCACTTAGACCTTTGTACATCACTATGGTGAGCAGTGTCTGTGATTCAACAGTCACATTTATCTGCAGATACGCCTGTGAAAGGTTAATTTTACTGAATTCCTTTCCTCCAAAAAGTCCAATAAACAAGTCTTCAATCAGCGGCAGTGGATAGAATGCTCAAAACTGGGTTAATAGTCATTTTAAAATCTCCACGAATTCTCACTGAGCAATCCTGTTTCAATACAAGAATAATTGGTATCGCCCGATGACTTGTAGCGACAGGTTCAATGAGACCTGTCCTTACTAATCTTTCTAGTTATTCCTCAGGTTTGGTGTTGATGGCATCTGGTACGGTTATAGCTTTGAGACATTTGGTTGTGCTGTCTGGCTCGATTTTTAGGTATAGCTCAACTCCAATCATAGAACCCAGTGAATCTTCTAAACACCTTCTCATACTTCTTCAGAAGTTGTTGCAAGTTGCTCCTTAAATCCACTAATAGATTTGCTGTTGCCCAGTTTTTTTTATTCGTTCTCAGGATGTGGGTGTCGTTGGCTGGTCCAGCTTTTGTTGCCCCTCCTTTATTGCCCTAGAACTGAATGACTTGTTGGACCATTTCAGTGGGGGGCAGTTAATAGTCAACCACATCACTTTGTGGGTCTGGAGTCACATGTGGGCCAGATCGGGTAAGGATGGCAGCTTTTCCTTCCCCGAAGGACATTCGTGAACCAGATGGGTTTTTCCGACAATTGATATCATGGTCATTATTTGACTTTGGATTCCAGATTTTTATTCAATTCAAATTTCACCATCTGCCATGGTGGAATTTAAACTCGGGACCCTGAAGCCTTACCCTAGGTCTTTGAATTACTAGTCCAGTGACAATACCACTACTCCACTGCTTCCCTTATTAAGCCTAATATTAGCCAACCATATTCTGCCAAATAGAGTAGGAAAATGTCCACAGACAACGTGAAAAGGCAACTTCGCCATCAGCCCATTTGCCTCTACTTTTACCATAATGTATCAGTTTAATGGTACAACCTCTTCAGTGTATGTCCTTAGGATCACATTCAAGGGTTTTAAAGGCCGATGCTTCAGCTTTTGATGATACATTGTCTCAGGTATTAGTGATACTGCTGCACCTGTATCCACTTCCATTTTAGTTTCATGACTTTCATTTTTTCTCTGCCCCAAAACATCGTTCATCACCCTGCATCGACAAGACACTGAGCTTAAGCTCTTGCAGTAGCTTAGTTTCACTGCCTTTTTGTGACCATGAGCTTCACCCACTAATTTGTGGACAAAACAGGATTGTTTACTTGTGTTGTTCTTCTTGCACTTCTTGATGTCAACGTTTTCTGAGCCCCAAAACGGGCACCTCACGGTGATTTCACGACCGCAGCGACCAGGTGTGGTTGCCGCTGTCGTGAAACGGTCGCGAACGGCAGGCCCCTCGGCCCATCCGGGTTGGAGAATCGCCGATCGCCGTGTAAAACATTAAAAATTCTTCCGAGCGGGGGGTGGGAGAATTGCAGGGGGCGCCAGGGGGTCGTGAAATTAGTCAGGGGGGCCCTCCCGCGATTCATCCACCCAGCGTGGGGAGCGGAGAATCGCGCACTTGGACTTTCCATCTGAGCAGTGGCCATGCAGTTGCAAGACTTCAAAATCCCTGTTCTCCACAGCCCATGTAGCTTTGCCACATGTGAGGTCTCTGCAACCCAGACCACACTCACTTAAACACAAGCAAACCTTCCCCGATAGTCGGTCGTCTTACTCACAGTAGCTGTCGAAAACTTAAGTTAATCATCAGCGGCAGTGCTTAACCGAATTCTCCCAATGCCGTTCCACAATTAATCCCCAAAAATGTTCTGTACAGCAATCTTTATGCCTCAATCCTTGCCACCAGTTTTCTCTCCTGTTATAATTCTTTGTTGGCATAAAGAGAAAAGGTATGGCAGTGCCCACACCCTGGCTTCTTGTAAAACACAATGAGAGAATTATTTAGTGTGTTGCTCAATGCAATCAAGATGGTGATCTGCTCAAATCCCACATAAACATTCTGCTGACACCACAAGACTGTAATGCAGACATTGTCAAACTTGGGGGCGCGCTGGGTCGTGGGCGGGTGTCGGGAGGGTTGCGGACCCGTCCGTCGCAGCTCTCCAGATAGTGCAAATCTGCATGCAACAGCTGCTGCAGCCGGCTGTTAATAACGCCGGCTGCAAGAGGCCTTCAAAATGGCCATGAACATGTAAATAAAATGCGGCTGCATTCGCCTGCGTGCCAGATCAACAGCGCGCATGCGCAAAACTAGGTGCATGCGCGCCTATGATCGGGCACGCATGCGCAGTGCGGCCACTTTTTTTAAATGGTCACAGTTTTTTTGTTTTACAAGTTCGGGAGGGTTTTTATTCATTTTATTCATTTATTTTATTAATTTTATTTTTATTTTTTTACAAGTTCGGGGGGGTTTATTTGATACAATTTTACAGGAAAAAAATGCAGAACTTTGGACAGATGGAGACTCCATACTTTCCGACACTGGAAGGCTTCACCTCCATCCAACAGGTTCCATTGGAGAAGTGTGTATGAGGGCTAAAAGAACCCAAAACATTTCCTCCATTTTTGTCAGCAGCAAACAAGGTAAGAGAAAATGGTGGGTCTCGCAGGTCAGCCGGCTTAGGCCGGCTGGCGTGGGTCACAAAGGTCGGCCGGCGTGGGCCGCGAAGGTCGGCTGGCGTGGGGCGCGAAGGTCGGCCGGCATGGGTCACGAAGGTCGGCCGGCGTGGGTCCCGAAGGATCACTGGCATGGGTCCCGAAGGTTGGCCAGTTAGTTAAAATGGGTCCCCGGAAAAAAAGTTTGAAAAACACTGCTGTAATGCATAACCAGCAAGAATGTTCTTCTAGATAAATAACAAAAGGTACTGCATGTGTGATTACTATGGAACAGATGAAATGGCTTGGAATTAGAAAACTGGATTAGAATTGGTAAGAATGGAGAAAACAGAAGTTAAGAGCTGCTTTCACAGCGATTGTAAGTATGATTGGTGTCTCTTGGTATTCAGTTCTGGGGTCACATCTGTTCACTGTGCAAATCATTGACTTAGATATAAGCCTTAGAAACATTGAATCCTTACAATGCAGAAGGAGGTCATTTGTTCCATTGTGTCTGCACCGACCCGCTGAAAGTGCACCCTGCCTAGGCCCACTTCCCTGACCTGTTACCCCTTCTAACTTGCACACTAAGGGGCAATTTAGCATGGATAATCCACCTAACCTGTACTTCTTAGGACTGTGGGAGGAAACCAGAGCACCTGGAGGGTATCCAAGCAGACACAGGGAAAATGTGCAACCTCCACACAGTCACCCAAGGCTGAAATTGGACGTGGGTCCCTGGAGATGTGAGGCAGCAGTGGTAACAACTATACCACTGTGCCGCCCTGAGGAATTGATGTCAAAATTTGCTGATATTACCAAATTATCTGTGCAGTGTACATTTATGATTTAGAGATGTTCAGTTGAAGTTGAGAAAAACGTCTGCAACTTTTAAAATGACTGTTTGAATGCTTAAAAGAGGCTAATTTCATCATGAATTTACAAAAAACAATTTGCTGAAGCACAATTTCATATTTAGGACATTCCATGGAACATGGTCAAATGGCCCAAGAGAGGCGAGAATGCAGGCCATTTGGGATTTTCCAGAACCTACAACAAGAGTAGATATATATTTTTTTTTTTAAATTTAGTATACCCAATTCATTTTTTCCAATTAAGGAGCAATTTAGCGTGGCCAATCCATCTACTCCTGCACATCTTTGGGTTGTGGGGCGAAACCCAAGAAAACACAGGGAGAATGTGCAAACTCTACATGGAAAATGACTGAGATTGAACCTGGGACCGGGGCGCCATGAGGCAGCAGTGCTAACCACTGCGCCACTCTGCTGCCCCAAGAATAGATATTTTAAGGTTCTGGGAAAGAATGGATTTTAGTGTAAGTTTGTGCCACTCTTTAGAATTGTGGTAGTACCACTAACAGAACTCTTGAAAAAGAGCAAGAAATTTAACTGGACAGAACTGCCAAACTGCATTCCAACATTTCAAAACGATGTTGACATCAGCGCCAATGTTAGCTGCACCAATTTATGACATAAAGTTTAAACTGGCTGTGGATGCTAAGGACATTGGTGTGGGAGCTGTGTTGTGACAAGAAGATGAACTTTGACTTGAGGAGCCAGTGGGGTACTTCTCAAGGAAATTACATCATCACCAACAGAAATATTCGACAATTGAAAAAGAGATTTAAAATTTGGTATTGGCATTGTAAATTTTGAGATTTATGCTTTTTTAATATTCTTCATTGTCACAAGAAAGCCTCATTTTTCAGGACTTGTGGGAGGAACTGGAGCACCCAGGGGAAACCCACGCAGACACAGGGAGAAAGTGCAGACTCTGCACAGACAAGTGACCCAAGCCGAGAATCAAACCTGGGACCCTGGAGCTGTGAAGCAACAGTGCAAACCACGGTGCTACCGTGCCGCCCATTGCCAGTAATCCTGCAGAGACATTCAAATGTAAGGACCATAAACCACCAGAATTTCTTGAGAAATGTCGAGATCAGAACAACAGGTTATTTTGATGGAATTTGTTACTGCAATTACACAATTTAAAAATCATTTGTGTGGCTGGGAGAGAAAACATAATGGTGGATGTATGATCCCGAGTATAAAAGAGGCTATTGGGAACATTGGGTGTAAATACTCTGAGGTCTATTTTATGTTAATGCATGCTTTTGAAATCTTTCTAATGGTTGTTCAGTTAGAATCAATAAGAAATGGTTGAGAAATTAAATTAAGATGTTTTGGTTTGTTTAAGAGGGAATGTGTCAGAATAGGGGAACAAATAAGAATTAAAAAGCAAAGTAAAAATAGGGAGTTGATCAGAGGCAGCCGGCTGGAGAAATGAGATGCAAATTCACCTATGAGTGGAAAGCAAATATTTTAAATATGTGATTACAGAAAACAATGGGGCTATACAGGTGGTAACTTCAAAGTGGTGAGGTAAGGAAATGGACATACACCTGCCAAAAGCCAACTCCACGAGGTGAGTAATATCAAAAGGCAAACAGTATAACTGCAGAACCCTAACTAGAGAGAGGCAGGGGAGGGGGGGGGGGGGGGGGGTGAGGGGGGGGGGGGGAGAGAGAGGGAGGGAGATACAGCTAACATCAAGTTGCAGATAGTCCCCCAAAAGAAGAAGCTATTTTCAGCCTTCGCTGAACCTGATGACTATTTTACAGACGTGGCCACCTTAATCAGGTTGTAGCGATTACTTGGTAGATTTAGCTCATAAGATTACTTAAAATTGGATGCTGTTTGGGAAAAGGAGTGTCTTAGAGTTCAGACAGGTATACATAGCTGGGATCAAGGGACAGTTTCATGTAAAATGATGTGTGTATAGTGTATTATAGTTCTTTTTTTTTGTGTGTTTTGTCTTTTATTTATTGATTTTTCATACAAGACTTGACTGTTCCTCTCTTGGTTGTACACCATTCCTCACATTATACCAGAAAAACGCATACACCACTACAACTGGTGTTCCAAGGTACGCCCCGAGGCTTTGGGATACCTTCCCATTTAGCATCAGCGTGCTTCGTAACAGATGATTTAAGGAAGCTACAAAGAAATGTTGATAAAATAGGGGAATTGAACTAAGGAGTGACAGATGGGTACAATGTCAGTAAGTGTAAGGATTGACCAAGGGTCTTCAAGAATTACAGATCAATCTCCAGGATGCTGTTGTGGGATAAACCTGAAGGAAAATTCATCAAGAGAGCATTGTTTTTTTAGTCATTTTGCTTTGAACATTTTTATTTGCCACATAAAAATAATTGAAAATTGGAATAAAGGTTGTTGGGATGACAGACATTATCCAATTGGGTAACATTCTTTTTCCTTTTCAATTGAAGTGGGAAGACAATGCGTCACAAGGATAAATGTGTTGGCTGACTAATGGCTGGACATGGGGGTAAGTTATGTGATGAAACCTCCAGAAATACATTTTATCACAGTTGGCAATGCTATAAATATATGGTGATTAATTTTAGTAGAAGGATAACAGCAATAATTATCCTCCGAGTGTGAGAATAAATTAGAGTATGTGCGAAAGCGAGTTAGAGAGTTAGAAATATAAAAACAGGCAGTAAGAGGTTCTACAAGTAGTTTAAAAGGATATGAGTAGCTAATGTGAGTGTTGGTCCTTTAGGGAGTGAGTCAGGGGAATTAATAATAGAAAACAAGGAAATGGTGTAAATATTGTAGAGGTATTTTGTGTCTTCCTTCACTGCAGATGATTTAGAAAACTTCAACAAGGTGCTTAAATATCATGAAGTGAAAAGTAGGAAATAAATTAAAACAACACCATCACCAGGGAAAATGTACTGGGAAAGCTATTAGATCCAAAGGCTGACAAGGGCTCAGAACCTGATGACCGATATCCTATGCTCTTAAAATAAGTGGCTACAGATGCTTATTCTCCGACTAGAAGGATAACACCATAATATTCAATCATTTAAAGAAAACAAAATAAATCTTACAATACAGAATCTAAAAAGTAAAGCAATCTATTTATACTCTAACATTGAGAAATAATTTGAGGTAAATATGAATTAGCAGTCAAACTGTGGTCAAACGCAGTACACTGCATATTAAATGACAAATGCAAGCAAGACAGATCCCACAGATTTCTCAATAACGCCCCCTGATGTCAGTAATCGCTGTGAGTCACAAAATATCAGGAAAACTCTGTTTCCCTCTCGAGAGATTTCAACTCCTCGAATGGGGTTTACCATCCAGCGAGTGTGAAATCACGAATCACGATTAGGCAGAGAATCGTGCGTCAGCTGAAAATCAAGTCGACGCCAGCTGCCCAATGGATCGTCATGCTCCTGTGCCTCAATAGCGGCATGAATGCGTTCCATACCGGCATGCAAATTGTACAGTAACGGCTGTTAACATATCATTAATGGGCCCTATCCTGTTCCGCCAGGCAGAAGGTGATTCATTTATGGTACTTAAGGTCAGAAAATAGGCACCATGGCAGATAAGGGTGAAAGAGGAAGAAAGCCAAGTTACCAAAGGTGCAATCGTGGGCTGCCAGTTGTGCCAGTGGCTGGGAGAGTACTTGCTAGGACCAGGGGTGTAGCAGAGGCAAACAAGAGATGGGCGGTGGTGTTGGGGTGCCCCACCGGAACCGGAGTGCTTGGGCATGGCTGGCTATTTCTGCAGCTGCAAGGAAGCCATCAAACTGTACGCCCCTCTGACTGTCCACAATGTCCCATAGATGCGCAGAGCGTCACCTGCTGAATGGTGAAGCCATCCCGCCAGGAGCACACAAACCCCAGCCCATGGGATGGGCGTGGTCTATGCAACCCGCGGCCCACCAGGTGTTGGCACACCCCAGTGCACCCATCCGAGGTGCTGCCACATTGCAGGGGAAGCAAGGAAGCCGTTGAGCACTCCCCGACTGGCGGACACATGTACCGTGGTCGTTGGCACCCTCCCTGGCAGTCTGCTCCTCACAGAGCAAACATACCACCAGTGACACCATCAGCTAGCCCACCTGGCAGGACCACTGGCTGTCACCATGCCCTGCCTGACAACTACACCCCTGCCCTCATTTTTCCAGCCCTCAGACAGGGAAAAACAACTGGATCCACAGCTCACCACAGCTATGGTTGAAATTGGTGGCACCCTCCCCCCCCCCCCCCCCCCGCCCCCAGCCGAGTCCCACCTGTCAGGCCTGCCCATACGCATGCCACCAAGCATGGAGCCAGTTGGTGGTGCACTGCACCAATTCCCCCCATGGCCTGAAGTCACCATGCTGGTGGGGTATCATACAGCCCACAGTAGACCCCACAGGATTGCGCAGGACAGGGGATTCAGAGCAAACCGCTGGCATGGGTAGCAGCAGCCACCGGGACTTCGATGGGCTCAGGGGTGTGGTGCAGAGGGCAGAGGGCAAAGTATCAAAGCGAATGGTCGAGGTGGGGGGTGGTAATGAAGGGGGGGCGGGGAACACGCAGGCGCAGGGGCTGATGTGCAAGCCAGGGCTACCGTTCAGCCCGATGGACCTGGTAGGGTACAGGAGTATTTACCACGCTAACGTGCCTGCCTTTCTCCCCCTGAAAACAACGGATTTTGGTATTGACCCAGGAGAGACTGGCTTCTGCCCAGCTCTCGCAGTGCTAGCGGATGCAAAGAGACGTCACGAGCAGGAGCTGCTCGGGCAGGGCCCTGCAGAACGGGAACCTGTCCCAGAGGCACGGAGCCAGCTGGTGAGGATGGAGAGCTAGCCGCCAAACATTTTGTGGAGGAAGTGGGAAGAAGGTGTCACATTCGGCCTTATGTATATCGGCAGCACCTGTCGTTTGATGACTTGCTGGATTAGGCGTGTTGCCGAAGACTTCGGCTGTTCAGGGAGACTCTAGGGCACATCTGCCGCATCATGGCGCATTTGGGGTGTGGGGGTATGGGGGAGTGACATCCGTACCCCATGACCGTCAAGGTGATGGTCGCCCTGAACCTTTTTGCTGAGGAGTCCTTCCAGATGCTGAATGGGGACCTGTCTGTAATCTCTCAGACCTCTATGTACAGGTGCATCCGTTCCATGATGAAGGCCCTCTAAAACCAGGCTGCACAATACATCCACTTGAATATGGACCAATCCCCCCAGGTTACCCAGGCAGCGGGATTCGCTGCCATCGCTGAAGTGCCCCGGTCCAGGGTTGATCGACTGGATGCATGACCCCGTACGGGCACTTCTGCATGAGGGGTTCCCTTCCTAAACCAAAAGGGATTCCGCTGTGTGACCACCAGCTGCACATCACACACATCTGCAACCGTTACCCAGACAGCATGCATGATGACTTCATCCTGGCACACTCGATGGTTCCCAACATCTTCAAAGCGGTCCCCTGGGTGAGGGATTGGTTCCTGGGTAACAGGGGTTTTCCGCTGCAGTCGTGGATGGTGACACATATCCGGAGGCCTCAGACCGATGCAGAGAGTAGCTACAATGACACCTGTGTAGCAACGTAATCTTGGGAATATACGTAATCGAGTGGGATATTGGCATCCTGAAGATGTGATTCGGCGGCCTGGACCGTTCTGGTGGGGCCCTCCAGTACAGCCCTACAAGGGTCTTCCAAATAGTGATGGCCTTCTGTGTCCTCCACAGCATCGTGAAGCAGAGGGACGACATGCTGGAGAAAAAGGATGAACGCTCGGATTCGTCCAATTAGGAGGATGAGGAGGACAGCCTCAGTGCTGTAAGGCAGCAGTGCTAACCACAGCGCCATCATGCTGCCTTTGCATTAAGTCACTTGCCCCAACTGAAAAGCATTCTGCAACCCATGTAAAATGCTGCAATCTTTGCCACCTTCTGCCATGTTTAACTCCTGGGAATGGTCAGGTCGCCCATGGACCAGGGTTCACGTTGACTATGCTGGCCATTTGTGGGCAAGATGTTTTTAGTGCTGTTTGATGCCCACTCTAAGTGGCTATTGGTTCCAAAATGGGGGCCTCACCCTCAGCGGCCACAGTAGATACCTTGTGACAGGTGTTTGCCATTCATGGGCTTCCCAAGTCAATCATTTCAGACAATTTCACCAGGTTTTTGTGCAAGCAAATGGCACACGACATACACAGGAGGACGGCCCCCTACCATTCATAAGAACATAAGAACTAGGAGCAGGAGTAGGCCACCTGGCCCCACGAGCCTGCTCCGCCATTCAATGAGATCATGTCTGATCTTTTGTGGACTCAGCTCCACTTTCCGGCCTGAACACCATTACCCTTAATCCCTTTATTCTTCAAAAAACTATCTATCTTTATCTTAAAAACATTTCATGAAGGAGCCTCTACTGCTTCACTGGGCAAGGAATTCCATAGATTCACAACCCTTTGGGTGAAGAAGTTCATCCTAAACTCAGTCCTAAATCTACTTCCCCTTATTTTGAGGCTATGCCCTCTAATTCTGCTTTCACTCGCCAGTGGAAACAACCTTCCTGCATCTATCCTAATTATTACCTTCATAATTTTATATGTTTCTATAAGATCCCCCCTCATCCTTCTAAATTCCAACAAGTACAGTATCGAATGGTTTGGCTGAGACAGCCATTCAGACTTTGAAGAATGCAATGAGAATGCAATCAGATAAACCACTTCACCAGAGATTTGTTAATTTTTTGTTGTTGTACAACTTAACCTCTCATTCACCACAGGAGTTGCTCATGGGTCGTTGGCTGAGAACCCGTTTGGATGTTCTGTTTGCAAATTTGGCAAGGAGGCCGGGCAGTTTGGACTAGGGAGCCGCAGTGTTAAGACCTGTTGTATAGTGTTCTGTGCCTTTCATCAATAAAGCAGTGCTAGCCACCCTGCCACTTAAATTATTAGTACAGAAATAATATACCTTTGTTTCTGAGAAAGGCATCCATGAAGAAGCCAACAATGAAATCGGAATGGAAAATGATAAAGCAGTTGTATTTTATAAAGTCAGTAGGTTCGCAATTTACCCAATCAGGGCCTTATTCTACTCCATCATGTGAACCAGCATCTCTAATCAGATTGTTAAAGAAGTGATTATGGCATCCGGTTACTGAAGTCTGAAAAAAAGCAAATTGGCTTCAATCACATTGACAATTTGTTCATCTCTCTTGTCACAGATTTAAATTCCTACTGAAGGATGCAAGATTAGTTGATGATGAGTACACAAAGCTGATTGAAGGGTTTGGTGACAAAATGAAATTTATAGAAGAAGAGTTTGGTGAAAGATGTGATATATGGAGAAAGTATCAGAGGACTATATCACAGCCTGTTGTAAGTCTCCCATTAGTAAAAGGTAATGAAGTAGTAGCTATGGATTAAAGTGTGGTACAAGGACAGACACATTTTCATTTTACAATGGGCTTGAGAACTGCGGGGATTGGTAAGTCTGCCAATGACAAATTTAGAGACGTTAAAAATCTGAATAATGTATTGGTCAACACTGCAGCTTAATATCACATGGTGATTGGAGATACTCCACATGATCTTGGCTGACCAACCAAATAGTAATTTAGCATTTACCCTGCCATGGAAAGTCCATATGAAGAATTCATTTAATGGTTGGCTCTATATTCCATAACAGTTTGTCTATGGGAGAAATCCAAACACACCTTCTGTGATGTGTGATTATCCTCTGGTCTTGGAAGGGCTTACATTTAGTTACATATTTTCTGCATGCTTGAATTCCCTATATGCAGGGAGAGGGGCTTCATTAAGGCAGAAGTCTCAGTAAACTCACCAAGCCTTACGGCATTGCCTAAGACAGTCAGAGATAAACTTTAATCCTGGAGTTTAATGGGTTTTGTCTTGGATTTGGGTTCTACACAGGGTTTCATTAGGATTTGTCTGTTACCTGAAGAATGCTACCATGGACCATTCACCATAAAAAAACATTCTTGTTTATTTATCGACAATCTATACACATTTGGTGCTCCACACAAGGTTGTACATCTGCTTCCCACCAAATCTCAGTCTCCTGTTCATGTGACATTGCACCATAGTTAAATCATTAATTCCATCGTTCCAGTGAGAAGAAACCAAGTTCATTCAACCTCTCCTCGTAGGTAATGCCCTCCATACCAGGCAACATCCTGGTAAATCTCTTCTGCACCCTCTCTAAAGCCGCCACATCCTTCTGGTAATATAGCGACCAAAATTAAACACTATACTCCAAGTGTGGGCTAACTAAGGTTCTATACAGCTGCAACATGACTTGCCAATTTTTATTCTCCATGCCCTGGACAATGAAGGCCAGCATGCCAATTGCCTTCTTGACTACCTTCTCCACCTGTGTTGCTTCTTTCAGTGACCTGTGGACCTGTACACCAAGATCTCTCTGACTGTCAGTACTCTTGAGGGTTCTACCATTCACTGTATATTCCCTCCCTGTATTAGAGCTTCCAAAATGCCTTACTGGATTTGACCGGATTAAACTCCATCTGCCATCTCGCCGCCCAAGTCTCCAAACGATCTGAATCCTGCTGTATCCTTTGGCAGTCCTCATCGCTATCCGCAATTCCACCAACCTTTGTGTCGTCCGCAAACTTACTAACCAGACCAGTTACATTTTCCTCCAAATCATTCCTATATACTACGAACAGCAAAGGTCCCAGCACTGATCCCTGCGGAACATCACTAGTCACAGCCCTCCAATCAGACAAGCACCCTTCCATTGCTACTCTCTGCCTTCTATGACCTAGCCAGTTCTGTATCCATCTTGCCAGCTCACCTCTGATCCCCTGTGACTTCACTTTTTGTACCAGTCTGCCATGAGGGACCTTGTCAAAGGCCATACTGAAGTCCATGTAGACAACATCCACTGTCCTACCTGCATTGATCATCTTTGTGACCTCCTCGAAAAACTCTATCAAGTTAGTGAGACACATCTGCGTGGGTTTCGCCCCCACAACCCAAAAATGTGCAGAGTAGGTGGATTGGCCACGCTAAATTGCCCCTTAATTGGAAAAAATAATTGTGTAATCTAAATTTTAAAAAAAAAGTTAGTGAGACACGACTTCCAGTTCACAAAACCGTGCTGCCTCTTGCTAATATGACCACTTGCTTCCAAATGGAAGTAGATCCTGTCTTGAAGAATTCTCTCCAGTAATTTGCCGACCACTAATATAAGGCTCACACACCTGTAGTTCCCTGGATTATCCTTGCTACCCTTCTTAAACAAAGGAACAACATTGGCTATTCTCCAGTCCTCCGGGACATCACCTGAAGACAGTGAGGATACAAAGATTTCTGTCAAGGCCTCAGCAATTTCCTGTCTTGTCCCCTTCAGTATTCTGGGGTAGATCCCACCAGACCTTGGGGACTTATCCACTTTAATATTTTTCAAGACGATGTGACCCAGGCTATCTACACACCCTTCTCCAGACAGAATGTCCACCAATTCCTTCTCTTTGGTGAATACGGATGCAAAGTATTCATTTGGTACCTCATTTTCTTTTGGTTCCACACATAGATTCCCTCCCCTGTCCTTCAGTGGGCCAACCCTTTCTCTGGCTACCCTCTTGCTTTTTATGTATGTGTAAAAAGCCTTGGGATTTTCCTTAACCCTATTTGCCAATTACTTTTCATGACCCTTTTAGCCCTCCTGACTCCTTGCTTAAGTTCCTTCCTATTTTCCTTATATTCCGCACAGGCTTCATCTGTTCCCTGCCTTCTATCCCTGACAAATGCTGCATAAACCTACGAACAAGGAAAAGATCTGTGTCCTGCTTCATACTTCACCATCTGACTTGAACCCATTTGACATGGACAAGCTCCAATCATGGATAGGAGGGAATTAATCTCTTATCCTGAATGGGTTTGGATGGAGTTTGATCTCCAATCTGGGGACGGGCCTGATCTTTGGTTCGAGAAGGGTTCTGGTAGCAGCAGGTTGCGAGGGAGAATTCCTGATCAAAAAACTAAGGTGTAACCAAACCTGGTTCTCGCGGCAAGTTCTCTATCCCCTCTCTGTCCTTCGTTAAAATCAGAAATGAGTGAGTTGGAAGAAGGTTGGATTCACGTACAAGATTTAAAAAAATTATCGTATTTCACCTGATCTAAACTCATTAATTAATTTTTTTTTTGGGGGGGGAGGTGTGGAGTGGGGCCGGGTGAAAATTCACCACAATCATTCAGTAAAACTACATTTGAAGCTCTGTTACTATTGCTGCATGTACACATTTTCCACATCGTGAAAGAATTAAGGACTGAATTATTGTAAAGGGAATTGTGAGTATTTAATCATGAAGCCAGGCAATTTCTTCTTATCACATTAATCAAAGTACTTGTGCAATAATAGCGCCTGCACTAAGTCTAGAAAAAATACAAACATAGATACAGTACCAATTAATTAACATGACATAACACTTTCTCACATGGCTGAAATGATGGATTCGTAGATAGTATTGAATTCACAGCGGAGTGTAATACAGTGCGTGAGAGGAATAGTAAACGCTGTGCTTCCCTCCTTTAACAAACGGCTTCACAGGAAAAAGTAGTATGTGATGACAACAACAGTGCTAAACATTGACTTTTTCTGAGTGAGTAATTGTGTTCCGTCATTGACTTTGAAGTTACCTTATATCAGGGCATATAAGTTGTATATACTCAGTGTATAAATCGGCCCTGCCTTTTGATCACGACATGCTATACTCGCATTTGTAGTCAGCCTAAAGTTTTTAATTCATAGACAGTTGCTTGGTTTATTTATCTTACAACTGGGTGCAAAGGTAAAGCAGGCAGCACAGGCTGTGTTGCGAAGGTGCGCAGGAGTTTATGGTACGCCCACTCTTTGCATCAGATGCCAATGACATTTCAAAATGGCCAGCACTCATGTCAGCAGCTCATTTTTATACTCAGCTTAGAAATCAACCCCTGTTTTTGGAGGGATCTTTGAATGTGAAACCAAAAGTTCTATTGCATGTCAGGCATGAGTGCAATTTATTTTTTTGGAGTATTGGATATTTCTCAATGAAATTTGAATGGATTCCCAAGAAGGTATAGAATTTTGCACATGACATCTGGAGGTTTATCAACCGGAATGTGAAACTCAGGCTAAGATTTTCACCACGACGTGGAACTTCTCTGAAACTGGCCAGAAATTTGTAGCCTCACCCCCAAACATGGCATGCTTTATTTGCTCTGGGGCCAGAGTGGAGCTGGATCAGGATTTTCACATGTAAAGATTGCAAAGGCAACTGGCCATTTCAATCATCACTGAAGTAGAACTTTAGTAGGCCATGAGTTTGAGCCTCAAAACAGTGTACAGATTAGATCCCACTTGGTGGAATCATTTGGATAGCCCTTTGGAGAGGTGAGTTACCCCCTTAGATATGATCCTGCAACGTATTTGGGAGTTGTAAGGCACCCTTTGAGATTGTTAAGATCCAGAGGTGGTCTTGACAGGGCAGATGTGAACAAATATTTCCTCCAGTGGGGAAACCTAGAACTGTTTAAAAATAAGGGCTCACCCGTTTGAGGATGAAATTAGGAGAATTTATTTTCTCAAAGTTGGCCGTGACTGTTAGGAACTCTCTTCCCAAAAAGGCAGTGGAAGCAGAGACTTTATATATTTTTAACCAAAGATGTTGGTAGGTGTATGCTTGAGGAGTAAGGGAGGTGGGAGGAGGTTATAAGGGTTAGATGGAATGTGGAGAAATCAGATCAGCCATGATATTATTGAATGCAGAGCAATGCATGTACTTATTGGAACTGTCAGGCTGTCAAAGTACTGTCATGTAGTCAAAGCACTGTAGTAGGATATGAGGTGCATTGGCACGGATATGATAGGGGTAAAGAAGGGGACTGGCATTGGTTGGCAATAAGCTGGCTTGGGACAATAAAGGATCATGAGGATGTGACGAAACAGGGCATATAAGAGATCATTGGGTGGATAGAAAGACATGGTTGGCATGGGGGTATAAAGGGGCATAGAGCTGTGTAGGGGCATGGGGTAGCATAGTTTGGTATGCATAGGGCATGGGTAGTGTGTTGACAATTTGAGTGTTAAGGCCTGGAGGGCTGTTTTTTGTTTCATTCTTTTATAAACATTTTACAGCACTTCTGTTCAGTCCGCCTCCGCTTTCATTTTGGGGATGGTGGGTTTAACTTTCAATCCAGCCCCGTCCTCCCCAGGATGAACCTCCAACTTCTGGGTAGACATTTTTTAAGGTTAGGTATGCAAAGCTGGAAATTATCCCCTCTCTGCCCACCTGACCGGAAGTGCAAATCTGAGCCTTTGTATTCTGAAGGGCCAGTATATAATATGCTCCATTCAAATTTACATGAACAGCAAATGTGAATGTATTGATTTATAAAAAACATTTTTTTTATTCAGTCAAGAGATGTGGGTTTCGCTGGCCAAGCCAGCAATCATTGTTCGTCCCTAAACCCTTTGAGAATCCAATGTTGAGCTGCCTTCTTGTACCGCTGCAGTGCAAGCAGTATAGACACATGCAGAGTGTTGTGGGTAGTGGTGTGGTGTGTGTGTGTGTGTGTGTGTGTGGGGGGGGGGGGGGGGGGGGAGAGTTCCAGCATTTTGAGATAGCGACAGTGAAGGAATGACAATGTATTTCCAAATAAGGACAGAGGGTGGCTTGGAGGGAACCTCCAGGTGGTGGCGTTCCCATGCATCTGCTGCCCTTGTCCTCCTGGATGGCAGTGGCCCTGGGTTTCAAAGGTGCTGTCGAAGGCTAACTATGGACCCTTGGTGAGTTCCTGCTGTGCATCTTATAGATAGTACACACTGATGCTCCTGTGTGTCAGCGGTAGAGGGAGCGAATGTTTGATAAAAGGGATGCCAATTAAGCGGACTGCTTTGTCCTGGATGATGTTGAGCTTCTTAAGTATTGTAGGGGCTACACTCATCTAGGCAAGTAGGGAGTATTCCATTACACTCCTGACTCATGCAATGCAGATTGTGGACTTTGGGAAATTAGGTGAGTTACTCCCCACAGCATTCCTGGTCTGCACTTGTAGCCACAATATTTATATAGCTAGTCATTTTCAGTTTCTGATCAATAATAAAGTCCAGGATGTTGATCGTGGGGAATTCAGTGATGGTGGGTAGCATGGTAGCACAATGGTTAGCACTGTTGCTTCCAGCGCTAGGGCATCAGAAGTGATTCCCGGCTTGGGTCACTGTCTGTGTGGAGTCTGCACGTTCTCCTTGTGTCTGGTGGGTTTCCTCTGGCTGTTCTGGTTTCCTCCCACAAGTCCTGAAAGACGTGCTGTTAGGTAATTTGGACATTCTGAAATCTCCCTCAGTGTACCTGAACAGGTGCCGGAATGTGGCAATTAGGGGCTTTTCACAGTAACTTCATTGCAGTATTAATGTAAACCTACTTGTGACAATAAAGATTATTATTATTAACACCATTGAATGTCCAGGACCGGTGGTTAGATTCTTTCTTGCTGGAGATAGTCATTGCCTGGCACTTGTGTGGTGTGAAGGTGAATTGTCACTTGTCAGTCCAAATCTGGATATTGTCTGGGTCTTCATGCTTTTGGACATGGATTGCTTCAGTATCTGAGGAGTAGCGTATGTTGCTGAACATTGTTCAATTATCAGCAAAAATCCCCACTTCTGACCTTATAATGGAAGGAAAGTCATTGATGAATCTCAAAGATACTTGGGCCTCGGACACTACCCAGAGCAACTCTTGCAGTGAGGTCTTGGAACTGAGATGATTGATCTCCAACCACCATAACATCTTCCTTTGTGCCAGGTATGACTGCAACTAATGGATAATTTTCCCCCTGATTCCCAATAACTCCAGTTTTATGAGCACTACCAACCCTCATCTGGAATTCAGCTCTTTTGTCCATGTTTGAAACAAGGCTGTAATTAGGTCAGGAGCTGTGTGGCTCTAGTATAGCTAAAACTGAGAATTAAGCAAGTTATTTTTCAGTTAGTACCACTTGATAATACGATTGGTGACCCCCTTCCATCACTTTGCTGATAATCTTGAGTATACTGATGGGAGATTAGATTTATTCTGCTTATTGTGTACAGGACATACCTGGAGAAATTTCCGCACTGCCTGATAAATGCCAGTGTTGCAACTGTACTGGAACAGCTTGGGTAGGAGTGTGGCAAGTTCTGGAACACAGTCTTCAGTACTATTGCCAGAATATTCTCAGGGCCCATAACCTTTGCGATATCCTATGCCTTCAGCCGTTTCTTGATATCACTTGGAGTGAATTGAATTGGCTGAAGATTGACATCTGTGATGCTGGGGACCTCCGAAGGATACCAAGATGGATCATCCACTTGGCACTTCTGGCTGAAGATTTTTGCAAACGCTTGAGCCTTATCTTTTGCACTATTGAGCTGGGCTGCCCAATCTTTGATGAAGGGGATATTTGTGGAGCCTCCTCCTCCAGTGAGTTGTTTAATTGTCCACTTCCATTCCCATCTGCATGTGGCAGAATGCTTAGATATGATCTGTTGGTTGTGGGATCCCTTGGCTCCCTTGATGCATTTGTTGTTTGGCATGCAAATAGTCCTGTTTTGTGGCATCACCTGGTGGACACCTCATTTTCAGGTGGATTTGGAGTGCTTCTGGCATGCTCTCTTGCACTGTTCATTGAACAAGGGCTGATTCCCTGGCTTGGTGGTAATGGTAGAGTGGAGAATATGCTGGGCCATGAGGTTACAGATTGTTTTTGAGTACAATTCTGCTGCTTCTGATGGCCCACAGTGCCTCATAGTTACCCAATGTTGAGTTGGTAGATCTTTTTCAAATCTATCCCATTTAGCACGATGGTCATGCCACACAACATGATGGAAGATATCCTCAATGTGAAGGTGGGATGTAGTCTCTACAAGAAATATGCGGTGGTCACTCCAACTGATGCCATCACGGACAGATGCATTTGCGGCAGACAGGTTGGTGAGGATGAGGTCAAGTGTGTTTTCCCTCTTGATGGTTTTCTCATCAACTGCCACGGATCCAGTCTAGCAGTTATGTCCTTTAGGACTCGGCCAGCTAGGCCAATAGAGATTCTACCAAGCCCCACCCTGAGTACATTCTGCACCTTGGCATTCTTTGTGCTTCCCACAACTGGTGTTCAACAAGGAGGGAGGGCGGAATGTCATAATCAGCAAGAGTTTTCCTTGCCCACATTTGACCAGATGACATGAGACTTCTTGTGGTCCAGAGTTGATGTTCAGGTCCCCTAGGGCAGGCAGCTCCCTGGCAACTATATACCACTGTCCTGTGGGACAGGACATAGAAATAAACTACCTCATGAATGATGCCAGGGTTTCTCAAGTGTTTTTTATTTGAGTAACTAAATTAAAATTGTAATTTGGTGACCAACTCTGAAGCAAAACATTTACTATTCCTATCTAATGAAGTGCTAGATTTAATTAAAAACTGCAAGACCGATTGATGGCTGGCATTCTAATTCGTGATCAAAGGAAATTTTAACTCAGTACAATCTGGACAAGCTGTCAATCTAGTTCAAATAACTTCTGTGCTGTATTGACATTCCACTAGTAGTCATCGCTGTTGCATTTAGTAGGCCTTGTGGGATGGAGATGGTTCTGTCTGGGACATTGTAAGGTATGAATACGCAGTAGAACTATGGCAGCCTGTTGCTTGATAGTCTGTGAGACAGCTCTCCCAATTTTGGCACAAGCTCCCAGATGGTAGAAAGGTGGACTTTGCAGAACAGGGACTTGTTTGCTGTGGGCGGGGGGGGGGGGGGGGGGGGGGGCATTTTCCAGCCTTTCCCATCAGTTAGATCTTCAACGCTGTACCCACACTGCGGTTTTCCCAGCAGCAGGGGTGGATTCAATAGGAAATCCCACTAACAGTGACGGAACCAGAAAATCCTTCCTCCAACCAACAATATGCTCCCTCCTGCTGCCGGAAAACACACCGGCTGGTGGGGGCATGGAAATTCCACACCCCCTCCCCACCTTCACCATTGTCATTTTGAGTGCTTGCATTGATACAAGATGGTCCATCCGATTTCATTCCTTTCCGTAGACCTTCGTAGCAGTTTCATACAAAAGAAGCATTTCAAGTGTCAATCACATCACATGTTGATCAGATCAGGTAGGGATGGCAGATGTCCTTCTATGAAGGACGTTAGTGAAACAAATGGGTTTTTACAACAATCAAAAATGGTCATCATTTGACATTTAATTTAAATTTTTTAAAGTTGAATTTGAATTCCACGGCCTATCATGGTGAATTTGAACCCAGGTCACAGAGCAAAATTCCGGATCTGTAGATGACTAGTCAAGTGACTAGTCTGTGTCATCCCATATTGTAATTAGTTACTCGTGCTACTCTTAAACCAGTTCTTGGATGTAAGCAATCAAAAGAGGAATAGTATTTCACAGTAATGATCATCTTATCCATAATGTTTTCAGCTCATCTTTTAATTGGCTTGTGACACAATGCTTACTAAATGCAACAGCGATGACTATTAGTGGAATGCCAATACAGCATTATAATTTGTTTGAAATATATTGGCAGATTGTCCAGATTGTATTGAGTTGAATTTTCCAATGATAACTAATCAGAATGTCAACTATTCATTGGTCTTGCAGATTTTTGTTCAAATCCAGCCCTTCAGCAGAATAAAATGGTAAATGCTTTGCTTCAGAGCTTGTTAACAAATTGCAGTTTTAATTTAGTTACTCAATAAAAATTCACTTGAGAAATCCTGGCATAACTCATGAAGTAGTTTAATTTTGCGATGAAATGAGTGTAGAGGGTCAATTTTCCTGGCCCCTCTGTCCAGCCATTAAAGGCGTATTTCACCCTAAACTACATGGATTGCTTTTCTTTCTTATCCTGTGCCATTTAGGGTAATTGGACTGCAGGCCTGTTTGCTGGCATGGATTAGTTTTGTTAGTTCAAGAGCAGGAGCATAAATCTGAGTCCATTAGCAGTCTCTGACTGATGCACGATCAATTGTACAAAGACTAAGGTTGGATACAACTGTGGCTTTATTGCAGTAAGATGTGTGGCCTCCCACAGCAGCTGGCAAAATGGCTGCTGAATAGAGGACATGCTCCTCCTACTGGGCGGAGCCAACAGACAGGGGCTACCGGTGAACCTTTATTACAGGTTCTACCTTACATCACCTAATACAGATGTAACAGTGGTTTACCACATTCACCCCCTGTTAAAAATGAGTCCAGTGGGGGTGGTGGAGAACTATATACAGTAGTGAATTTATGTACAGTGTTTTATCAGGGAAAAGAAGAAAAAAAAATGTCCCTTTAAAGTCCGCTGCCAGTTAGAGATTCAACCGGTCTGCTACCTTGACGTTCCGCTGGGAGTGACGTAGCGGTGGCGGCAATGTCGATGCTGGTGATGTCGATGCTGGCCTGATGTTGGATGACTCCGGGAGTGTGCCAAAATCTTCTTCATCCTCTGGCGTGCGAAGGGGAAGTAGGGATGGTCCTGGTGGAGTTAATGTTGGGAGTGCCGGGGGAGGGGAGGGTGGCGCCGGGCCGGAGAAGTGTGTATGGGTGGAACCTGCTGGTGTCAGGTCCCTGAGGGAGACAGTATCTTGGCGGCCTTCGGGGTATGCAGGCAACTTGGGGTTGGCATGGAGCAAGTGCACCCTATCCACCAACGGGTCCGCCTTGTGGAGTTGGACGTGCCTACGGAGCAGGACCGGTCCTGGAGCTGCGAGACAAGTGGGGAGCGACACGCTATGGACTTCCTGGGGAAGGCAAAAAGACTTTCATGGGGTGTGTTATTCGTAGCGGTGCACAGCAGTGACCGGATGGAGTGTAGTGCATCAGGGAGGTCCTCCTGCCAGCGAGATGCTGGGAGGTTCCTGGACCATATGGCCAGTTGGACGGCCCTCCATACCGTGCCGTTCTCCCTCTCTACCTGTCCGTTTCCCCGGGGATTATAGCTTGTCGTCCTGCTGGAGGCGGTACCCCTGCTGAGCAGGAACTGACGCAGCTCATCACTCATGAATGTGGATCCCCTGTCACTGTGGATGTAGGCGGGGAAACCGAACAGAGCGAAGATTGTGTTTAGGGCTTTGATGACGGTGGCAGCGGTGGCGATGGGGAATCTGGAGTACTCATCGACCACACTGAGAATATACGTGTTTTGGTCGGTGGAGGGGAGGATCCCTTTGAAATCCACGCTGAGGCGTTCAAAGGGGCGGGAGTCCTTCACCAGGTGCGCACGGTCCGGCCGGTAGAAGTGCGGCTTGCACTCCGCACAGACCTGGCAGTCCCCGGTGACTGTCCGTACTTCCTCGATGGAGTAGGGCAGATTGCGAGCCTTGACAAGATGGTACAATCGTGTGACCCCGGGTGAGAAAGACTGTCGTGTAGGGCCCGGAGTCGGTCTACTTGTGCGCTGACACATGTACCCTGGGATAGGGCGTCTGTGGTCTCGTTGCGTTTGCTGGGGCGATAGAAAATCTCGTAATTATAGGTAGAGAGCGCAATTCTCCACCACAAGATTTTATTGTTTTTGCCCTTGCCCCGCTGCGTGTTGTTAAACATGAAGGCTACCAACTGTTGGTCAGTGAGGAGAGTGAATCTCCTGCCGGCCAGGTAATGCCTCCGATGCCACACAGCTTCAATGATGGCTTGGACCACTATTACGACGGACGAGTGCCGAATTTCTGAGGCATGAAGGGTGCGGGAAAAGAATGCCACGGGTCTGCCTGCCTGATTGAGAGTGGCGGCAAGTGAGACATCTGATGCGTCGCTTTCTACTTGGAAGGGCAGTGTCTCAACTATTGCGTGCATCCTGGCCTTGGCTATATCAGCTCTGATACGGGCGAAGGCCTGTTGTGCCTCGGCCGTAAGGGGAAAGTGGATGGACTGAATGAGTGGGCGGACCTTGTCCGCATAGTTTGGGACCCACTGGGCATAGTAGGAGGAGAACCTCAGGCAGTGTTTGAGGGCCTTGGGGCAGTGGGGGAGGGGAAGCTCCATGAGGGGGCGCATGCGGTCGGGATCGGGCCCCAGAACTCCGTTCTGTACCACATAGCCGAGGATGGCTAAGCGGGTTGTGCTGAACATGCACTTCTCCTTGTTGTAGGTGAATTTGAGGAGAGTCGTGATGTGGAGGAATTTGGCAAGGTTGGCGTCGTGGTCCTGCTGATCGTGGCCGCAGATGGTGACATTGTCTAGGTACGGGAAGGTGGCCCGCAAACTGTACCGGTCGACCATTTGGTCCATCTACCTTTGGAAGACCGAGACCCCGTTAGTGACAGCAAAGGTAACCCTGAGGAAGTGATAGAGACGACCGTCCGCCTCAAAAGCAGTGTATGGACGGTCCGATTTACAAATGGGGAGCTGGTGGTAGACAGATTTGAGGTCTATCATTGAGAAGACCCGGTACTGCGCAATCTGATATGCGTGGGAGGAGGTACGCGTCGAGCTGCAATTGATGATCTGGCTGTTGCCCACGACCATTCTGTGTTTCTCCCCAGTTTTATCGACTACCACTTGGGCTCTCCAGGGGCTGTTGCTGGCCTCAATGATGCCTTCCCAAAGCAACCGCTGGACCTCGGACCTGATGAAGGTTTTGTCCTGGGTGCTGTACCATCTGCTCCTGGTGGCAACAGGTTTGCAATCCAGAGTTAGATTGGCAAAGAGGGAGGGTGGGTCGACCTTTAAGGTCGAGAGGCCGCACACAGTGAGGGGTGGTAGGGGCCTGCCGAATTTGCGGGTAAGGCTCTGGAGATTGCACTGGAAGTCCAGGCCTATTAGTAGTGCAGCGCAGAGATTAGGAAGGATGTAGAGGTGGTAGCCACTGAATTCTACGCCCTGGACCGTGAGAGTGACCGTGCAGAACCCCCGGATCGCGATGGAATGGGATCCGGAGGCCAGGGAGATTCTTTGATTGGCAGGGTGGTCCGCGAGGGAGCAGCGCCTTTACCGTATCCGGGTGGATAAAGCTTTTGGTGCTCCCGGAGTCCAGCAGGCAAGAGGTCACGTGACCGTTGATTCTCACACTGGTCGAAACGGTGGCCAGGTTGTGTGGACGAGGCTGGTCGATCGTCATTGAGGTAAGCTGCGGTCGGTTGTCGCTGGCGTCAGAAGATGGAGAGCGTGGGGAGCCCAGGTCGTGGAATGCTGTCGGCATCCATGACCCATGGGGAAGACAAGATGGCGGCGCCTGAACATCCTGCGGGGGAACAAATGGCGGCGCCCATGGGCCACACGTTGCAGGGGCTGGACAAGATGGCGGCGCCCATGGGCTGCGCGTGGACTGAGGGGGGAAGATAGCGGTGCCCACTGGTCGCTTGCGGCCCCGGGAGGTGAAGATGGCGGCGCCCACTGGCCGCGTGTGGCCCCGGGAGGTGAAGATGGCAGAGCCCGCTGGCTGCACGTGGTCCGGAAAGGTGAAGATGACAGCGCCCATTGGCCGCGCGTGGTCCGGGACGAAGATGGCGATGCCCATTGTGTGTGGGTCAGGGGGGGAAAGGAATGATAGCGGCAGCTGCACGGGCCTGGCACACCGCGGCGAAATGCCCCTTTTGCCGCAAGCCTTGAAAATGGCAGTGCGGGCCGGGCAGCGTTGGCGGGGGTGCTTCTGCTGGCCGCAGAAGTGACATCGGGCACCCCCGGGGTGCACGGGTTGGCGTGTGGCGCAGGCGTACTGGCTGAGTGAAGCCCCGGCTGGGATGGCTGTCTGTGGGGTCCACGAGGGATAGGAGGGGTGGGCTGTGCGGCCGGAGGGATTGACCTGAGCATTACGTGAGGCGACCGTCATGGAGAGTGCTAGCTTTTTAGTCTTAGCTCGGTCGAGCATGGCCCCTTCTAGCAGTCTTTGGCGTATGAGGACCAACCCAATCCCTGTTACAAACGCATCATGCATAAGAAGGTTGGAATGTTCGGGGGCCGTAACGGCCTGACAGTCACAGTCCCGGATGAGTGGGATTACTGCCAGCCAGAAGTCTTCTATGAACTCATCAGGGAGCTGAGAGCGAGTGGCGAGTACGTGCCTGGCGAAGAGTATGTTCGTTTTCTGTGCACAGTTTTCTTTGAGGAGCGCCATGACGTCTGCGTAGTCCGGGGCGTCCTGGATCAGCAGAAACACGTTGGAGCTCAACCTTGAGTACAGGATCTGTATCTTCTGAGCCTCCGTCAGAGGGGTGGCCGCTGAGTTGATATAGGCCTCAAAGCAAGCTAGCCAGTGATTAAAGTCCTTTTTGGCGTCGCTTGATTGCGGATCCAGCTGCAGGCGATCTGGTTTGATTCAGAGGTCCATCTTTTAGAAAATCTTACTGCAATAAATTGATGCAAGTTCAATTGTACAAAGACTAAGGTTGGATACAACTGTGGCTTTATTGCAGTAAGGTGAGTGGCTTCCCACAGCAGCTGGCGAAATGGCTGCTGAATAGAGGACACGCTCCTCCTACTGGCCGGAGCCAGCAGGCAGGGGCTACAGGTGAACCTGTAGTGTCGGTCCTACCTTACATCACCTAATACAGGTGTAACAGTGATTTACCACACTGACACCTAGACAATTAATAGCCCGAAGAACCAACATAAATTTTGTTTTGAAAGCAAAATTTTAAATTTGGACACTACTGGGCAATTTGGCATGGTTAAGCAACCTAATCTGCACCTGGACTTTGAGATGAAGCCAAAACACCTGGAGGAAGCCCACGCACACACAGGGAGAATGTACAAATGTCTCACAGTCACTCAAGGCTGGAATCAAACCCGGGTCCCTGGCATTGTGAGGCAGCAGTACTAACCACTGTCCGCAGAGAGTGGTGACAATGTGGAAATCACTACCACAGGAAATGGGTGAACTAAATAGTATTGATTCAATTAAAGGAAAGCTAGACATGCAGATGAGTAAGAAGGTAATCAGGGTTTCTAAAGATAGAATTAGATGAAAAAAGTTGGGAAGAAGGCTCGAGTGGAGCGTAAACACCAGCACGGACTGATTTGGCCAAATGGTCTGTTTCTGAACTGTACAACCTTTGCAATCCTATGCACTTCTTTATATATGTTGAATGAGGAAGGCTTCCATGTTAAGTAAGCAAGTTCTCCAATCATGACCCCCTTCGTTATCACTGTACATATTTGACAGTTATGAGATCCTATCTTGCCATGTCCATGTATTTGAGTAAGTTTGCCCACATGTCATATAACTCTTTCCATTTAATATTGCTGCATACTAAGTCCAGAAACCTAATGAACTGGACAAAATAAAAATAGATATTTGGCATAGATCTTTTGGGATGTTCTTTCTTTTAATTTTGACGTTGACAGCCTTCAATGATATTCCACTTTGTCTAATACAAAGCGCGGTATTTTCTATGCCCCCCACCCTCCCCCTCCGCCGCATGTTTCGCGGAGGCAGCCTACCATTGGTTGATGGCGAGATCTTCCGGTTTTGCCATTGTCAACGGGGTATCCAGTTGAATGGACACCCCCACCACCACCACTGGGACACAGCGGCAGGGTCTGCCGTTGGCAGCACGGGAAGTTCCCGCTGGCAGGAACGGACAAAAGGTACCTGCCCACGAGCTGCAGCGCTATACTGCCTTTTATCACTTAATGTCATACGCAGTATCTTGTGCCATTGAGATTTTACTGTCCCGTCGAAGTCAATGGAATTTTGACCAGCTCGCTGCGTTTTACGGCCCTTCCCCGACTGCAATGGAGCCATAGAATTTGCCCTATATTTAGAGGGAGCTCTATGACGATTTAACGGAGTGGTATCTATCTTTACTTCCAGTTCTTCGGGTATCTTGAAATATCAGTCTATATTCCAATGACTCCTGTTTCCAAATCTGCTTGTTTAAGAAGTATTCGTCCTTTTTGAGCTCAAAGGGTATATTGCTAGGCTGTGATACATTTCAAATATTACGAAGGACTTTTATGTAACTTTTCATAAAACAACGTTAGATTCCTTCATGTGTTAAATTCCTTCGCAGCAAATCCTATTTTTAAATCTGAAACTAGAGTCACATTGTGGATTCTGTCTCTGCACTGAATTATAAAATGTATTGCATCAATTCTTAAATGTCCAAAATAAATCAATGAAGCAGTCAGTGAATCAATATATCTGTAATCTTTCACCACTCAAATTACTTTTTAGAAATGTATATACCAAACTATTCTCTAACTATAGTGGGGTACAGCATTCAGAGTCTTAGTAAATCTGAATGGCCTTACCCAGCCCCTGAAAAACCTTCACCTCCATTTTTGGAAGTTTCCTCAAAGGGTTGCAAATGAGAACAATTAGCAGAAACTCCCAATGGTGGTTGTTTGAGTCCAGATATGTGGCCATATTGCGGGCAAAGTCTGCTTCTCGGGATATATTTTTTAATCTACCACAAAAGATTGAAGAAACTGAAGGTGTAATTTGTGTTTAGAATTCAATGTCAACTCTGACCAAATTATGCAGGGAAAACCAATGGAACAAAGCAGAAACGTTAAACTAACACAGATGTGTAAAAATAAAAGCAGAAAGAGAAATATATTGTGTCCAGACCCCTGGGCGCAACTTAATGAGAAAAAAGTCCCGTTTTTGGTCTGATTAGCAGGTGTTTCTCGGAGCCTGCAGCGACGACTACGACACCGCTATCAAACAGGACTTTTTAGGGCCTTTGTGGGAGCTGCACTGCTAAAGCAGCACTTTCAGAGGCCGTGGTGGTGGGTGAGGGGTCAAGAGGGGTCGAGGGTTGGGGGTCGAGAGATTGCGGTGGCATTTTAGAATGGCCTCCAAACCCACCCTACGCCCAACTAGGGATCCGTGCACCCCGCCTCCTCAGCCCACCTCATAAGGACAGGTCAGCCATGGACCCAATCCCTGGCGTGGGCAACCCGGCACCTTGGCACTCCCATCCTGGCACCCTGACAGTGGCCGTGCCAGTGCCACCTAGGCACCATGGCAGTGCCAGGGTGGCACAGATACGGTGCCCGAGTTGCGCTGGCAGGGTTCCTGGTGGCAGTGTCAAGGTGACAGACTGGCAGAACCAAGGTGATTGGGTGGCATTGAAGGTGCCAGGGCACCACCCTGCCCAGAGCCCAACCACCTGGGGCCTCCAATATCCTGGGAGACCCCCCCCCCCCCCCCAAGTGCCGTTATGCCTCGTCCACATTTGTGGAAAACAGCGCTAAATGGCACCATAGCGAGGTCTCCCAGACGCAGGTGTTTGATCTCGTATTTTGGGATACTCTGGCATGGACATGTTGAAGTGAAGCTAACTGTTCCTTAAGTATGCAAATCTGGATCCTGCCCAGTGACAGCTTTAGATCTCATTAGGCTTCTCAAGCATTGTTATTCTTGCAAGAGGCCTTCCATTAAATTTAATGGCCTCATGGCATCACCAGGTTGGGCAAGGCACGGCAGTTTGATTGCGTTCTCTTTCTTTCGAGTGTCTTCAAGCTCTGGTCACACAGTTGTCACAGAGGGCAGTTTTTAATACAGGCCATGGGGGTTTCACACTCCAGCCGAAGAACTGGTGAGAGTCCCCGTGCTGCTGTCTTTGGGGAAGGGCCAATGGTTTTAGGCATTTAACTGTCCAGCAGCAGGCCTTCTCCTTGAGAAGAACCTTGCGGGTGGAAATCCAGGCCTCTGAATTCTGCCAGCCAATCAGAGGCCGACAGCTGTCCAGTGCAGGCAGTGCCAATAAAAGCCATGGCAGCTATTGACAATGAAGCCAGGGAGGAGCTTCGGATCAGCGAGACACCCAGGCTACAAGTGCCCCTTTCACAATGTCAAGTCTGAGGTTTGCTTTTTGAGATTTCTGTGTGGTGACTGCCACCACCACCATTTAAAGACCAATGTTAATAGGATGAGACCCTTAAGTAAGCATTATTTCCCCACTTCAAGGCCTCAATTTGCAATGGAGCAGGAAGTCCATCCACATGGCTTTCCACTCTAGATTTATTCGGGGCACAGGCAAGAAGACAACAAGACCCCCACCCATCACCTGGCCACCTGATTAAGTGCCTCTAAGCTCACCTCTGAGAAGGGCATTCAATTCCACCCAGAGTATTAAAATCGGAAATTTGGCGACAGTGGGGTTTTGCTACAGATGGGAAAGGAGGTGCTACTTTTTGCCTCCAATACTTGTGGTGGTTTGACGTAGTAAGTAATTAAAATTTTGTCCAGTGTTTTGGAGTTTAGTCACAGCTCAGCCACCATTTTATTGACTGATGGAACAATCTCCGGCGGTTAAATAGCCTACTCTTGTTGCTATGGTCTAATGCATTCCTATATAATCAAAACTACATGTAAAGCTTGTTTTGCAGGGAATTCAAGCAACACAATCCAATATAATGCATTTAAGGGAAGAATTTCCCAGGAATCAATTGCATACTATTTCTTTTTAACTTTTCAATGTTATTCATCAGTCACCAATCTGTCAGCTCTAATCTAATCATATAGAAATAACACATTTGGCACAGAAAATGAAAAATAACAGATTCAGCAAATTAATTCAAGGCTGTAATCTAAGCTTATGATTGATATGACATCACTGTCAAATCATCACTCTCATTGTTCATGATGATATCGGAGCCTATTAATTAGGCTGATGCCCTGCAATCACTTTCTACCATTCATTATCCTCAATTTATTGAGATGATATCATGTAAATGTCCAAACATCTTTGGAAGGGAATAGCAAATTTTTGTCAGCAAAGACTTCTTTCTGAAGAGGATAGCTTCCATGACGTAAGAATCTCAACACAATCCACTTGATTGGCATCCCTCTCTTATCTGTAAACTTCTTGCAAGATCGGTGCACCATGCATGCACAACAGCAACTCTACCAGGTTTTGTTGGCAGCAACTTCTACTGTCAAGGTGAACGAGAAAATGTGGGCACACAATACCAGCACAAAATGCAAATTCCCAGTCATATCACATATGAAATGAAAATCGTTTATTGTCACAAGTAGGCTTCAAATTATGTTACTGTGAAAAGCCCCTAGTCGCCACATTCCGGTGCCTGTTCGGGGAGGCTGATACGGGAATCATTTCGATTTGGAAATACATTGCTGTTCCTTCATTGTCACTGGCTCAAAATCCTGGAGTGCCCGAACAAATATTGGTTTACCTACAGTACATGAACTGGAGCAGTTCAAGAAGACAGCCCAACACCAATGCCACCTGTGATTGGGGATGGGCAATAAATGTTGGCATTGCCAGCGATGCTCATACCCCACGAAAGAATAAAAAAATGGAGATGGTAAGCAACAAAGGAGAAAGAGGAAGGGAGGTGGCAAACAACAAATTCCTTTTCATCCAGGCTGTCAAGGTTTTGCTCCCGATGAACACAGCCCCACGTTCCCATTCTACAGCTGTCTTACACCAGTCCCTCCCTCCTGGCCGTCAACGCACCTCTTGGCCACAAAATTAAACTGGAAATCGCGACTGAACAATCATTCCTCACCGTTTATCAATCAAAACTCTTTAGTGTTCCGTACATGAGGAGACTAACCACCTTTGTGGATTCCAGTACTGCCTGTCTCAGGTGCCTTTGCTTGAGTTAATGCTCTAACACAGAGTTATCCCAGCAGTATGGCTGGTGGAAGGCTACTGAATTTCAGTGATGGAGGCTGCAAGTTGCCCTTGAGAAAGCTGTCATTGATAGAATTCAAGGAACAAGTAGCTGTTTTTGTTTTGGTTCCCCACTTGGATTGTGGTTCACTCCTCCTCCCAGAGACTGTGAAGCTTGTCTACTTAGTGGAGGGACCCGACTCCACTAAATGTTTGTGGCGAGGAGTTGGGAGTTGAACTCCCACCCCCTCGCGATTGAGTCAGGAACCTGCCCAACCCAAGCCAGAAATGATTTTACAGTGGGGTAGCGTGGTAGTATGGCTAGAGAGATCATATTACCGGAGAACCAAGCTGCCATTGGTACAGCAGCCTCGCTGCCCATTGGCCCAGGCAAGTCATGTGCCTCTGCCAATTAGTTGTGGCTGGTCATGTGCCTCCCTGCCGATTGGCTGAGAGGTTGATAGCTCCGCCTACAAGGCGGGGTATAAGAGCTCGTACTGGCTGGCAGTCGGCCTTTCTCTGTATGACCATTGCTGGGCTCACATCTAGCGTATTAAAGCCTGTTGTTTGGAACTTCACTACGACTCGAGTCCAATTGATGGTGCATCAGGTAGGTCGAGCCTCGGACAGGAATCCTGCCTTTGCCACTATTAAGACTCTGAGGTGGCCTTTTCCCGCAAAGTTTCAATTTTTCAGCTGACAGAGGCCAAATGGCTGAGGGTGGGAAAGTTTAAAATCACTGGCCTCAACCTCAGGTGGAAAGATGAGGGGAAGGGGCACCATTGGGTGGGGTGGGGGGGGGCCCTCCCCCTCCCCCCTCCCTTCCATGGACCACACACCTCCTGGGTCTCCTACCTCACCCCCTCCTGTCTCCCACTGATCTATTGACAATTACCCTCTCACCACCCCCTGCCCCTGTTGCGAACTTCCAATGCATCACCTACCCTCCCCTCCCCTGGATCCCTGCCACTTACCTCCCACAAGCTCCCAGCACTTAATCCCAGGAAAGTGCTGCAGTGCCGCTTCCAGCCACTACAGCACTGTACCTAGATGGTCTGGAGTTGACAGCTCCCCAAGGCAGGACTTTCTTCCATGAGCTGATGGAAGTCCTGCATGCTGCCCATCAACACGAATTTGAGTGTGAAATAGAAGTGGACATTTTGAGTTGACATTCTCCTCCGACTCACCAGATCTCGGGCGTCAAGCCCCTGCCTCTGAAAAATTCCAACCCATGTCTTTCCAAATGACAGTGGTCATGGGTTTGGGAGGTGCTGTCTAAGGAGCCTTGGTGAGTTCCTGCAATGCATCTTGTGGATGGGACACACTGCTGCCACTGTGTTGGTGGTGGAGTCAGTGAATGTTTGTGGATGTAGTGCCAATCAAGCAGAGAGCTTTGTCCATGATGGTGTCAAGCTTCTTGAGTATTGTTGGAGCGGCACTCACCCAGGTGAGGGGAGAGTATTCCATCACACTCCTGACTTGTGCCATGTAGATGTTGCCATGATGTGGAGATGCCGGCGTTGGACAGGGGTGAGCACAGTAAGAAGTCTTACAACACCAGGTTAAAGTCCAACAGGTTTGTTTCAAACACGAGCTTTCAGAGCACCGCTCCTTCCTCAAGTAAGTGAAGAGATATGTTCCAGAAACATATATATAGACAAAGTCAAAGATGCCAGACAATGCTTGGAATGCGAGCATTTGCGGGTAATCAAATCTCTACAGATCCAGAGATAGGGGTAATCCCAGGTTAAAGAGGTGTGAATTGTCCCAAGCCAGGACCGTTGGTAGGATTTTGCAAGTCCAGGCCAGATGGCCGGGGGGTGAATGTAATGCGACATGAATCCAAGATCCCGGTTGAGGCCGCACTCATGCGTGCGGAACTTGGCTATACGTTTCTGCTCGGCAATTCTGCATTGTCGCGCTTCCTGAAGGCCGCCTTGGAGAACGCTTACCCGGAGATCAGAGGCTGAATGCCCTTGACTGCTGAAGTGTTCCCCGACTTGAAGGGAACATCCCTGCCTGGTGATTGTCGCGCGATGTCAGTTAATTCGTTGTCGCAGCGTCTGCATGGTCTCGCCAATGTACCACACTTCGGGACATCCTTTCCTGCAGCGTATGAGGTAGACAACGTTGGCCGACTCGCACGAGTATGTACCGTGTACCTGGTGGGCGGTGTTCTCACATGTCATGGTGGTATCCATGTCGATGATCTGGCACGTCTTGCAGAGATTACCCTGGCAGGGTTGTGTGGTGTCGTGGTCGCTGTTCTGAAGGCTGGGTAGTTTGCTGCAAACAATGGTTTGTTTGAGGTTGCGCGGTTGTTTGAAGGCAAGTAGTGGGGGTGTGGGGATGACCTTGGCAACATGTTCATCTTCATCGATGATGTGTTGAAGGCTGCGAAGAAGATGTCGTAGTTTCTCCGCTCCAGGAAAGTACTGGATGACGAAGGGTACTCTGTCAGTTGTGTCCCGTTTTTGTCTTCTGAGGAGGTCAGTGCAGTTTTGCTGGGACTCCTGGATGTCACACTCGGTCAAATGCACCCTTGACATCAAGGGCAGTCACTATCATCTCAGCTCTGGAGTTCAACTCCTTTGTCCATATTTCAGCCCAAGCTGTAATGAGGTCAGGAGCTGAGTGGCCTTGATGGAACCCAAACTGAATGTCAATGAGCAGGTTTTTTCTCACCAAGTGCCATGCAATAGCACTGTTGATGACCTCCTGAGAAAAGAATGGAACTTTCACCTCAAACAATTAGTGCTGATCCTCGCATTAATGGTGAGGCAGCCATTGCGATCGTAGGCAGGTTCTCTGCAGACTCTCCAGCCAACTGTGGTATTGCGGTGGAGTTTGATTGGGCATGGATCCCGGTGCCCAGGAACATTCGGCCATGATTTCCAGCTTGTTTTTAATTCACTTCATGAGGCTAAAGTAGAGGAAGCTTTACTCTGCATCAGACCCACGGTATTATCTGGGAGAACATGTTGCTGACATTTTGAATCAAAATTGCCAACATTGATATTCCTTGTCTTGATAAGAGTGGGTTGAAACAAAAAATGTAAAAAGTTTTGAAAAAACGCATATTATTGTATGTTTTACTTCATTTCTAAATTCTCACCTTCAAAAGATCTTCTTCATAGTTTAGGTGACCCTTCCTTCAGGAATACAAAGACGCTTTCATATTGCCATATTTTCAGCACCATGGATATATGTGTGTATATAATACATATTTATGTGTGTATTATATATAATGGATATTTTCACACTTGTATTCATGCTGTCACTGCATGCAAATAGAAGATAAATGACACCAAGAATAAACTGGAAAGTCCAGAAGAGAATAACAAATGGGCTTCATCAGTCAGTACAAGCTGCTGCCGAAAATGCTGTTGGTTTTGTAATATGTGAACATTTATCAGAGGTTAAGATGTTATGTTCAGCAATATCTGGCATTTGAAGTCCTAATGATCTATTGACTTTATAGCTAATTTCAGACGCAGGGTCTTAAAGCATTGTTTTTCTTTCCATTTTTATTAACAATTGCCAGTTTATGTAGCCTAGTTGTTCCTCAAACGGCAGGTAACTTAATCACCCTCAGTAAAGTTATTTTGGAATATGTTTTTATCTTTCGTTTTGTTTTGTTTACTTAGTCTCCAGAGTTGCCTCATGCTAGGCAGTTCCCTGGCAAAAGGCTGGCACGGTGGCACAGTGGCTTAACACTGTTGCCTCACAGCGCCAGGGACACAGGTTCAATTCCGACCTGTGTGGAGTTTGCACATTCTCCCCATGTCTGCATGGGATTCTGGGATTCCTCCGAGTGCTACGGGTTCCTCCCACTTTCCAAAGATGTGCAGGTTAGGTGGATTGGCCAGGCTAATTTGCCCCTTAGAGTTGGGTTGCAGGAAAAAGGTGGTGGATTGGGCTTTCTAATACTACTGTGCAACTGCTTTGACACACGTTGAAAATGTGTATGTACATTCATGCGAGATCAATGAACACAGAAACGAAGGAGTAGTCCGAATTGAAGGCTTTAATCTACAAGAATTGTGCCCAGCAGCTTGAGTACAGAAAGAACGATGGCTGCTGGGAAACACGGGTTCTTATACTCCACCTCATAAGCAGAGCTACCTTCCTCTCAACCAATGGGAAGATAACACTTGGGCCAATGTGCAGCGAGCCTCCTCCACCAATAGGAGCTCACACTCCTAGGTACCGTAGTCATACTACCACATTCACCCCTTGTTGAGAAAGGAACCTGGGGGGGCAGTGGGGGGACGTGTGTTTGTTGAGAAGCCGGGGGAGTGGGGGGCGTCCCGTGCGGGTGGGACAAGATACTGGTAATATGACTAGTGATATGGGATTATACCTCTCCAGCGGCGGCTGCCCACTGGGCCGTAACTATATACAGGGATGTGTTATCACACGGTAATTATTTACAGAGTTGGAAAACGAGAGAACAAAAAAAAGTCCATTACCAGTTCATATCGACTCGATCAGCCGATCGGGGGCCTTGGACGTCCTCTGCGATCTGCAAAGCTTCGTCGGCGACGTAGGAGATGCGGGCGTCCATGACTCCGGGAGCGATGATCCGGTCCTCGTGGAGGTTTCCATACCCCTAGACAGAGCTGGTGAGGGCCGGGCCGTGGCAGGGAGGGGGGGGGGGGGGAGGGGGGTTCTGGTCCTCTAGGCGGCGCGGGTGAGGGTGTTGGCGGGCCTGGGAAGGGAGCACCTGCGGGGAACAGTTGCAGTTGGAGGGGGTGGGTGGGGCTAGTGCCGGAGGCGATGGCGGTGATCCGGCGGGCGCCAGGTCCCGTAGGGAGACCGTGTCCTATCGGCCGTCGGGATACTCCACATACACGTACTGCGGGTTCGCGTGGAGCAGTTGGACCCTCTTGACCAACGGGTCCAACTTTTGCGCCCGCACGTGTTTCTGGAGCAGGATGGGCTCAGTGGCAGCCAGCCATGTCGGGAGCGGGGTCCCTGAGGAAGACTTCCTGGGGAAGACAAGAAGGCGTTCATGAGGCGTTTGATTGGTAGATGTGCAAAATAGTGACCGGATTGACTGGAGGGCGTCTGGGAGAACCTCTTGCCAGCGGGAGACTGGGAGATCTCTGGACCGTAGGGCCAGCAGGACGGTCTTCCAGACCGTACCGTTCTCCCTCTCAACC
Source organism: Scyliorhinus canicula (assembly GCF_902713615.1). Taxonomy (NCBI): domain Eukaryota; kingdom Metazoa; phylum Chordata; class Chondrichthyes; order Carcharhiniformes; family Scyliorhinidae; genus Scyliorhinus; species Scyliorhinus canicula. The sequence goes on along the minus strand of NC_052152.1, from coordinate 152,313,288 downwards.
TGTCCATTACCCCGGGGGTTGTAACTGGTCATCCTGCTGGAGGCGATGCCCCTGCTGAGCAGGAATTGACGCAGTTCGTCACTCATAAAGGAGCACCCCGTATCGCTGTGAATGTAAGTGGGGAATCCGAATAGGGAGAAAATGGTGTGGAGGGCTTTAATGATGGTGGGTGTGGTCATGTCAGGGCAGGGGATGGCGAACGGAAAGCGATAGTACTTGTCAATCACGTTGAGGAAGTACGTGTTGCGGTTGATGGAGGGTGGGGGACCTTTGAAGTCCATGCTGAGGTGTTCAAAGGGACGGGTTGCATTTATCAGATGCGCTTTTTCGGGGCGGTAGAAGTGCGGCTTGCACTCCGCGCAGATGTGGCAGTTCCTAGTGACTGTCCTGACCTCCTCGATGGAGTAGGGCAGGTTGCGGGTCTTTACAAAGTGAAAGAAGCGTGTGACCCCCAGGTGGCAGAGGTCCGCGTGGAGGACTCGAAGACGGTCCACTTGTGCGTTGACACAAGTGCCGTGGGACAGGGCATCGGGAGGCTCGTTCAGCTTCCCAGGACGATACAAGATGTCGTAGTTGTAGGTGGACAACTCGATCCTCCACTGCATGATCTGGTCGTTTTTTATCTTGCACCTCTGTGCATTGTCAAACGTGAAGGCCACCGACCATTGGTCTGTGAGGAGCGTGAACCTCCTGCTGGCCAGATGATACCTCCAGTGTTGCACAGCTTCTATTATGGCCTTCTCGACTGAGGAGTGATGGATTTCAGAAGCATGGAGGATACGGGAGAAGAAGGCCACGGGTCTGCCCGTTTGGTTGAGTGTGGCTGCCAGAGCTACATCAGACGCATCACTCTCGACCTGGAAGGGGAGGGACTCGTCAATAGCGCGCATCGTGGCCTTTGCGATATCCGATTTGATGTGGCTGAAGGCCTGGCGGGCCTCCATCGACAGGGTGAAGGTGGCTGATTGGATGAGAGGACGGGCTTTGTCGGCGTAGTTGGGAACCCACTGGGCGTAATATGAGAAAAAGCCGAGGCAGCGCTTGAGGGCCTTGGGGCAGTGGGGGAGAGGGAGCTCCATCAGGGGGCAGATGCATTCCGGGTCGGGGCCTATCACTTCATTTTGCATGTTGTAGCCGAGGATGGCTAGACAGTCGGTGCTAAGCACGCATTTGTCCTTGTTGTAAGTCAGATTCAAGAGCTTAGGGGTTTGGAGGAATTTGTGGAGATTGGTGTCTTGGTCCTGCTGATCGTGGCCGCAGATGGGGCCTCACGGTAGCATGGTGGTTAGCATCAATGCTTCACAGCTCCAGGGTCCCAGGTTCGATTCCCGGCTGGGTCACTGTCTGTGTGGAGTCTGCATGTCCTCCCCGTGTGTGCGTGGGTTTCCTCCGGGTGCTCCGGTTTCCTCCCACAGTCCAAAGATGTGCGGGTTAGGTGGATTGGCCATGCTAAATTGCCCGTAGTGTAAGGTTAATGGGGGGATTGTTGGGTTACGGGTTACGTGGGTTTAAGTGGGGTGATCATTGTTCGGCACAACATCGAGGGCCGAAGGGCCTGTTCTGTGCTGTACTGTTCTATGTTCTATTATCGAGATACGGGAATGTTGCCCGTAAACTGTATCAGTCGACCATTCTGTCCATCTCCCTTTGGAAGACCGAGACGCGTTTGTGACACCGAAGGGAACCCTTAAAAAGTGATAGAGCCGCCGGTCCACTTCAAACACAGTGTGCTTGCGATCGCTTGCGTGGATGGGGAGCTGGTGGTAGGCGGACTTGAGGTCCACCGTGGAGAACACCTTGTACTCCGCGATCCTGTAGACCAGGTCGGAGATACGTGGGAGAGGATACGCGTCCAGCTGCATAAACCTGTTGATGGTCTGACTGTCATCTATGACCATCCTATTCTTCTCCCCGGTCTTCACCACCAGAACCTGTGTTCGCCAGGGGCTGTTACTAGCCTCGATGACCCCTTCCTTCATAAGCCATTGGACCTCGGACCTGATGAAGGTCCAGTCCTGGGCACTGTACCGTCGGCTCCTGGTGGCGACAGGTTTGCAATCCGGGGTGAGGTTTGGAAACAAGGACGGGGGATCGACCTTGAGGGTCGCGAGGCTGCAGACAGTGAGGGGAGGCATAGGAATTTAAGTGCGACCGTGCAGAGGTGGGGGAGGACGTAGAGTCTGTAATTTGTAAACCCTCTCCCCTGGACCGTGAGGTCCGCTACACAACACCCCGTGATCTCCACTGAATGGGAGCCAGAGGCCAGGGGATTTTTTGCTTGACCGGGTAGACAGGGAGAGCGCAGAGTCTTACCATGGCAAGGTGGACGAAACTCTCCGTGCTCCCGGAATCCAGCAGGCAGGTCGTCTTGTGCCCGTTGAGCAGTATGCTCGTTGTTTCCGTAGTGAGGGTGTGGGGTCGAGACTGGTCCAGAGTGACTGAAGCGAGTCGTGGCAGATAGTTGGAGTCTTCATTGGGTGGTGCGTAGTCACCCGCAGGGTCCTCGGAGCCGATCTAAGATGGCGGCACCCGTCGGTCGCACATGGTGAGAGGTGGACAAAATGGCGGCACCCGTCCCCTGCACATGGCATCGGAGGCACAAAATGGCGGCGCCTGGAGGTCGCACGTGGCGTTGGTGGAATGGGGACAGTGAGGTTCGCGAGCCGCACGGGGCCCCTGGAGAGAGAGAGAAGGGAGAGTCCCGCGGTCGGTGCACGGGACCGCAGCAACCGCCTTGGCTTGGTAGATGGCCACAAAGTGGCCTTTCTTCCCACAGCCCTTGCAGTTTGCAGAACAGGCTGGGCAACGTTGTTGGGGCTATTTCGCCTGGCCGCAAAAATAGGCGCAGGGCCCAGCGGGTTTTTCGGGGCGTTCTGCGGCGCAGGCCTGGGTGGAGTCTGAGTCCGTGGGGGAGAGAGATGCTGAATTCCACGCTGCCCAGGGGGGCCACCGTGCGGTCGGGGGCGTATGAGCGTGCGTTTCTGTTCGCGACATCTAGGGAGGTAGCGAGGGACTGTGCCTCTGTGAGGCTCAAGGTTTCTCTTTCTAATAGTCTCTGGCGGATCTGTGAGGACTGCATGCCTGCAACGAAGGCATCTCGGATGAGGAGTTCCGTGTGCTCATTAGCAGACACTTGTGGGCAGCCGCAGTTCCTCCCCAGTACAAGGAGGGCACGGTAAAAATCATCCAGTGACTCACCAGGGACCTGCTGCCTTGTGGCCAGTAAGTGCCGAGCGTCGATTTGATTTACCGGCCGTATGAAGTGTCCTTTGAGCAGGTCCATAGCCGCATCCTAGTCGGTCCTGTCCTCAATGAGCATGTAGATGGCGGTGCCGACGCACGAGTGGAGGATGTGTAGCTTCTGCTCCTTAGTCGGTACGTTTTCCGCTGTACTAAAGTAGTTGTTGAATCAAGCCAGCCCGTGCTTAAATGTGGCTGTTGCATTCACTGCGTGGGGGCTGAGTTGTAGACACTCCAGCTTGATGCGGAGTTCCATCCTTTAAAATCTTGTAGATTAAATTGATGCACGATCAATGGACACAGAAACGAAGGAATAGTCTGAATCGAAGGCTTTAATCTACAAGAATTGTGCCCAGCAGTTAGAGTACAGAAAGAACGATGGCTGCTGGGAAATACAGGTTCTTATACTCCACCTCGTAGGCGGAGCTACCTTCCTCTCGACCAATAGGAAGACAACACTTGGGCCAATGGGCAGCGAGCCTCCTCCACCAATAGCAGCTCACACATTGTGGAGGGCCCGGAGTCGGTCTACTTGTGCGTTGGCAGATGTACTGCGGGATAGGGCATCTGGGGGCTCATTGAGCTTCCCAGGTCGATACAAGATATCGTAGTTGTAGGTGGAGAGCTCGATCCTCCACCTCAGAATCTTGTCATTCTTGATTTTGCCCCGCTGTGTGTTGTTAAACATGAAGGCAACCGACCGTTGGTCAGTGTGGAGAGTGAATCACCTGCCGGCCAGGTAATGCCTCCAATGTCGCACAGCTTCTACAATGGCTTGGTTTTCCTTTTCGACAGAGTGTCGAATTTCGGAGGCATGGAGGGTACGAGAGAAGAAAGCCATGGACCTGCCCATCTGGTTGAGAGTAGCAGCCGGAGCAAAGTCCGACGCATCGCTCTCCATCTGGAATGGAATGGACTCGTCCACAGCGTGCATCGCGGCTTTGGCAATATCTGCCTTGATGCGGTTGAAGGCCAGGCGGGCCTCTACGTCAGGGGAAAAATGGTGGATTTAATAAATGGACGGGACGTGTCTGCAAAATTGGGGACTCACTGGGCATAGTACGAGAAGAACCCCAGGCATCTCTTTAGGGCCTTGGGGAAGTGGGAGAGGGGGAGTTCCAGGAGGTGGAGCATGTGGTCGGGGTCGGGTCCTAGGACTCCGTTTTCCACAACGTAGCCAAGGATGGCTCGGCGGGTTGTGCGGAAACCATATTTTTCCTTATTGTAGGTGAGGTTCAGGAGTTTAGTGGTGTGGATGAAGTGCCGGAGGTTTTTGTCATGGTCCTGCTGGTCATGGCCGCAGATGGTGACATTATCTGAGTATGGGAACGTGGCCCGCAGCCTGTACTGGTCAACCATTTGGTCTATTTCTCGTTGGAAGACCGAGACCCCATTGGTGACACCGAAGGGAACCCTGAGGAAGTGATAGAGGCGGCCATCTGCCTCGAAGGCAGTGTATTGGCGATCCTCCAGGCGCATAGGGAGCTGGTGATACGCGGACTTCAAGTCAACTGTGGAGAAGACTCGATACTGCGCAATCTGGTTGACCATGTCAGATATGTGGGGGAGGGGTACGCATCGAGCTGCGTGTACCGGTTGATGGTCTGACTGTAGTCGATGACCATCCGGTGCTTCTCTCCAGTCTTGACGACCACCGCTTGGGCTCTCCAGGGGCTGGTACTAGCCTCAATGATTCCCTCTCGTAGGAGTCGCTGGATCTCCGACCTGATAAAGGCCCTGTCCCGGGCACTGTATCGTCTGATCCTAGTAGTGATGGGCTTCCAGTCCGGGGTGAGGTTAACGAAGAGCAAGGGTGGGGCGACCTTAAGGGTCGCGAGGCTACAGATGGTGAGGGGGGGCAGGGGTCCACCGAACTTTAAAGTTGGCACTGGAAGTCGAGCCCCAGTAATAGGGCAGCGCAGAGATGGGGAAGGACGTAGAGTTTAAAGTTAGTGTACTCTAGGCCTTGTACAGTAAGGGTCACGACACAGTGCCCCCGGATTTCTACTGAATGTGATCCGGAAGCCAAGGAGATTTTCTGGGTCGTGGGTGAAATTGGGAGGGAGCAGCACCTTGCCGTATCTGGGTGTATGAAGCTGTCTGTACACCCGGAGTCGAAAACGCAGGCCGTCTCGTGCCCATTCATCCAGACGGTCATCGTAGATTTTGTGAGGTGTTGAGGCCGGGACTGGTCGAGCGTAATGGAGGAGAGCTTTGGAAGGTGATGGGTAGGCCGGTCGGAGGTAGCGGCGGCCAGCGTACGACTGGGCGAGTAGGGCTCCCGGGGACAGCGGAGTGGTCCCAAGATGGCGGCCCCAATGGGTCACGCGTGGTGGGTGGCATCGGAGATGGCGACGAAGATGGCGGCGCCCACGGGTCGCCCATGGCGGGTGACGCGGCAGCTGGGGGTGGCCCCGACAGGCAGCAGGCAGCGCTGCCTGACCTAGGAGTTTTAGGGAGAGATCGGGCCTGGCAGGCTTTCGCAAAGTGGCCCTTCCCCCCACACCCATTGCAAGTCACCTTCCGTGCAGGGCAGTATTGTCTGGGATGCTTACCCTGGCCACAGGCTTGCACCGCACTCGAGTTGGATGATGGCGGCGCCCATGAGGTCCACGAGGATACCGCGTGGTCGGAGGTGTAGGCCTCCATGTTCTGGAAGGCCACCTCCAGCGAATTTGAGAGCTGCACTGTCTCTGGAAGGCTGAGTGTACCCCCTTCTGGCGATCACTGGCGGATGTAGTTCAATTTCATGCCTGCTACATAGGCGTCCCTGATCAACAGCTCTGTGTGTTGGGTAGCCGATACCACTTGGCAAGCACAGTTCCAGCCGAATACCCGCAACGCATGCAGGAATTTGGCTAGTGATTCCCCAGGGCGTTGTCGTCTCGTGGCAAGAAGGTGCCTAGCATACATTTTGTTTACAGACTTTACATATTGTATCTTCAGCAGCATTATTGCCTCCATATACGAGGGGGCATCCCTGATGAGAGGGAATACTTGCAGGCTCACCCTTGCGTTGAGGATCTGCTGCTTTTAGAGGTCGGTGAAGTCTTTGCTGGAGGATCCGAGGTGCTTCGAAGCAGCTTAGCCAGTGCTCGAATGTTGCAGTGGCGTCAGCTGCCTGTGGGTCCAGCTCCAGGCAATCAGGCTTGAGCGATGAATTCATCTTAGAAGTTTAGTTTCTTAAATTGATGTGCCCTCAATGAACACAAGACGAGTAGCGAATGTAACTGAGGCTTTAAAAAACTAAACAGAAAGCCTCCAGGCCTCTGATCCCAACTGGGTCAGAGGCGGAGACTGGCCACCTTTATACTGAGCCCAAGAGGAGGGAGAGCAATCGGGCAGTGGTTTACCACATTACATGTAATAAAGTAGCCGTTTACTACAATAAACATATTATATACTACAGTGGTTTACTACAATGTCCGGGACCAAAGTATTTTCCAACTGTCATTTCGGAGAATCAGGAGTGTGGGGAAGATTCCAATTGGGCCTTTATCTGCATCCTATTATCCGGATGCATAACAGTTTTGTGCTGGTCTCCAGCGGCTTTACCCATCCTCCATGGCAGGCGGAAGATCCAGACAACATTTATGTCAACGTAAAACTGATTTTTTGGATTCCCACCATATCTCCCCCCCCCCCCCCCCCCCCCCCAACCCCATCGCACGCATTATTGAATCTGCTGGCGAGGCCATGGGAGAATTCCGCCCATTTGAAAATAAAGCACCTGCAATGTGGCACAGCCTATGAGAGGATTCTCCCCTACCCGGCGGGGCAGGCTGCACCGGCGTCGAGGAGTGGCGTGAATCACTCTGACGTCGGGCCGCAGGGACTAGGCCGGCGCGAGTTGGCGCAAGCGCGGGCGCGCCAGCGTGTGGTGGCGTCAACCTGGCGCATGCTCAGGATGTTCTTCTCACCCGGCGATTCTCCAAACCGGTGGGTGTTCAGAGAATCCCGCCCTATATGTCTGATGCATGGTCACTTCCTGACTGACCGAAAGAGTGACAGGCTAGTTAATTAGCTGCCCTCAGTGATTCACCTGATTTAGGAAATGCAGTCGCATAATAACATTGGGCAAATGAGTCATGTTGCTGTTCAGTGAGAAAGAAATAAAAGTGTTCGACTTTTGCTCTGATATCATTCACATACAGGAAAAGGATATTAACAAGGACATTGAAGATCACTTTACTTGTCTGGAAGGAGGCAGAGGTTTTAAAAAAGAAAACTGAGCGAAATGTTAATGTTGCAGTGCTTCACTCTTGGCCCTGGTAGTTTTTCAGCTAATTCTATGCTCTGTGGAAAAACTGTAAACCAGTTTCTCCCAATTATTTTCAGGGCTACATATATGGTGCATTCTATGTGCGTGGGTATAGTAAGTTGGCTTTGATTGCTTCCTGATTTTCCTGCAATGCCCTTTTTCATCTTGTGCCACTTCAACCATGAAATATGATTTTGTGGTGAACCAGTGCCACGCACATCATTAATTTCAGCTCAACTTGCTTCAGCCGCAAGACTCTTAATTCAGGTGCCTTGTTATTCCCTGAATTCCCTGAGTTCCAGTGAAGGTCTGTAAACATTTTTTCCTGCTTTTCGCTCTTGTGGTGCTCATTAGAAATGCTTCAATTGCAGTCGGCTTTCCAGTGAAGCAGATGGAACTGCACTAATTTGAATTCCATAAATGCCGTATAGTGTGAAAAGAAAGAGAACAAAATCCAAAAGATTTACCTCAAAAACACCTTTCAAATATCATTAAGATGTTTTCAAATAGAACATAACAAAACTGTAACGGAAATCAGACCTAAAACAGTGCCATAAAATCAGAAAGTAAAATAGTGAAACTCTGGATCCATTACAAGATTTCCATGGATCCAGTTCAATCCTAAATGTTCTGAAAATCCCATAGGTTTCATTTAAATCCATTATTATATCTAATTGAAGCTTTAACTCCTATTCAGTAGCATCTCATGAGGTCAGGTTTAAACGCCTGCCTGAAAATCATGCTTGATACTAAAGTACTACTGGTCTGCTAGTGTGGAAATAAGCCAAAGTTTCTTATTCCTTAATATCTGTTCCACTCATGTGTCCTAAGCACGTTGTGAATCATCTTCTTTATACTCATACTGGTGAGAAACGCCCCAAGAAGATGCAAGATTAAAAGCAACTTGCACTTACAAAGGAGCAAAATACTGTGGATGCTGGAAATCTGAAATAAAAATAGAATTTGGTGGATAAACTCAGCAGGTCTGTGAAGAGAGAGAAACAGAGTTAACATTCAAGTCCATGGGGGAGGCAGAGATAGTGGTGGCGCTGGATGCGGAGGAGACCTTCGATAGAGTGGAGTGGGGGTACCTATGGGAGGTGTTGGGGAGGTTTGGATTTGGTGAAGGGTTTATTAGATGGGTAAGGCTGCTATATGAGGCCCCGATGGCGTGCGTGGCCACGAATAGGAGGAGGTCGGAGTACTTCCGGCTTTACCGAGGGATCAGGCAGGGTTGCCCCTTGTCCCCCTTGTTGTTTGCACTGGCAATCGAGCCGCTGGCGATGGCATTGAGAGATTCAGAGAGGTGGAGAGGCTTGGTGCGAGGTGGAGAGGAACATAGGGTGTCGTTGTATGCCGACGACCTGTTACTGTATGTGGCGGACCCGGTGGGAGGGATGCCGGGAGTGATGGAGTTACTAGCCGAGTTTGGGACCTTCTCAGGTTATAAATTAAACTTAGGCAAGAGCGAGGTGTTTGTGGTGCACCCTGGAGACCAGGAGGAAGGAATTGGTAGCCTCCCGTTTAGGCGGGCAGGGGAGAGCTTTAGGTACCTGGGGGTGCAAGTGGCCAGGGACTGGGGGACTCTCCACAAGCATAACTTTACCAGACTGGTAGATCAGATGGAGGAGGAGTTCAGGAGGTGGGACATGCTGCCATTGTCGTTGGCGGGGAGGGTGCAGTCCGTCAAAATGACAGTGCTTCCGAGGTTCTTGTTCCTTTTTCAGTCCCTGCCCATATTTATCCCCAGGGCCTTCTTTAGGAGAGTGACCGGCAGTATTCTGAGCTTTGTGTGGGCACATGGGACTCTGAGAGTGAGGAGGGTATTCCTGGAGCGAGGAAGTGATAGAGGCGGGCTGGCGCTGCCCAACCTTCTGGGGTACTATTGGGCAGCCAATGTGTCAATGGTGCGTAAATGGGTGATGGAGGGGGGAGGGGCGGCGTGGAAAAGAATGGAGATGGCGTCATGTAGAGGTACAAGCCTGGGTGCCATGGTAACGGCACCGTTGCCGCTCTCCCCCAAGAGGGTTACCACGAGCCCGGTGGTGGCGGCGACCCTAAGAATCTGGGGACAGTGGAGACGGCATCGGGGGGAAACAGGGGGCTCGATGGAGGCTCCACTGGGTGGCAACCATCGGTTCATCCCGGGGAACACGGATGGGGGATTCAGGGGATGGCAAAGGGCGGGCATCAGCAAATTGAGGGACCTGTTTATTGGCGGGAGGTTTGCGGGCCTGGGGGAACTGGAAGATAAATTTGGCCTTCCCCAGGGGAACATGTTCAGATACCTGCAGGTAAAGGCGTTTGCTAGGCGACAGGTAGAGGGATTCCCTTTGCTGCCCTCGCAGGGGACGATGGACAGAGTGCTTTCGGGGGTGTGGGTAGGAGAGGGGAAGGTGTCTGACATCTATAAGGTAATGCAGAAGGTGGAGGAGTCATCAGTGGAGGAGCTGAAGGCTAAATGGGAGGAGGAACTCGGGGAGCAGATAGAGGATGGGACTTGGGCGGAGGCCTTGGAGAGAGTCAACTCCTCCTCCTCATGTGCGAGGCTTAGTCTCATCCAATTTAAGGTGCTGCACCGGGCCCATATGTCCGGGACTAGGATGAGTAGGTTCTTCGGGGGTGAGGACAGGTGCACCAGATGTTCGGGCAGTCCTGCGAACCACGCCCATATGTTCTGGGCATGCCCAGCACTGGAAGAATTCTGGAAGGGGGTGGCGGGGACGGTGTCGAGGGTGGTTGGATCCAGGGTCAAACCAGGGTGGGGACTCGCGATTTTTGGGGTTGGGGTGGAGCCGGGAGTGCAGGAGGCGAAAGAGGCCGGTGTCCTGGCCTTTGCGTCCCTAGTAGCCCGTCGAAGGATTCTGTTACAATGGAAGGATGCAAGGCCCCCAAGCGTGGAGACCTGGATCAGTGACATGGCGGGATTTATAAAATTGGAAAAGGTCAAATTTGCCCTGAGAGGATCAATACAAGGGTTCTATAAACGATGGCAGCCTTTTCTGGACTTCCTGGCTCAGAGATAGGTAACTGGGTCAATAGCAGCAGCAACCCGGGGGGGGGGGGGGGGGGGGGGGTGCATTATTGTAGTGTTTATTCTGTAACTTTATAGTGTGTTAATTTGCGTTGTTGTTAAAATGCTGGGTTGTTCATGGGGATGGGGCGAATGTATATGATTGTTAATATTATTGTTATTTTCGGTATTTTACTAAGGTGCGTTATTGTTGTATAAAATCAAAATTTCTCAATAAAAATTATTTTTAAAAAAACATTCAAGTCCATATGACCACTCTACAGGACTGAGAAGGGATAGGAAGATGAATTATGTACTTGGAGGAGAGGGTAGAGCAGAATGGAAGGTCAATGATAGGTTGGAGATAAGGAGATAAGAAGAGGTTGACAAAAATGTCATGGACAAAAGACAAAAAGGGGCCTGGGGATGGGGAAAAAGCCATTCTAAAAATGCTCTGATTGGACAAGTAAGGCAAGGAATTTACATGTGGTGTTGTGAATGCATGGTGGGCGGGACCAGAAGCAGCCGCGTTACTGCGACATTGCTCTGGAGCCCCCAATTAAGGGCTGGCCAGCATCTCTGTGTAGGCCCTCTGAGGCCAGTGGGGACGGGAGCGTGGTGGGCACTGGATCCAAGAGGGACCTGGTGAGATGATTAAAGGTGGCTGCCCAAGACCACTGAAGACACTGGGGAAGGTGGAAGGTGGTATCCATTATGGTAGCAGCACCTGGCAGACACCCCAGATGAGAGGGTAATTCAGGTGGGCGCCAAGCCCCATTTTTAGGAAAACTACATTCACACTCTTGTGGAGGCTGTGAGTCCTCGGCAGGCCATATTGATGCCATGGGATGACAAGAAGAGGCCACCACACTTTACCATCTGACTAGAAGATATAGGGGTAGAAGTAGACCAGTTGCCAAATCAAGTCTGCTCTGCCATTCAATGAGCTCATGACTGATCTGACATAATCCTTAATTCCACTTTGACATTTTTTAAAAAGTAATTTTGAATAGTTTTGCAGAATAACAGACAAACACAAGAATGCAAAAATTACAAACAACAAAGAGACAAAAATGATTGACTAAAATACTATACCTAAAACCCCTAACAGCTGACAGTGTCTAGATCCTTATAAAAGGAAATAAATGATTGCCATCTCAGATAGAACATCTCCACTAAACCCCTTATGGTGAATTTAATTGTTTCTCAGTGAAAGAAGGACATTACGTCCTCCAACCAGCCAGAACCACTGGGTGGACTGGAAGACTTCCAACCAAGCAATGACCACTTCCAGGCTATCAACGAGGCAAAGGCGACATCGTCCGCCTCTACCCTAGAGAGCAGCACCCATTTTCTCAGCTAGGTGCCCATCCATCAGTGGTAAGCAGAGAAGTACAGACATACCTTACGCTTGCAGACACGCTGCCTTTCATCTCTGTGGGCTTCTCTCATGGTGCTCGGATGAGGGCAGCAGCTGCTCTGCCCACTGCCAGTCACCTCACCATCCTCAGAGTCTGCGATGACTGAATACTGCGCAGCCATGTCACTGAGTGCATTCTCCGAGGCGGAGCTTTCTCAGTCCCCACTGGCCAGAGAACGGCGCCAAAGGCACAAGACATCACAATCAGAAATCTGTCTCCAATGCCATGACATGCACAGCCGCGGAGGCTGCACGTTCTCCCCGTGTCTGCGTGGGATTCCTCCAGGTGCACCGGTTCCCTCCCACAAGTCCCGAAAGACGTGCTTGTTAGGTGAATTGGACATTATGAATTTTCCCTCAATGTACCTGAACAGGCGCTGTCATGTGGCAACTAGGGTATTTTCACAGTAACTTTATTGCAGTGTTAATGTGGAAGTGAATTTCATTTATTTGTTTTAAACCTTGCTGTCTGTATGTAATATTAAGGGTCTGAAATATATCTGTGATCCTCAAGTAAAAAATGTTAAAGCGTTGAGGGAGTGAGATGAGAGTAGAATTCTGTATCTGATAATGCAGGGACAGCAAAGATGAGTATGTGAAACCTTGTCGACTGAGACAAGGGATATTGGAATGCGAAAGAGCTGACTCGAGCTGACTCAGGAGTATGAGAGGGAAGGAGATAAGGAAGTTGGGACGTTGGAATGTGAAAGAGCTGACTCAGGAGCACGAGAGAGAAGGAAATAAGGAAGTTGAACCTGAGGGACAGATCGGATAAGAAAAACCGTTAGCAGCAGCAAGTTGCATCATAGTCACCAGCCTTTCTTAGGATAATAATTTCATATAAGCACATGTTCTGGATCCTTGCCAAATCATTGGTTTTTCTAGGAATTTAAGGGGGCCATCTCTAAGCTGTGTTTGTATAAAGGGACAGTCCATATTTTGGACTTTGGCACTTCTCGAAGGTGGTTCCCCGACTACTTAGAGATTTGTCCCGGCCGTGAATAAACGAATATTCGTTACTGACGTGTTCGAGTGTTTTACTTCTGGACTGACGGACGGCTATGTGAAAGCGCAATTCACATTAATATATGCCTACTTGTGACAATGAAGATTATTATTATTATTTAAGGCACAGACGCGCACTAATGAGTTTGCACAGGTGTCTTTTGGGTTTTTTTTCACTTTGAGATGTGTAGTTCTCAGTTAATAGTGTCAGCGATAAATGTTTTTGTGTTTTGCTTCTTCAATCTCGTAAATATACATTACTGTTTTACTCACAATCCCTGAATGTCCTATGTATCTCAGAGGTTGAGGCTGGTTGAGGCAGCAAACCTTATTTGAGGCAATGATATGACACTGGTTTCATGGCATAGATTTGTCTGAACTGTTTGTGAAGGAGGCAATGCTCTTGGGCTCAGAAGAAAGACAAGACTAGGCAGCCTAGCTGAAGGAGTATTGCACCAAGGCCTCCCTGGTGCCCCAACCTCCATTAAGGTTCCTCATGTTTGGCTCCTCATCCTCACCATGTCCTTGCCAAGGCTCCCCAACAGAGTCATCATTAGATTCTTCCTCTGAGGTAAGTGCACCTGCCTCAGTGTCCTCCTGGTTCAACGGATCACCTCCTTGAAAGAGCAAGATTCTACGGAGCCCAGCATTCGATGTGATTAGAGTCAAACATGCTCTGGTGGATATTGCAGGGCTGCTCCAGAACGGTCCAGGCATGGGAAACTTATTTTAAGAAGACATATTGTCATCTCTACCACCCTTGCGGAGGCATTACAAAGATTGTGCCTTTCCTCCGCCTCTGTCCTCGTACGTTCCATTGACATATGACCCACATTTTCAAGACTGTGGCCAAGCAACCATCCATCGAGGTGAACTGGAGCCGTGAACAACCTTGGCACTTGTGAGTGGCGCAGTATGTGGGCATCATGGCATCTGTCAGCTGGGGTACCTCGCATAAACTTGCAGAATCTAGGTCGTGTGGTCATGCGCAATTTGAACATTCATGGAGTGAAACCCCTTCCTGGTAACAGAGGCACCCAACTGGTTGGCTGGAACCTTGGTGGCCGCATGGGTGAAGTTGCTGGTGGGAGAACCCTGCAAGTCTCTGGCTTGTTCAGTCTGGCTGGCTTTGTCTATCTTTCAATGGATCGGGTCATTACCCACCCAACCAAAGCGCCAATCACCAGATTGACGCGGCTGCACATTGCTGATTGTGAGAATGCGCAAAGATCACCCACTGATCCCTGGAAATTTCCAGAGGCGTAAAGCTTAAGCGTCAAAGTGACCTTGAGAACCACACAGTTGGAAATTACTTCCGGCCCAATCATCTGGAAAGTGGATGCGACGGTTTCCCTTGAAAGGCAGAGTCTCCTGTGGCACTGAACCTGGGTCATCTCAAGATAGCTGAATGCTGCCTGTACACCCTAGCAGCTCAGTAGTGGCATATTTATATGCCCATCCAACTTGCCCTCCCTGCAGGCTCAAATACTCTGTGCCTGCATCTCTTCTCTGAGGTGATTCTTGGCCTCCTTCCCTCTTCAGAGGTGCTCCCTGTTGAGTACATAATACCATCTGCTGGCAAGTCAATGATGCTGACCCGTTCACTGTGGATGCCAACGGGTTGGAAATCTCAGAGATGTTGCAAAGTTGAATTGTGCTGAAAATCTGGACAAAGTGCAGAAATCTCAAAAGAAACTCATGAAAACATTCACAAAACTCCAGTAAAATCCCATACCAAACTCTCACCAATTCCTATCAACTCAGCCGGCCTGTTTTCTTACCTACTTTTATCCCACCCTTGGATGAGAAGTCGGCAAAAATGGACTGACCGTCTGCCCAGGTTGCTTGTGCGCCGATCCAACTTCTGACAGGCCACAAGAGACCATTGACCTACTCTTAAAGCCCTTCACTTACCCCTCATGTACAGGCAGCCTTTCTGCCCCTATCCGGCTTTCAGCAAAATTACATGTCTGCTTACCTCCAATCCTGCCCATGAAAATCCTTCCCCTGGCTGAAATGATAAAGAATGAGCAACTGGTACAACATCATTCAGAATAGTATCAGGAGAACCATAAATTACAGATTATGTTCAATTTTTTATATAAGTCTTCACAATTTTATTATGCAAATGTGTGCACACAATCTTTCCCTTTGGGGAGCAGTAATTATAATCTTTTATTGTCACAAGTACGAAGTTACTGTGAAAAGCCCCTAGTCGCCACATTCCGGCGCCTGTTCGAGTAGGGAGAATTCAGAATTCTCAGCCAGTACGGGAATTGAACCCGCGCTGCTGGCTTTGTTGTGCATTACAAACCAGCTGTCTCACCCACTGAGCAGTGGGGATGCAATGGAAGGATTCCCAGGCTTCCCATTTAATTGGGGGCAGGACAGTGTGGAACCATGACACGCCCCTTGGCACCTGGGCATGTTGGAACTGGCACATTTGCACTTCCACACAGGCAGTGCCATCCTGCCACTGCCAGTGTGCTAGGTGGCACTGCCAGACTGCCAGGGGCACTGTCAGGGTGCCTGGCTGATAGTGACAAGGTTCCCAGGTGACATGTTGATCATGGCAGGTGTCTGGCCATTGGGCGGGGGGGGGGGGGGGGGGGGGGGGGGGGGGGGGGGGGGGGGGGACTGTTCCATAATTGGTGGGGTGAGGCAGGCTCAAAGACCCCATTAGAGGTAAGTTGGGTGAAGTTGTTTTTTTCCCCTGAAGCCATGGTGAGGGCGGAGGCAGGTCGAAAGAGCGGGGTGGCCTTTAAAAATGGCACCCCATCCACGAGCTCATCCACGCAGGAAATTACTTAAAGAGTGACCTTGACGGGGTGTTGCTCACCTGGGTCCAAAAAAAATCGTCAAAATGCTTTTGAATAGCTGGGTTTTTCTTTCTGCAGGCACTGAGAAATAACCCGTTAAATACACCGCTCAGGGGACTTGAATATTTGTCCACTGAATCCCTCACCTTATGCAGCCCAAGACTTTTCTGGCTTGACTGGATGGCTGATGCAAACATCACCTTCTCCCAGCACAGAGTTGTTTCCAACTCCATAGCCAACCCCAATTCAGCTGAATATCACTCCTTAAATATCCTTTACCCCTTTCATCTTCAAACACATTGTTCTCAGCACTTCTTTGAACTCAGCTTTCTAAAAATATAAAAATTGTTTAATATCTTTCTTTTGCCTTCACTTGTGGCTCAGATCAATTCAAAACCTTCTCTTGTTTATTTAAGGAAGTTACTTAAGGAAAAAACATAGTCCCTCTCCATCTCCTAATGCAAATTTCTAACCTCTGTTTTATTACTTATAAACCACTTTACCATAGCTTCATTATAAATCTGCATTTAGCACTTCTATTTATTTTAATCTATCAATCTCCAGACAAACTGTTTATATTCACCTTTTCCTAGCTTAATTAAATCATTTACATGCACACAGACCCACACAATTACAAAATAACAGAATCTTTACAAATAATATAATTTTCCCCCAAAATATTTTAAAAAGTAACATCCATCCTCACAACATGGACTTCCAAAATGCATTTGATGCAGTTCTACGCAACAAAATTGTGAGAAAAGTTATAGTTCATGGAATTAAAGGGAAAGTAGCAATATGGATATGAAATTGCCTATGTGACAGGAAGCAGAGAGTGTTAATGAATGATTTTCAGGCTGGAAGTAGGTTTGTAGTGAGGTTGCCCAGGGGTCAGAATGCTTGCTTTTCCTGATATATATTAATGACTTTGAATTTGGTGTACAGTTCACAATTTCAAAGTTTTTGGCTGACACAAAACTGGGAAGCATTGTGAACTGTGACGAGGATAGTGCAGATCTTTAAAGGGTGACAGACAAATTGTTGAGATGGATGGTCAGATGACAGATGAGGTTTAATGCAGAGAAATGTGAAGTGATTCATTTTGGTAGGAAGAGCATGGAGAAACAATATAAAATAAAGCGTCGAACTCTGAAAGGGGTATAGAGGGACCTGGGTGTATATGTGCAAAAGTAATTGAAATTGGCAGGATAAGTTGAGAAAGCAGATAAGATAGCAGCAGTATTCTCTGCTTTATTGATTAGGATATGGAGTACAAGAGTGAGGAGGTTATGTTGAACATGTATACATCACAAATGTTGCCTTAGCTGGAGTATTGCAATTATGGAAGCTGCTCTTAGAGATGGTGCAGAACAGGGATTATGAGAATGGGTCCAGGGTTGAGGGACTTCAGTTATGAAGATGGATTGGAGAAGTTCAGACAGTTTCCCGTCAAGAAAAATAGGTTTTGAGGAAGTTTGATTGAGGTATTCGAAATCATGAGAGGTTTGGGTAGAGTGTATTGGAAGAACTTGTTCCCGCTGATTAAAGGATTGAGAACGAGAGGGCACAGATTTAAAATAATTAGCTAAATAAAGCAAAAGTAATCTGAGGAGATTCTATTTTATGCAATGACTGGTGAGGCTTTGGAATGCTCTGCCTGAGAGTGTGGTAGAGGCAGATTCAACTGAAGCATTCAAAAGGAATTAGACTTACCTGAAAAGAAAAAAAATGTGAAGGGTTACAGGGAAAAGGTTCACTAGCTGGTGCAGACTTGATAGGTTGAATGTCCATCTTCTGCACCTTAACAATTCTGTGGTGGAAAGATACTCAGTAATAACATCTGTCAATGACAGAGCTATTTGCTCTAAGAATGTGAACGTTTGTAATTATTGTATCATGCAGATTGAAGGGCTCAATGACAATGGCTTTTATCTTCATTGCACAATTGTTTTTCGGGAGCTCCGGTTTCCTCCTGCAAGTCCCAAAAGATGTGCTTGTTAGGTGAATTGGACTTTCTGAATTCTACCTCTGTGTACCGAAACAGGCGCCAGGATGTGGTGACCAGCAGATTTTCATTGCAGCGTTAATGTAAGATTATTATTAATTGCTTGCGGAAGTCCAAATGATTTGGTTCTTTAAAAAATAGCTACATTTGTATCATGACTTTTAAAATATGCTATCTATATTAAAGAGTAATTTTGACTATTGATTAAACGATTGCTGCATTCATTTTTTTTATTGCTGTTGTATTTAAGATGCTTTCATCTCAAGCAGGATGAGTTGTAAAACAAGGATTGGCTGTATTGAATATGATCTTCCATAATGTCCAACTTCTGCCGGAATTACATCTGTAGCAACATCGATATGACAATATAAAAACACCATTACTTTGCCATCGCTTTGCTTGACTACTGTAAGCAATCTATAAGCTGAAAATACACGGCAGAGACATGCAGTATACAAAAGAAAAACAGAAAATGTTTTAGGCAATGACTTTGGTCAGCATTGGTAAGAGTTGGAGATTTAACATTTTTGAAATAAATAAGTCAACATTGAATGTAATGAATCTAGATCATAACCGCTGCTCGCAACCACAACTCGCCCCCTCACATTGATTTATTCAGATTGCAAATATTAAAAGGCGCAGGTTAGATGGACTGGCCATGCTAAATTGCCTTTGATATCCAGGGATGTGCATGTTATCTTACGCGGTTGCAGGGGATAAGGCTGGAGGACGGGGGAGTGGGCCTGGGTAGGATGCTCTTTTGGAAGGTTGGTGCAGCCTCGATGGGCTGAATAGCCACCTCCTGCACTTTAGGGATTCTATGATTCTATGTGGGGAATAGTTTGTTGTAGCCATTTACAGCTGCTGTAGACCTAACCTTTGCTTCTTTTCTCATTACCATTTCCGTTTGCTTTGCACCATCATCCTTTTGTTATTTAATCTCTTTGGCCTTTCAACCTATCACAGACCTTCCCTTTTATTTGTTTGGTCCTCTCCTCCTCTCCGATTGCTTTTCCTGCCTCTGTACTTGTTTAAATCTCCAACTCCTTCCATTTCCGATGAAAGTCCACTGTTAAATATGTCTCTTTCGCCACAGATGCTGCCTGACCTGCTGAGTATTTCCTGCATTTTTTTGTTTTGTATGAGATTTTCAGCAGGTGCAGTAATTTGCTTTTGTTGCACTGTATTAAATGTCAATTTTGTTGTGCAGGATAGCTCAAAATAATTCCAAGTTTTCAGTCAGCCTATTTCATGCTCTGGTTACCCGTCAAGTAATCTTGACTTCCTTATTGATGCTTCTCTGTGACCAGTACATCTTCCGTACATTTCAGTAAGTATGAGTCCTTTTTGTGCTTGTTCCAGTCTATTATCTTATTATTCTTCATGTTGCTATGAGCTTAGAAAAGCTATCTCAATGGCCTCGAGCATCACATGACCTCTACAGAGGGCACATTGGTGTTGAAGGAGAATCTTTGATGCTGTAAAATAAGACAGGCGACATCGTTTTTGAGGAGAGGAGTGGCGCGCTGTTGATATTTTGTTTCCACATCTTGCAAATACACATTTTCATTTCTTCCCTCCAGTTGCACTTCCCTTCACACAGTTGTTTGCATATCTTTAATATTTAAAGGAAAAAATAGGCCGACATTTTTAGGAGGGAAAGGATATGGTGTGAAAAAATAGATGGGAAGTGATGGCTAAGCATTTCTCATAATATTGCCAGTAATTAGATACCTTTGTATTTGTATTGAATGTTACCAATCCAATTTGAATACTCGGAACCATTTGCATGACAGGTGATCTGATTTGCTGATACAAATTGTGTTGATTGGAAATAAAGATTTGTGACCATTATCCAGTGATAAACTCAAACACTGATTAAACCTTCATAAAATGACAAATGATGGTTCAAAGGACATGATGTTTTGAATAGTGAAAAGGAAGCTCTGCTATTATTGATTGCTGATGGTGTAGTGGTATTGTCGCTAGACTAGTAATCCAGAGACCCAGTGTCATGCTCTGGGGACACACGATCTAATCCCACCATTGCAGATGGTGAAATTTGAATCCAACAGAATCCGGAATGAAAGTCTAATGATGACTATAAGACTATTGTCAATTATCCGAAAAACCCATCTGGTTCGTTGATACGATTCAGGGAACGTTTGGCCTACATGAGACTCCAGACAATTACAATTATGTAGTTGACTCTAAAATTCCCTATGAAAAGGTCAACCAAGTTATCCCATACAAGTGGGCAATAAATGCCAGCGATATTGACATCCCATGTATGAATTCTTAAAAATTCTATCTTACATTATATGTAGCTTACTGGTGGCATTGCGATGGAAAAAGGAGTGTTGAGATAGAGATAGAGAAATACAGCACAGAACAGGCCCTTCGGCCCACGATGTTGCGCCGAACTTTTGTCCTAGGTTAATCATAGAATTTTGGACAATTTTTCATGGTCAATCCACCCAACCTGCACATCTTTGGACTGTGGGAGGAAACTGGAGTACCCGGAGGAAACCCACGCAGTCACGGGGAGGATGTGCAGACTCCACACAGACAGCGACCCAAGTCGAAATCGAACTTGGGACCCTGGAGCTGTGAAGCAATTGTGCTATCCACAATGCTACCGTGCTGCCCTTAAGAAGTTAACCTACACTCCATTATTCTACCCTAATCCATGTTCCTATCTAATAGCCGCTTGAAGGTCCCTAACGTTTCCGACTCAACTACTTCCACAGGCAGTGCATTCCATGCCCCCACTACTCTCTGGGTAAAGAACCTACCTCTGACATCCCCTCTATATCTTCCACCATTTATCTTAAATTTATGTCCCCTTGTAATGGTGTGTTCCACCCGGGGAAAAAGTCTCTGACTGTCTACTCTATCTATTCCCCCAATCATCTTATAAACCTCTATCAAGTCACCCCTCATCCTTCTCCGTTCTAATGAGAAAAGGCCTAGCACCCTCAACCTTTCTCGTATGACCTAATCTCCATTCCAGGCAACATCCTGGTAAATCTCCTTTGCACCTTTTCCAAAGCTTCAACTTTTCCAAAGTTGAGCTGCTGGGATGGCTGGATCATCTGAAGAAAGACACCATCACAGACAATCTATTTCCAAGGTGTACGATCACATAAATCTATGATTGTGAGAAAATAACTTATCAGCAACAGTAACTGCATTGTGAAATTACTGTCTTTCAGAGCCGAGCCAGAGTTAAATACATATAAGTACACTTTTATACCTTGAAATAGTGTCGCCATAAATTTTTGAACAGAAATATAAAGAAGCCATTTAAATTTTACTTGCCTTGTCCATACAGCAACAGTAAAATCAAAAAGAACAACTTGCAAGTTTCTTTCGGACAGTGAAAAACTCATGGTCACAAAGTTTAGCTTCGTAGCTATTTCATGTCCAAATTGGCACCAATGCTGCATTTGTGCAACTTCAGTGTGTGCCTTACCAGGTGCTATTTTGAGTTGGTACATGGCACCCACACTAGGAACGTGCACCAAAAGTGAGGACAACAGGCTGTTCATGGTGTTTGATTCGACTCCAGTGCTGCCGTTTTTGGCCTCAATGCTCCAGCTAATGCCCACTCTTAACCTCCCTCAGCAGAACAGCAGGAGGAGTCATATACAGGTAGTAATTAAAGAGATCATCCACCATTCTTAGGTTAGTTGCCAATTTTTCACAGTGCCCTCTTGGTCACAATCCTGAAGTAAACGTTTCCACAAAATAAATTCCAAACCAACTTTGTCCAACAAACAATTGAATTGTACAAGCGCATACACCACAATCTCAGCTTATGCAATATAGCAACTTTGACTTTTGCTGATTTAAAGGTCCTCTGTTCAGGGCAATTGCCCAACAATAACACATCAGGTCAATGCTAAAGAAAGTAAAATCATTTGAATTTATTTTGACAGCACTTTTGTTGCTAGCTAACTAAATACATTTCATTTTCCACAGTGCTGCATCAACAATGGTACAATGATAAATAATAGGCCTTGTGGATAAGAAAAAGTCTTTGCTTTATAACTTCCATATGTTGAGGCTAATTTCCATTACAGTCACCTTCACTGCCCTTCCTGCAGCTACAATTACCATCTGTGGGTTTACCCTAACAAAGTTAAATGACATACTAATTGCCCAGTTGTAGAATCACGTCATGTTAAAGATGAAATCCGAAGCTGTTTGGGTAAGTTTTCATTTTCTGGTCTTGTTTAGCAGCTCCTTAAATTATCAGATATGTATTTGTTGTCCTCGAACATCAGCTGCAGAATTTGCCATTCCTGTTTGTGTAACCAAGTTAAAGGAAAACTAGAAAAACACCTTGGTTTTATTTGTCATGGGGACTGAGGCTCACAACTGAAGGTCAAGTACTTCCTGAGGAGCTAATAATAACCATTCCATGTACATAATATATTCTGCAGATATAAGGACATTGGGTAAGACTGCACACAACTGCGGCAAAAAACTCAAGATCTGATGCAGTGTGCGCTGGGATGAAAATGCAACTGTACAAAATGCAGGGTAGAATATAGTTTTAGGTAAATGGAATTATTATGTGCCTGGGACACTGTGGGAATAATTAGCAAATGCTTTCTTTGAAATATGTTAGCCACTTTGACAATTATTATTCAATAATAAGATACTCTGAGGTCAAAGCAGCTCATTCATCAATTTCCCATGAGCTTTAGTCATGGCCACATAGGAAAGGGTGCCCTTCCTGCTTTTTCCTGATTGATGCCCTTTTACAAACGTGATAACATTCGAAAGTACTAATCGACAATAAGCGATTTTCATTTCATTTCATTGATCGAAAAAAATGAATAAAATGTGGATCAGAGCCAACTTCCAACTTTGAAACAAAGCTGACTGCAACTCCACTAAACTGTTTCTATTGCTACTTTCTTTTCCACCTTGTCCAAAAACTCCTGCAAGATGTTGCTGATGCATTCAGGTTTAATTCAGCCAACCAGCCTAAAATGATGTGTTCCATGCCAAAGTGGTGAAGCCCAGAGTCAGGCCTTCTTGGGCCGGGAATGCTCAAGGTTTTACCGCAGCTACTGCAAGTAGTTTAGGATTTCATCTTTAACCAGAACAGAATTTTTCAACTCTGCATTCAGTATATGGTTAGCGTTGTTCGGTTAAACCCATAGGTTTTGATTGCAGCTGTCAGAAGGGCAGTGAATGTAACTTCTATGGAAATTAGCTACAACATGTGGAAATTGTCTTAAAGCAAAGACATCTTAACCCACAGGCCTATTGTTTATCACTGTACTGAGGCAGCAATTGTGGAAAAGTGCTGGTGAAATGAATTCAAATGATGTTACTTTCTTGAGCACGGGCCTGATTTGTCATTGAAGGGACAATTGTCTTAAACATAGGACATTTCAATCGGCAATTATTGTCATTCAGATTTAAAACATGGCAACAAAAATACAAGAAGAAGTCCACTCCAAGTGTCAAAAGTTATTGACCATGGAAAGTGTAATTAACCAAATGGAAAACACCACTCCAATGGGTTTTCAGAGAATATTTGGTGAGCATGAAAAATAAAACATGTAAACATTACTTTTTGGGACCAGGGCCTCACTGCAGGAGTTCTTCAGAGTAGTTTCCTAGACCCAACCATCTTCAGCTGCTTCATCAATGACCTCCTTTCCATCAGAAGGTCAGAAGTAGGGATGTTTAAGGATGATTTCATAATGTTCAGCACCATTCTTGACTCCTCAGATAATGAATCAGTCCATGTCCAAATTCAGCAATACCTGGACAATATCCAGGCTTGGGCTGAAAGTGGCAAGTTGCATTCACACCATACAAGTAACAGCAATGACCATCTCCTGCAAGAGAGGATCTAACCATCACCTCTTGACATTCAATGGCATTACCATCGCTGAATCTCGGAGGTTACCATTGATCAGAAACTGAACTGGGCTCGCCATATTAATACTGTAGCTACCAAGACAGGTCAATGGCTCGGAATCCTGTGGAGAGTAACCCACGTCCTGACCTCTTAAAGCCTGTCCACCATCTGCAAGGCAAAAGTCAGGAGTTTAATGGAATACTCTCCACTTCTCTGGATGAGTGCAGCTCCAACAACACTCAAGGAGCTCGACACCATCCAGGACAAAGCAGCCACTTGATTGCTCCCCCTTCCACAAACATTCAAACCCTCCACCACCGGCGAACAGTGGCAGTGTGTACCATCTACAAGATGCACGGCAGTAACTCGCCAAGGTTCTTCAGACAGCACCTTCCAAACCCACGACCACTACCATCTAGAAGGACAAGAGCAGCAGATATTTGGGAACTCCACCACTTGGAGGTTCCCCTCCAAGTCACTCACCATCCTGACGTGGAAACGTATCGCCGTTCCTTCACTGTTGCTTAGGCATAATTCTGGAACACCCTCCCTAACAGCACAGTGAGTTTTTCTACACCTCAAGGACTGCAGTGGTTCAAGAAGACAACTCATTACCACATTCTGAAGGGCATCTAGGGATGGGTAACAAATGCGGGCCCAACCAGCGATGCTGACATCCCGTAAATGAATTTTTAAAAATGTCACTGTCTCAAGAAACTGAGAATACATTCAAAACTTCACTGTATTTCTAGCACTTTTAAATGTTATGTAATATACTGTACAGTGGACATAATTTACAAGATGAGAACATTTACTCCAGATCATTTAGTTACTGGTCTTTCCACAGACACAACTAATATGAAAGCAACTATCTCGGCAAACCTTTCTCTCACACAGATGTTTATCCCATCACAGCATGCTGAGACAGCTGTGGATAGGGATCCTCCTCTTCTGATATGCTATCAAACATATCCAGAGCCAAATTTAAAAACAATTTAGCAATACACCATTAACATCACCAAAGGATGTAAATTACATCAATCAGTCCCCGCTCACATCTAATTAGGAAATCCTCAATTTCTCCAAATAGGTTTCTCCAGAAGTGGATGGATTGCATATGGGTTGCTCTCCCTGTCTAAAAATCAATCGTTTTTATTCCCACACCCAGTCCCATCCCTGTGCTGGGTGGTTGAAATGGCCCTAATTAGGTTTTCCATTTCCAAGTGATGAGAGGAATGATTCAAAATTTGCTGAAGATACCAAATTAGTGGATATGGCAGAATTTATGGAACAATGCAACAGATTACAAGATGCATTAGTCAAGCAGGCAAATGTGCTGAGAAATATGTAATAATACATTTAGTGAAAAAGAACATTGAAATGCAGTATATCTTAATGATTAAGACTGTCAACAAAGATTTACGTGGCTGCTGAGGGAGAGAGAGGAGGTAGGACATGAAGTGGCATGACCGTGGGCTGCCAGGCTGGGGTGGGGGAAGGCCTGTCAGGGCAGGGGGAGGAGGGGGCGGTGACCCTCCACAGGACTAGGGCAGTGTCCAGGCATGGACCGCCATTGCCGTGGCCTCTGCAAGGCAGCCATCTTGCTGCGCATCTTACTGACCACTCATCTTAACCCCTGGTTCTGCAAAGTGGTACCGGTCATATGGGTGCTCCCACCCCCCCAACCCTCCCCCCCCCCTCGCAGTCTATACTCACCGGCAGGACACGAGGCGGCCCACCCAGGGTTGGCGGGCGGGGGCTGCAGAGCGTACTGCTGTCAAGTGCAGTGTCAGCCGACTGTACCCCTGGCATTAAGGACAGGTGCCAAGGCCAGAGGCCCTACGGTGCCGGTGGCGGGGCCAGGGGTGCGGGGATGTGGGGTGGGCGCATGCGGGGGCAGAACCTGCAGTGCCAACCAGAACCACCATGTAGCCCGTTGGACCTGGTTGGGAATGGAGGTATGCACCATGCTAACATGTTCGACTTTCATTTCCTGCAGACAATGGATACTGGAATTCAACCAGCAATGGTGGCCTTCCTGCTAATCACTGCAGCCCTTGGGGATGACCTGGCATTGTATAAGCTGGAGCTGCTCGAGGAGGAGGAGAAAGCAGCAACAGCTGAGCATGCAGCAGTGGATCATTCTGCAGAGGAACAGGAGACAGGCAGCCAGGATGGAGAGTCGGCCGCCCAACAGGCCAAGGAGGAGGAGGTGCCAAGGAGGCACCACATGAGGCCTTGTATGTAACGGCAGCACCTGACATTCGAGGACCTGGCAGACGGAGCATGCCGCCAAAGGCTCCGGCTGAGCAGAGAGGCAGCGCAACATATCTGTCAGATCATGGCACACCTGGCACCACAAGGGTAATAGGGAGGACACCTGCTCCCGATGGCCATCAAGGTGATAGTCCCCCTGAACCTTTATGCCACTGGGTCCTTCCAGGTGCTGAGTGGGGACCTGTCCGTAGTCTCACAGACCTCGGTGCAGGTGCATCCGCACCATCACGGATGCCCTATATGCCCTAGCGGCTCAATCCATTTCAATGTGGACCGAGCCCAACAGGATGTCCAGGCAGCAGGGCTCACCGCCATCAACGAAATGCACTGAGTCAAGGGGGTACGTGCCCCATATAAGTGCTTGCAGATGACTTGCCACTCCACACAATCCGAAAGGGGTTCCACTCGAACGTGCAGCTAATATCTGACCATGAGCTGCGCATCACAAACGTCTGTGTCTGATACCCGGCATTGACACCTTACTCCTGGCACACTTGATGATTCCCGACATGTTTGAGACTCCCCACCGCTCAACCCTGGGGGGGTTGGCTCCTGGGTAACGGGGTTATCCGCTGCGGCCGTGGCTGTTGATAACTATCCAGAGGTCACAGACCAATGGTGAGACCCGCTATAACCACGCCCATGCAACAACCAGGTCTGTGATCGAGCGGTGCTTCTGCTTCCTGACCGCTCTGGAGGGACCCTTCAGTGTAACGCTGAGAGGGTCGCAATCATTGTGGTGGCCTACAGCACCCTTTACAACATCGTGCAGCAGAGGGGCGACATGTAGAGGAGGTAGAGGAATGCCAGTCCTTGTCTGACAAAGGGGGTGTGGGGAGGTGGAGGATAGGCAGTACATCGCTTGTGCGCCAGGGTCAACATGCACGGGGTGCTCTGATCGCCTCCAGATTCACCTGGGGGTTGGGGGACTGGCCAGGGGCACAGACAGCATATCCCAACCATACCCACTCACTTCCCCCGGCCATCCCCCCACTTGCAACTTCCTCCGTGATACATGTCTGCCGCATTACGGGAATGTCCACCCGGGATAGGCAGTAACAGCAGGTTTGGCCCATGCGATGGAGGATGATGAAAACCAGCTCTGCAAGGAACTCTGGTTCTCCTCATCATATGACGAGGTCAGCCGTCAGCCCACAGTAGCACTTTCCACCGTCCAGTTGGGTGATCCCTGCATGCGAGCTGGCCATTTCATCACTTGGTCCCATCAGATCCCTAGGGTGACGGTGGTGGGAACGGTGAAGGGGGAGGGAGGGGTGGTGGAGAGATGGTAGGAAGCCCGGCCACCCACATAGTCTGCCCATTCCCCCCCTCCCCTGCACATCCTCTCTGGCCAGCCCAGATCAGCCCACCCCTCACACCCATCTGACAGAGCACTGAGGCAGGTTGTAACAGTGGTAACAGGTGTTTAATTTGACAATTTATGTAAAGATTTGTGCTCTAGTCCCTATAATAAACTGTGCTGTCCACCTGTGCCAACATAACTGGTGTCTTACTTTCTGGCCTTACAGGCTCTAATGCTACATCTAGGTGGGTCCCCCAGGCAATGCGGGCAGCACGGTAGCATAGTGGTTAGCACAGTTGCTTCACAGCCCCAGGGTCCCAGGTTCAATTCCCGGCTGGGTCACTGTCTGTGCGGAGTCTGCACGTTCTCCCCATGAGTCTGCGTGGGTTTCCTCCCACCGTCCAAAGATGTGTGGGTTATGTGGATTGGCCATGCTAAATTGCCCTCAGTATCCAAAAAATGTTAAGTGGAGTTACTGGGTTACAGGAATAGGGTAGATATGTGGGCTTCAATAGCGTGCTCTTTGTAAGGGCCGGTGCAGATTCGATAGGCCGAATGGCCTCCTTCGGTACTATAAATTCTATGATTCTATGAATACAGCAGGAGTGGAGGCGGCCTGCTGTGATTCCCCCACGACAACCTGGGTCCCCGTTGGCAGGCATCTTCTGGACGACCGGGCCTGGATGGGCCCGACTACTGCTCGAATGTCACAGGTGGTGTGGTGCCGCCCTGTTCTGTCCGCTTCCCACCAGGTGCAACAGGGACAGAAGGGGGGAGCGGTATCCGAGGTGCTGCGGTGTTCCGGCACTTCCCCTGTGGGTGTAACCGGCACAGGCCCTATAACCTTGTCCACCCTCGGGGTGTCCGATCGCACCCGGGCAGCTCCATGGGGCAGGGGTGTGAGCAAAGCTAACCCCTGGAGTTCCCCTGCCACCTGGCGCTGCCAGACCTTGAGGCTAGCTCTGGTCTCAACGAGGTTCTGCATGCTTGAGGCCATAGAGTATAGGGAGTGGACCATATCCATCTGGGACTGCGCCACATGATGCTGCGACTGTGCCACCACCTTCTGGGTCTGTGTCACATCAGCCAGTGATGGTGCCATCTCTGGGACTGGGCCACCACCCTCTACATCTGTTCCACCTTGGCCAGCGCCAGGGTAATGCCGCCAATGTTCCCTTCCATGGTCTGCTGTGACTGGGCCACGCTCAGAAGCGCTGCTGTGATTTCCATGTGCCTCTGGGACACTGTCGCTTATGAGACAGCAACCTGGTCCTGGGCTTCGGCCACCGCCTGCACAGAATACCCTCGACCTTGTACATGCTGATCCGTAGCCAAAACTGTTGCTCCCAATGCCTCCACCGCAGATGCCATTGTGCAGTTTTGGGCTGGGTGGCACACATGATCGGCACTACCTCCTGCTCCTGCATGCATTTGGACTCCTCCAACTGCACCTGCAGGTGCTGGATGCTCACCGACAAACCCTCATGGAGGAGGCTCACGGGGAGGCTCCGGCTGTGGCACTGGCTGGGGGAGGGGCACCAGATGGACCCACCCCATCTACAGAAGCTCCTGCAAGATGCATGATTAGACAGCGGGCCGGGGAATGGTGGTGGTGAGCGTGTGGGTTGGGGTTGGGGGGGGTGGTGAGGGTGGGTTTGGTGTTGGGCAAGGGTGTGTGGGGGTGATGAAGGGGTGAGTGTAGTGTGGGCGTGAGGGTGGTGTGGGGGTTCAGGTGGTGTAGGAGTGACAGTGTGTGGGGGTGAGGGTGGTGGGGGGTGAGGGGGTTGTGGATGTGGTGTTGAGGGGGTTGACACATGTGTCATGGGGAACTGCAACTAATTGGGGTCGCATTTCGTCGCTCGAACTCCACCCCATCAACCTCCCTTCTCTCCAGGCCACCAACCACGTCCAGGACCGCCTGCTCTGCCATGGTGAGGGACCGCAAGTCCAGTGGTCCCCCTCTGTTCTTCTCCCGCTCCCGGCGGTTGTGCGCAGCTTTCTCCAAGGTGGCGGGGGAGGCGAACATACAGAGACGATAATATTAGACATTCCGATGCATACAGCCCAGGGGGTAGTTAGATGGTGACCTAAGTGGCTAGGGCACCCAGCCATGGCGCCCAGCATGGGTACCCACATGATTTGCAGAATGCGGTTCGGCCGCATTCCGGGTAGAGGGCGGGCGGGTGTTGTATTAAGGTGTGCATGACAGGGGTTGCTACCAGGGTCACAGGGCTACCTACTCACCCTGGCCATCCTGGGGAGGTCATGCAGTTTCTTTCGGCACTGCAGGCAGGTCCGAACGACGCTGCCCATGATGCCCACAGCCTCTGCCACCTGCGCCCAGGCATGGCGAATGGCGGCGGCTAGCAGCGGCTAGCAGCCTCCTTCCCGGGCTGTGTACATGGTCATCCGCCTCTCCTCCATGGCATCCAGGAGAATCTCAAGCTCTGTGTCTGTGAAACGTGGAGCCGCTTGTCTTGCTGCCATCTTGTTGGCTGGGATAGTGTGTGTGGGGAGTGAAGTGTGTATATGCGGTTGCAGCTTGTCAGCCTGCTAAGTGTCAATCATGAAACTGGCGAGTTCCACACCATTTCTCATTGGAATTGATTGTGTTCCACGTGGCGCTATTGCTAACCCCTTAATAGTGATAATAATAACAATCTTTATTGGTGTCATAAATAGTCTTACATTAACACTGCAATGAAGTTACTGTGAAAATCTCCTAGTCGCCACGTTCCGGTGTCTGTTCGAGTAAACAGAGGGAGAATTCAAAATGTTCAAATGACCTAACAGCACGTCTTCCGGGATTTGTGGGAGGAAACCGGATCACCCGGTGGAAACCCACGCAGACTCGGGGAGAACGTGCAGACTCTGCGCAGACAGTGACCCAAGCCGTACAGAGGTACTGGGTATGGTGGAGGAGTGGACTAGATTGTCTCGGAGGGAGCCGTCTCTGCGGAATGCTGACAGAGGGAGTGAAGGGAAGATGTGTTTGCTGGTGGCATCATGCTGGAGTTGGTGAAAATGGTGGAGGATTATGCTTTGCATACGGAGGCTGGTGGGATGAAATGTGAGAACGAGGGCGACTCTCTTCTTGTTCTGGGAGGGAGTGGCGGGGGCGAGGGTAGTGGCGCGGGAGATGGACCGTACACTGTTGAGGGCCCTGCCCACAACTGTAGGTGTGATAGGTGAGAAAATAAGTGTTTTGGTCTGTCCCTCTCTATTTTCATTTTAAAGAGTTATTCCAGAAAAAAATCCATTGACTATAGTTACCTGTTTTGGTAACTTAGAAGATATAGTTTGCTTTCCGGAAGAGTTTAAACCTGCTGGTGAGACGGGGCAGAATCTCAGGAAAAGCCAGTCTTATTCAAGTGAGAATGCAGAGTGCTGGGGCCATGTCCTTGAAAAGGGGTTTTTGATTTATGGGATTTTGTTTTTGAATTGGAATTCATTCACCGTTATACATAAATTAGTATAGCTGTGGGGTATCTTTATGTTTGTAAATGATAAAAATTCTTGCTGTGTGTTTATATAAACATTAGCTAAGATCTTAGTATAAAGCTTATTTTGATTAAAGTGTCCAGGAAAACTGCTGAATCACATCTGAAAGGAAGCTCTTGTGCTCATCCTAGCCAAATTCAACATGAAGGTTGGCGGTCAGGTGAACTTCATAACATACTTTGGAGTTTCTAAACCCTGGCCCGTAACGTGTGACAATTTATCACATAAATCACCTTCCAATTTTATCTTTCGCTTGAAGGGAAAAAATACAACTTTTTCAGATAACGGAAAGTTGACAATGATATTGGCACATGATTATCACTGGTAAGGGTGAGGGGGACAACAGTCTCTGTATCCTTTATAAGCAAAACCATTTGTGGTACATGTTTGTTTCCCTGTTAATGTGTACATTTCTGAACCTGCACAATCCAGGTCAAAAAGCAAGACTGATGACATGCTCCTGTACTCTGCTAATCATAGTAATTAATTGATTGTCAGGATCTGTGAAGATGGCTTGCTCTCCTTTCTTCCTCTGGTCTTACCTCCATTCAAAAGTATTTCCCAAACAGGAACGGTGCTTAGCTGTGTGAGAAATCAATGAATCCTACTATTCTGATGTTGCAGGTTAAATCTACAGTACATTCCAGGATTCACTTTGTTTTGTATCTAATCTTTGTCAATCATGGGCCAGAGTTTGCTGTAAAAATAACTGTCAGGCCAATGATGTCGCCATTATTTACATATAAAAGTACAGCAACAATAAGGAAGAGGCAGGTGTGTGGTTGAAAACCAATATCCTAAACGTTGTTGTCCAAGTTCTGCCTCTCTGCCATTAACTTTGTGAAAATGGTATTTCTCTGTTTGGCTCAACATTGACATTTCATGAAATTGCCGTCTTTGTGTAGTTGCTAAGAACTAAGCACGATACATAAAGTTACATTTGGTCATTACACGCAAAAGTACTCTTTTAGCAATGTGATACCTGTTCATTACTGTCAATCAATCTCTCTGCCACTGATAATTATCTGCTACAAATGAGGAAATTTATTCCTTGAGGGTTACAATTTTCAATGCAGTTGAGAAAAGAGGTTGGTGAGGGTGGAGGAGAGGTGATTCACTGGGTGGGGGGATTCCTGAGGGTGGGTGCTTCCGAGCCTGGGGGGGTGGCAGTGTTGCGCTAGACAGTATAGTTCCTATAAAGAAGAACAAAGTGCCAAGGGTGGCACGGAAGTTCAGTGGTTAGCACTTCTGTCTCACAGCACGAAGGACCCAGGTTCAATCCCAGTCCCGGGTCACTGTCTGTGTACAGTTTACCCATTCTCCCCATGTTTGCATAGGTCTCAGTCCCGCAACCCAAAGATGTGCAGGTTAGATGGATTGACCACGCAAAATTGCCCCTTAATTTGAAAACAATAGAATTGGGTACTTCAAATTTATCTTTAAAAATTGATCCCAGATCCAGGATTGTAAGTCCCTGCCACAGCATATCTCCCCCCCCCCCCCCCCCCCCCCCCCCCCGGCAGATACAGTGGCCACTTAAGTTGCTGTTACGGTGGAAGGGACACTAACATGCTGGTGCGGACGTATACTGAACTGTCTGACCTCAGTTTGAGTTTAAAAATTACTCCAGCAACCTGGAATTATGAAGAAAGAAACGTTAAAATTCAACCAATGTACGCTTTGCGATCTCTGATCCTGTTGGAAAGGGCTACTCCTACTCCTCATTTCGTATGTCCGTCTGGTGTTGGTTGACAATGGAACTTAGTGCAGATGTGGTTTTCCCTCTGTCCCTTCCTCTCACAAGTCATCACACCCAGGCCCTATGAAAAGTTTCAGATCATAATTTCTACTTTAACAATCATTTTTCTTTAAAGAAGGGTGTCCAAAAAATAATAACTCGCTAATAGATGATACAATCATTTCAAAAATCACTATGATAGCTCTGTGACCTTGCTCTCCCTATTATGTGGTACAGGTATAGACTAAAAAGCCTTGCCGCACTATTACATTGGAAAAAGTGCTTTCTTTTATGAAGAATGTAAATGAGCCATTTAGTTTACTAATGATGTCGTTCCACCAATTTAAACAGTCAGTACTATGAATGGCATTCACCTCTAGAAACCTCAGTTTGAATTCAGCTTTAGAAGAGAAGATTAAAAAAAACTCTTCTCACTGACGCTTGCTAAAGGTCATAAATAAAGTGAGGTCCAGCAGAATCAATCTAATGTCCAGGGACGTAGCTCCACAGTACAAGACTGCATTGAATTTGGCATTTATCCTAATGCAACCGTTTTGTAGTAGCTTTGTATTGCGAAGGGAAACAAAATGAAAACATTGCCATTGTTCAAGCACTGCTGTCTCTTGTCTTAATAAAATAAATGCAATGGAGGTGCTTAAAAGTGACAACTTTGAGAGTCAAACAACATTTATTGATAGAAGGACACTCGTTCGTGGAGTTTAGTGAGTGATTTGCAAACAGTGCATTAAGTTATGGCACATCAGAAAGTGGGATCACTCAGTTCTTCTAACATACAGTAATGATACATAGGAAATTGAAGACACACGAGAATCTTTAGTGGCCTGTTATGTTTGTGCAATATGATAATAAATGAATCAGTGTACAACAGAACATCCAGTTCAAAACTCGTTATTTAAAGATTGGCTCTGTCCGGTTCCAGTGTCCTATTCCTCTTGCATGACACCTAGTGGTCAAAGGTTATATACACTTTTATATGCACTGTTACCTCCACTATTACTGCATATCATTACATCCCCTTTCCTTGAGATTTTTAAACAGGCTACACATTATTTCTGTAAACCATACACATGCTATGTGTAACAATGTACTTTACACAATTAATTCATGTTATTGTCCAATCACAGAATCAGCTGCTCTGGTTTCTTTATCTTCCTCGCCAATCTTCTCAACCTTGTTATGCTTGGTGAACCTGTGTTACTACTTTAAACATTTTTTGGTGTATCTGATAAGGTTGTGTCACTGTTTTGAACATTGTTCTGTATATTCAAGTCTGACTCTTCCAAAGTTTGTGTTGGTTCAGGTTGATAGAAGTCTTCACTAACACCATTGTCTTGCTGTTCTTGAACAGGTTATTTTGTTTTCAATAGTACCCGATGATTTCTTCTCAAAATCTGTCCTTGTTCTGTCATTACCATGTGAGATCTTGGACCTGCCTCTTGTAGTACAGTAGCTTTTCTACACCATTCATCAGGATCCTCAATCCTTACAACATTGCTTGGTAACAAAGATTTAAGACTCCTGGTTGTTCTATCATAATCTGCCTTCTGTTTTTGCTTCTGAGATTCCAGCTTGCGTCAAGAACATTTCGTTTTGCCTCCTCTTTGTGTGGAATCGCAATGTGGTACGTAGCTTATGATTCATCAGGAACTTTGCAGGTGACAAACCACAGCTTAAAGGTGAAGTTCCATAACTCAGTAGAGGTACAAAAGATCAGTTTTGCTGTCCATAGCCATTTTTAACAGCTGCTTTATTATTTGAATTCCCTTCTCCGCTTTACCATTCGACTGTGGGTATAATGGACTCGAAGTAATGTGTTCAACATCATATTGCATCACAAACTCTTGCCATTCTTTGCAATTAAAGCATGGACCATTATCACTCACCACAATTTCAAGTATGCCATGGCTTTCAAACGTCAATTTTGTATGCATTATCATGCAACTTGCAGAGGAGCTTGACAGAAGGTCTATTTCTGGAAAATTCAAATAATAGTCAACGACTATCAGATATTCCTTGCCATTGTGCAAAAATAAATCCATTCCAACTTTTTGCCATGTTGCTGATTGCATTTCAGCTATGTTCTTGGGCTTGCCAGTACTGATGCTTTTGACACGTTTCACATTTCTCTATCATGTTCTGTATATTCTTGTTCATACCAGGCCAACACGCAGTATCTCTGGCTCTCCGTTTACACGTCTCAATTCCGAGATGACCCCCATGAATTTGTTTCAGCAAATCGCTATGGAGAGACTGTGGAATCACAATTCTACACAATTCTACACTTACTACACTTAGCTCCGATCTGATTTCATGATATTTTGTGCATGACTCTTTCGGCCAACCATTGTTAAGGTTTTTTATTACCATCTGCAACACCTCATCTTTTGCTGTCTCTTCGATAATTTGTTTCGACTTTGTGTCTGATACTGACAGTGCATCAGTGATCATGTCTATGTGAGACTTTACATCTTCTCCAGTACAGCTGACATTGTGTGCTGTTGGAGCTCTGGATAACGCATCTGCTACCACTATATGTTTGCCAGGCGTATATAAGAAATCAAAGTCATTTCTTTGAAGCTTCATCATGAGGCACTGTATTCGTGGAGACATTTAGTTGAGATTCTTTTTAATGGTTGCAACTAGTGGTCAATGATACCTCTCAACGGTAAATTATGTGGTAAGTCATATATATATATGTATGGAATTTTTCCAAGCCAACTACCAGTTCCAGGCATTCTTTTTCAGTCTGTGCGTATCTGCACTCAGACTCCGTCATTGACCGTGAAGCATATGCCACAGGTTTCCAGTTGTTTCCATCTTCTTGTTGCAGCAATACTGCACCTATACCATCCTTTGATGCGTCAGTAGATATGTTGATTTTCCTTTTTGGATCAAAAAATATCAGCATGGGCATGGTTGTTAGAGCTTCTTTAGCTGGAGCCACTCCTGCTTATGCTGCTTTGCCCAATGAATTTATTCACTTACCGTAGGATGTCTCTGAGACACGCTGTTTTGCCTGAAAGATTGAGAATAAACTTTCGTATGAGGTTGATTATGCTCATTATTCATAGTACTCCTTTTTTATCCATGGGTTGGGGCATGTTTAGTAAGGCATTATCTTCATTCCATCTGGCTTTATTCCGTGAACAGAAAGCTTGTCGCCCAGGAATGTAATTGCCTGTACTCCAAACTGGCATTTGGCCCACTCTGCCTGATGCTTTGTGAGACCTTGATCAGTCTGTCATTGTTGTCTTCTAAGATGGAACCCCATACAATGATGTTGTCTACATAGATCCGGACCCTCCTCAACGCCCTCAAAGATATGTTCCATAGCTCTGTGGAATATCTCGGACACAGATGTAATGCCAAAGGGCATGCAAAGAAATCAATATCTTCCAAAAGGTGTATTAAATATGCAGTATTTGGTACTTTCTATATCAAGCTTCAAAATCCCTGCAATGCATAGGGTTTGGTAAAAAGGTTTGTACCAGACATATTGCTTATGATTTCTTCCCTCATTGGAATTTGATAATGCTCCCTTTTAATGTTTGCATTCAAATACTTGGGACGCGATTCTCCGCTCCCCATGCTGGGTGGGAGAATCGCGGGAGGGCCGGGCGACTCATTTCACGCCCCCCTGGCGCCCCCCGCGATTCTCCCACCCCCCACTTGGAAGAATCGCCGCTCGCCGCTTTTCACGGCAACCGCCGATTCTCCAACCCGGATGGGCCAAGTCGCCTGCGTTCGAAACCGGTTTATGGCGGCGGCAACCACGCCTGGTCGCTGCCGTCGCGAACATGGGCGCCAAAGGCCCGTTTGAAGCTTGTGGGGGGCGGAGAGGGGCGTGAGCACCACGGCCACCAATCGTCGGGCCGGCGTCTCAAAGCGACGCACTCTTTCTCCTCCGCCGCCCCGCAAGATCAAGCCACCACGTCTTGCAGGGCAGCGGAGGGGAAGACGGCCACCGCGCATGCACGGGTTTGAGCCATCAGCCGTCAGCCGCGCATGCGCGGGTTGGAGACGGCCAACCTGCGCATGCGCGGCTGACGTCACTTAGGCGCGCCGGCCGAGTAACGGAGCGTCGCTCCTAGCCCCCCGGGTGGCGGTGAATACGGTGAGAGGAGCGGCCGAGTTCACGACGGTTTCCTGATTTTTCCCGGGAGCGGAGAATTCCGCCCTTGGGATCCATACAAATCCTGAGATCGTCATTCTTCTTTTTCACACAGACCGTTGAGTTGACCCAATCTGTAAGCCCTTCGATTTTCCTTATGACTCAAAGTTGTGTTATCCTGTCTAACTCTCCCTTGAGATGGTCATGCAATGCTGCTGGAACGGTAGCACAGTGGTTAGCAATGTTGCTTCACAACTCCAGGGTTGCAGGTTCACTGTCTGTGCAGAGTCTGCTTGTTCTCCCCATGTCTGTGTCGGTTTCCTCCAGGTGCTCCAGTTTCTCCCACAGTCCAAAGATGTGCAGGTTATGTGGATTGGCCATGCTAACATGCCCTTAGTGTCCAAAACGGTTAGGTGGGGTTACTGGGATACAGGGTAGGTTGGAGGTGAGGACTTAAGTAGGATGCTCTTTCCAAGGGCGGGTGCAGAGTCTTTGGGCCAAATGGCCTCCTTTTGCACTGTAAATTCTATGATTCTATGGAACTCTTCGAGGAGAGTGTATCACGGGTTGAGCATCCTCTCTTAATTGTATTTTATATGTGAAAGGCAGGACACCAAAGCCCTAGATTATTTCTGGCAAGGCCTGTATAATGGACACCACTGAGCCACTGTGTGTACTCAGTGCACAGTCAGTTCAGTTTCCAATGCCTCACATGCTTCATCACCCAATAATGATTCGCAACCTTCAGCAACAATTGAGAACTTCAGCTTGTGCACTTTGTTTTTTACTTGCATGTCTAATTTGCACATACCCAAAGTGTCAATCTTCTTACCATTGTAATCTTGAAGTAAGACAGTTTATTTTGAATTCTCAGCATTAGCTGCATGGTCTTAATATCACTTACACTGACTAGGTTTGCCTTCGCACCAGTTCTAATTTAACTGTGATTAGTGATCGATTGATAATCAAAGGTACAGTCAATTTGTTCCTTATTACAGCTTCAATATTACTTTCAGCACTCCTTATACTTCTGGGCGGCATTTTATTCGACATGGCTTCATTTGCTGTGTCTTCATCCAACACCAGGCCAGCGAAAAATGTGCCACTTAAATTAGTGTAATCGATCACGTTAATCGACTACCCTACATTAATTTTCTTATTTGAAAAACAGTGTTTTGCTTTGCACATTTTTCCAAAAGCTAGACATTGCCTTGGCAGGTGCTTATAACCACATTGTTTACATGTAATGGCTGTATGTTCGGACAGTTCAGAATGTCAGCTGCGACCACGTTTCTTTTCGAAGTGTGCCACAACACCCAGTGGCGGCTGCATCGCTTGCAATATTCGCGCCAAAATGTCTTGCATTAAACGTATTAACATGTCACACAGCTAGTTCGCTAACATGACAAATCTTTGTGGCATCTTCTAATTGGAGCTCATTTTCTCTTAAAAGGTGCTCCCGCATCTTAGTATCATCCAATCCAAAAATAATTTGATCTCTAATCATGGAGGATTTCAGACTCGAGAGGTTGCACGTCCATGCTTTCAGCTTCAGGTCAGTAAGAAAACTATCAAATGATTTGCCAGTCTTCTGCGTGCACATTCGAAAAATTAACCTTCTTGTACGTTTCATATTTCTTAGGTGTACACTGCTCATCACATTTATTGATCACAGCATCAAATTTCTTACTGTCTTCCGCTTTCTCATATGCAAATGTATTATATATTCAATCACCTTTGGGCCTGCTACCATGAGCAATAATGTAATTTTTCTCTCTTCCGGCTATGCATGCAAGCTGATAGCTGATACATACAGTGTGAAGTACTGCTTAAACGTGCCAATTTCCATCCACATTATCAGTAAGTCGAAGCTGTTCTGAAGCATTCAGACTTTCTATTTTAAGAACCATGTTTTTCCTACAGCAATGTTCCTTCTTTGTTTGATAACCGTGCCATTTAAATCACTACTGGTACCATGTTATGTTTGTGTACTATGATAATAAATGAATCAGTGTATGACAGAACATCTAGTTCAAGACTAGTTGTTTAATGTTAAATAAACAATGGGTAAGCTAAACAATTGCTAACCAAACAGTGGATTTTGTAACCGTGTTTCCAACAGCTCCTATAAGTCTGATCAAGACTGGCTCTGTCTGGTTCCAGTGTCCTGTACCTCTTGCTTGACACCGAGAGTTAGGAGGCTATATATGCTGTTATATACACTGTTACTGCATATCATTACATGGCACAGACTTTGTACATTGTTTTCAGCATTTAATTAGAAAACCTAGATGAGATTATATGGCAAAATGTTTTGAAAGCTGTTAATGTTAGTTTACACCTTCTCTTGTATACCCTTGTGCTTTTTGACCCTTAACAAAATTCAGCTAAGAAGGCCAGAATGAGTTGATTTAATAAGATTATAACAGGAAATTATGTTACAGCCCTGAATTTCCTACTTCTGTAATTGTAAATCACTCCGGGTGAGTTAGTCTGAGAGTTATATGGCACAAATCTTGCCAGGATGCAGAAGTGAAGAGTGTGGAGTGATTCGGCCGTGACTCCTGCAACATGGGGCTGATTTGTTTCTGTGACTTTTATTTTGGTTTCTACCCAGGCTTGTTTCTGACTACTCTGACATTGTGAGACCACTGGGAGGTTCTTACAGCCTCCAATTGTGGCAAGTGCTTCTCATCACAACATTATGATTTACATTTCTTCATCATGATTTCAAAATAATTCCATTGTTTGAAATAAGGCAAGAGTGCAAGCTTGAAACAAGGATGAAAAATGATAGCAGAGTGTAATTGAAGGTCACTTGAGCTTGGCGAAGAAAAGAACAATGGGGAAGAGTGGCTCCATGAACCAAAGGAGCAGAATGAATGACAGGGAGGAGTAGAAGTCGGTCAGTTGAATTAGGGTAAAGGGTAATGTATGCCAACTTGAGCCAGGGAAAAAGCAAAGAGGAAATACTGGGGTTGGGAAGATGAATGTCTTCATGATAGTCATGAAATTTAGCAGTTTTATCAATGAAGATGATCAATATCTACACACAAAACAACTACAAAGCATGTATTTATCTGGCATCTTTCATATAATTATCTCAAGACACTTTGCAGGACCATATGAAACTTGCCACCGAGCCAAGTGAGGAGATATTGGGACAGAAAACTAAAGGTCAGCCAAAGAGGTAGATTTTAGGCAGCATCTTAACAGAGATTGGAGTGTTGAGAAGTGAAGACATTCAAGAAATTGAGGGGCAGCCCAAACTTACTCCATAAGAAATGAGCAAAAATCTCCACAATTTTAGTCATGATCTAAAGCTATAAATCTGATAAAATGTTGTGCACAATTTATGGCTCAAGTTATGACAAATATATAGTCCATTATACTTTTAGTGTAACTACATGTCGGAGCCCAATATTTAGGGCTCTTATTTAGTTGTCAGGACTTTTTAAGATGTTGGTTCACCTTTGTTAATTTTCCAGCTTCTGCAAATATACAACTCTTTATAGTTTACAATATACCAGTAGACATACAATCACTAGGCTGTTCATCTCCATCATGGAGAACGTCAATGACATACAGGAGGATTGATTGTACTTGCCCTCCAGGGCTATAGATCCTGTTTAATTAGTGAACTGTCCTACGTTGAGTGTTTCACAGCAGTAGGCCTTCCATGCAGACATGGATACATGTCTTGCAGAATTCACAGTAGTAGTATGTTGCCACTCGCCTATGTCAATCTTGGCCAATAACAAATAGTTCCCAATTTCTTTCTGACAAACAATTTGGATCTTTGCCAACACATTAGTGTGACTGTATCATCGTTTTCCATGTGGCTGATGGTGTGAAGGGTATATCACCATCACCCTTGTCTCGTCATGCGCATCGTCATTATTTTCTGGTTTATCAATTGCCTTGAGTATATGTTCTTGATGGGATACTGGATGGTCATTCTTATTTCTTGAAGGGACCAGTTGTGAATGGTCTGTTTAATTCAATGTATGGCTCCATGTAGCTGCATCAGCCTTTGTTCTCGCACACTGCTGCTGCTAATGGCCCTTTCTGTCACATGCCTTGCAGGATTGGTAAAAAGATGAATATTTCTTTGGTGTATGCAGAAGGCCACACATCATAAGTTCATAAATTCATAAGGTATAAGATCAGAATTAGGTCATTTGGCCCATCGAGTGGGCTCAGCCATTCAATCGTCGCTGATTCATCTTGGCCTTAATTCCACCATCCTGCCCGTTCTCCATAACCCTTCAACCCATTACCGATTAGAAATCTGTCTAACTCCTCCTTAAACTTACTCACTGTCCCACCGCACTCTGGGGTAGTGATCCACAGATTCGCAACCCTTTAGGAGAAATAGTTTCTCCTCAACTCTGTTTTAAATTTGCTACTTCTTATCGTAAGACTCTTATTCTAATCTCTTGTTCTAGAGTGCCTTTAAGAGGGAGCATCTGTTCCGCATCTACTTTATCCATATGTTTTATCATCTTGTATACCTCAATGTTATCTCCCCTCATTCTTCTAAACTCTGGAGGGTATAGGCCTAAACTGCTCAATCTCATTTCCTACGACAAGCCCCTCATCTCTGGAATCAACCAAGTGAACCTCCTCTGAACTGCCTCCAATGCCACTACATCTTTCCTCAAATAAGGGGACCAAAACTGTACATAATATTCCATGTGTGGTCTCATCAATACCTTGTATAGTTGCAACAACACTTCCTATTCCTTTAGCTATAAATGCCAACATTCCATTCACTTTCTTTATTATCTGCTGTACCTGCATGCTAGTTTTCTGTGACTCATGAACGAGGACCCCCCGACCCCTCTGCATCGGAGCACCCCGAAGTCCCTCCCCATTGAGATAATAAGTTGCCTTCCCATTTTTCCAACCTAAAGGCATGACCTCACACTTATCTACGTTAAACTCCATCTGCCACACTTTGGCTCACTTTCCTAAACTATCTATATCGAATTGTCAGGTTCTTCTTTCCTCATTGCAACTTACTATCTCACCTATTTTTGTGTCATCTGCAAATTTGGCGATAGCACCTTCTATCCATGTATTCAAATTGTTGATATAGATTGTAAATAGCTGGGGCCTAAGGACCAAACCCTGTGGCACCCCACTAGTTGACATCCAGAGTAAGAACCATTTATCCCGACTCTCTGTCTTCTGTCCATCAGCCATTCTTCTGTCCAAGCTAATAAATTACATTCCATATGGCTTCCTAGGTATGTCTGTTTCAGTATCAAGAATTGTGATTGTATTTAGAACTCATAAGCTTTGTCAACCTGCGAGGATCGCTTTATCCTTACATCTATACATGAGTAGTTTGCCATGCTATACATAACAATAATAATAATCTTTATTAGTGTCACAAGTAGGCTTACATTAACACTGCTATGAGGTTACTGTGAAAATCCCCTAGTGACCACACTCCGGCGCCTGCTCGGATACACTGAGGGAGAATTCAGAATGTCCATTTTCGGCTTGCAGACATTCCTGGAATGCTTCCATGAGGGTGGATGTCATTACTAACTCATTAGTTCTTTCTGCTAATTTTGCTATTAGAATATCACAGTACGTACCTTTTCTATGCATCTGCTGCTGACGTCGACTATGGATTCTGTGGGCTGTTGTCAAAGTGACATGTGTGGAAGATTAACCCGATTCTGAAATTGTCTTCCAATGCAGTCCATAGCCGGGTTCTCTGAAATCCCGGCCAAGTGTTGACGCTGGCATCAAAACCGGCGCGAGCGACGCCGGTGTCAACAGGCCTCCAGGCACAGGCATTCATCCCTTCTTTGGGGGCTAGTATGGCAGCAGACTGCTGTGCGCTTGACAGCCGTCGTGACACGGCCGGCGCGGGTCCACAGGGGCTGGCTTAGCTCACACGGCTAAATCGCTGGCTTTTAAAGCAGACCAAGCAGGCCAGCAGCACGGTTCGATTTCCATACCAGCCTCCCCGAACAGGCGCCGGAATGTGGCAACTAGTGGCTTTTCACAGTGACTTCATTGAAGCCTACTTGTGACAATAAGCGATTTTCATTTCATTTCATTTTCACATGTGCGTGGGTTGCCTTCTCCGCGCCGGTCCCCGGGGAATATGGCAGAGCCCTATAGGGGTTCAGTGCAGAGGAATATAGGCCCCGCCCCCAGAATTAGGCCCTGATCACAGGCCTGTTCACCGTGGAGCCCCCCCCCCCCCCCCCCCCCAGAGTCAGATCCCCCGCCCCCCCCACCAGAACGGCCTCCGCAGCCAGATCTCTGAGGTCGCGCCGGGTGGGACCATAGGTAATACCCCCCTTCGGGACTCAGCGGAACTCGGCAGGCACTTTGCCCATCGAGCATGGAGAATCACCGCGGGGGGCGCTTTCAACGGCCCCCGACCGGCGCGGCAGCGACTGTGCGGGCGCGATTGACTGGAGAATCGATGGCCCGGCGTCAGAGCAGTCTGGTGCGATTCTCGTGCCCCCCAATTCTCCGACCTGGCGCGGGATCGTAGAATCCCAGCCCATATCTTTTGCGGACGCTTCAGCTCTTATGCCGTTCAACCTGGTGTGTTCAGCCTATGTAAACCTTCATTTCCAATTGCTAGACAAATCTTGCTTGTCCGGTTCATACACACCTGAAAGAAGAAGTCATAGCTCTTTTAACTGCTTAAACATTTTGCATTTGGATAGTAGGTCAGCTGCATCCAATTCAAACATGTCAACATGCTCACATGTTGACAATATCCCTTTGGCGTTCCTTCTCTACAAGTACCTGGATGAGTGTCGCTGGAGTCACTTTCGTGCTTTGTTCCAAAGTTTCAGTCATCATAATTGCAACCATCTGTGGCCCAATTTTTTATGACTTTTTTAAAATTTGTTTTTTTTAACTCTCCCCTGCTCGCTATCAGTCTGGCCTCACATTCTGGTCACTCACCTTTCCCGGATGAGCTAACCTGATGCTGGTCCACTTGAGGCAGTGTTGCACATGAAACTGACAAGACACGTGGTACAATCTCACCATGTGGGATCCATTAGATTGCCAGCTCTTCAATTGAGTACTATTCTGGCACTGTGTCTTCAAAGCTTTTCTGTGCAGTCATCACACTGCAATTTCAACACTTTTCAATGCTGTGACTCTGGTCGTGGTCT
The DNA here is from genome assembly GCF_902713615.1 of Scyliorhinus canicula. Lineage (NCBI taxonomy): Eukaryota > Metazoa > Chordata > Chondrichthyes > Carcharhiniformes > Scyliorhinidae > Scyliorhinus > Scyliorhinus canicula. The sequence continues at coordinate 152,269,524 of NC_052152.1, read as the reverse complement.
GTCTCATTCCATTTAACATGATCTTAGGCTGTTCACAATCTCATACCTGTAATAAATCATGTTGCCAGGCTACATGACCACCACTGAGCACCATGCCATGTTGTTATAATGATATAAAGGCACCAGGTACTCGTGAGGAGTGAGGTAAATATGTCATGTGTTCATTTATGGGTGACATGGTCACACAGTAATTAGCACTGTTGCTTCACAGCGCCTGGGACCCGGGTTCGATTCCCTGCTTCGGTCACTATCTGTGCGGAGACTGCACATTCTCCCCTTGTCTGTGTATGTTTTGTCATGATATGCAAACATGCAACCAATGAACACTCAGAATAGGACACATGGCAGTCAGCACACTCAGAGGTGGCATCACCACAAGGGGGCATGACACTATAAAAGGGATGAGGCACTCACACCCTGCCTCTTTCCACAGACAGACATCTAGAGAGTTAGACAGGGTTGATCAGCAGCATCTCACCCCAACACGTGGCTTAGAGCAAGCTGGTACAGTTAAACTGAGTTACTACAGTTAGATTAGCAGAGAGTTGAACTCATTTGAGAACTGTGTTAATAGTTCAATAAACATGCTGAACTCATTTCAGAGTCTGGAGCATCCTTTAGTTAAGACTGCATCAAGTCATAGCCTGTGTTATCCGAAGCAGCAGAACACAACATGATACCAGGAGTGACTGTTCAATCTATTTAGTTCAAAACAGCAAGATCCGTGGCATCCTGCTCCTGAATACAGGCACAATGGACAAGATTCAGGCACCTCATCAGCGCAGGACCACCGGCAATCTTAGTGCCATCTGGCGATCATTGAAGCAGAAATTTCAACTATACATGGAAGCATCCAACCTGAATGGCGCGACCAATGCTCGGAAGATAGCTTTTCTACTCACCACTGCGGGTGACCATGTGATAGAGATCTTCAACTTCTTTCACTTTTCCGAAGGGCAAGACAAAACAAAGTACCAAACTATCCGAGACAAATTCGACAGCACTGTGAGGTGGACACCAACGAAATCTTCGAGCGCTACATCTTAAAGCAGAGGATGCAAGGTAAAGGTGAATCCTTCACCTCCTATCTAGCTAACCTTAGACTGCTAGTGCAATCTTGCAACTTCGGTGATATCACTGACTGCATGATCAGAGACCAAATCGTTTTTGGAGTCCACTCTGATCCTCTGCGAGAGCAATTGTTGAAAATCAAGCACATGACTCTGCCAGTCGCGATTGAAACGTGTACTGTGCATGAGCGTTCTAAAAATCGCTATTCACAGTACAAAATGGCAGAAAGTGATAAACAAGCCTCCCACGAGGTGGAGAGTGTTCAGGCCATCTCCCGTTTGCAATGCCTCGACATTGACGAAAGCGGCCATTTTGCGCACTCTTCCCATGGCCCGATGCATGCGCAATGCGATCGGGAACAGACATCCGAGAACCGCACATGCACAACGATGCACTGAACGTCATGACGTGAAAACTGCGGCATCGGCAATTTTTTTAAAAACTGCCCTGCAAGAGGCAAACGCTGTTTAAACTGTGGGAAACCAAACCACTGTGCAGCCCTCTGCAGGTCTGCACCACCAGTCAGGAGCCAGCGCTCCCAATTCCGACAGCAGCGCATCAGAAATGTGCAACACCGAATGCATGACACTGATCTAGGCAGTGCGACGGATCCAGATGATGAATATCTGGACAACACTTACCGAGTGGGCATTATTACGAAGTGCGAATGTGCCACACCGGACACATCACAAGTCCAATCAATCCTGGCCGTGGATTCTGAGGATGAATGCCATGCAGCGATGAAGGTCAACTACTGCCCCACCCAGTTCAAACTGGACACAGGTGCCTCCGCCAACCTGATTTTGCAAGAGAATCAAGAAACCGCCACAATCCTTCCAGCTGCCTGCAAACTCCTGGACTACAATGAAAACGCAATCAAGGCACTGGGGTCCTGCCATCTGCAGGTGTCCAGCTGACACACACAAGCAGGCTTACGCTTCGAGATTGTTAAACCAGACAGGGCGTTCCTGCTAGATGCGCACGCCTGCAAGCAACTGAGCCTCATTCAAAGGGTCTACACCACAACGCCGTCCCATTCGGATCTTCAGGCCAGCATCGATGACATCCTAACCCAGTACCCAGATGTATTTAGCGGGATGGGCTCGCTGCCGTACGAGTACAAGATTCTACTGCGGCCTGATGCCAAGCCAGTGGTCCACGCACCATGACAAGTCCATGCTCCACTGAGAGAGCGACTGAAGGCAGGGCTCATGAGTCCACAACAAAAAGCCATCATCTCCAAGGTCACTGAACTAACTGATGGTGTGCATAAAAAAACATTATGCGGGAACATTACCCCATCCTGAAGAGGGAAGAAACAACGAGTGAGATTGCACACGCGCGCTTCTTCACAAAATTGGACGCATCCCAAGTATTTTAGCAAATCCAACTTGAAGAATCCAGCAGAAGTCTCTGTACCTTCAACATGCCTTTTGGCAGGTTCTGCTACAACTGAATGCCATTTGGCATCATCAGAGATTTTCCAATGCATCATGGAACAGATGATGGAGGGAATAGAAGGGGTTCGTGTCCACATTGACGATATCATAATCTGGTCCACAACCCCAGAGGAACATGTGTCGTGACTCAAGAAAGTATTCTGATGCATACATGAACATGGCCTCAAGCTAAACAGGTCCAAGTGCTGTTTTGGGACATCCAAGCTGAAGTTCCTGGGCGATCAGATTTCACGACACGGTGTGCGCCCAGACACAGACAAAATTAAAGCCATCGAGGTAATGAAAGTCCCCGAGGACAAGAAGGCAGTACTGTGCTTCCTGGGAATGGTCAGTGTCCTTGGCAAGTTCATCCCAAATTTGGCCACATACACCACGGCCCTACGCAACCTGGTGAAATAATCAACCGCCTTTGAGTGGAAGGTGGAGCACCGAATAGAGTGGCTGGAGCTGAAAGCCAAGTTCACCACTGTACCACCCGTCCTTGCATTCTTTGACCCAGACCGAGAGACCAAGATATCCACAGATGCGAGTCAGGATGGCATTGGGGCGGTGTTGCTTCAAAGAGATGGCACGTTATCCTGGGTACCAGTAGCATATGCGTCACGGGCAATGACACCCACTGAGACTAGATATGCGCAGATTGAGAAGGAGTGTTTCGGTCTTCTCACTAGCATCCTAAAATTTCATGATTATGTCTACGGCTTGCCAACATTTACTGTTGAGACGGATCATAGGCCGCTGGTCCACATCATCCAAAAGGACCTGAATGACATAACGCCTCGTGTGCAGAGAATTCTGCTCAATCTCCGGAGGTATGATTTCAATTTGGTGTACCTGGCAAGGAGTTCATCATCGCCGATGCATTGTCCCGCTCCGACAACGCACCCAGTGAACCACTGGAGATCATCCAGCACATTGAATTGCAGGTACAACTGTGTGCAAGCACTCTCCCGGCAACAGGTGAGAAGATCGTTCTCATCCGAGAAGAGACGGCCAAAGACCCCCTGTTGCAGCGAGTCATCCACAACCTCAGCAATGGCTGGCAGAAAGGGCAATGCCCTCAATTCTACAGCATCAAGGCCGACTTGATGTAGATCGATGGCATCCTGCTCCAGTGGGACAGAATATTCATCCCTCTACGTCTCCAGAGCATGGTGCGGCGGCACATTCATGAGGGACACCTGGATATAGAAAAGTGCAGACGCAGGGCCCAGAAGCTGAATACTGGCCCGGCATTAACCAGGACATCACGGACATGGTCCTGAACTGCAAAACCTGTCAGAGCTTCCAACTAGCGCAGAGCAAGGAGACGCTCCAACCACATGACCTAGAGGCCTCTCCATGGTCCAAGGTTGGCATTGACCTATTCCACGTGAATGGTCGCGACTATATCTTAATCATCGATTACTTTTCAAACTATCCTGAGGTGCTGAAGCTGCCAGACCTCAAGCCATGGACCATCATCAAAGCGTGTAAAGCGACATTCTCATGGCATGGCATCCTGAACACCATCATGAGCGACAATGGCCCGTGCTTCCACAGTCGAGAATAGTCCACAAGAGCTACAATTTCAGGCATGTCACCTCCAGTCCGCACTATCCGCAGTCCAATGGCAAAGTCGAAAAAGGGGGATTGTAGTTTTAGGGTACGGGAGATTGAGAGTATAGAGGTCAGGAGCACAGATTTGACTTCGCAGGAGGGTGCCAGTGTTCAGGTAGGTGGTTTGAAGTGTGTCTACTTCAATGCCAGGAGTATACGAAATAAGGTAGGGGAACTGGCAGCATGGGTTGGTACCTGGGACTTCGATGTTGTGGCCATTTCAGAGACATGGATAGAGCAGGGACAGGAATGGTTGTTGCAGGTTCCGGGGTTTAGGTGTTTTAGTAAGTTCAGAGAAGGGGGCAAAAGAGGGGGAGGTGTGGCGCTGCTAGTCAAGGACAGTATTACGGTGGCGGAAAGGATGCTAGATGGGGACTCTTCTTCTGAGGTAGTATGGGCTGAGGTTAGAAACAGGAAAGGAGAGGTCACCCTGTTGGGAGTTTTCTATAGGCCACCTAATAGTTCTAGGGATGTAGAGGAAAGGATGGCGAAGATGATTCTGGAAAAGAGCGAAAGTAACAGGGTAGTTGTTATGGGAGACTTTAACTTTCCAAATATTGACTGGAAAAGATATAGTTCGAGTACATTAGATGGGTCATTCTTTGTACAATGTGTGCAGGAGGGTTTCCTGACACAATATGTTGACAGGCCAACAAGAGGCGAGGCCACATTGGATTTGGTTTTGGGTAATGAACCAGGCCAGGTGTTAGATCTGGAGGTAGGTGAGCACTTTGGAAACAGTGACCACAATTCGGTGACCTTTACGTTAGTGATGGAAAGGGATAAGTATACCCCGCAGGGCAAGAGTTATAGCTGGGGGAAGGGCAATTATGATGCCATTAGACATGACTTAGGATGTGTTGGTTGGAGAAGTAGGCTGCAAGGGTTGGGCACACTGGATATGTGGAGTTTGTTCAAGGAACAGCTATTGCATGTTCTTGATAAGTACGTACCAGTCAGGCCGGGAGGAAGGGGTCGAGCGAGGGAACCGTGGTTTACCAAAGAAGTGGAATCTCTTGTTAAGAGGAAGAAGGAGGCCTATGTAAAGATGAGGCGTGAAGTTTCAGTTGGGGCGCTTGATATTTACAAGGAAGCGAGGAAGGATCTAAAGAGAGAGCTGAGACGAGCAAGGAGGGGACATGAGAAGTCTTTGGCAGGTAGGATCAAGGAAAACCCAAAAGCTTTCTATAGGTATGTCAGGAATAAAAGAATGACTAGGGTAAGAGTAGGGCCAGTCAAGGACAGTGGTGGGAAGTTGTGTGTGGAGGCTGAGGAGATAAGCGAGATACTAAATGAATACTTTTCGTCAGTATTCACTCAAGAAAAAGATAATATTGTGGAGGAGAATGCTGAGACCCAGGCTAATAGAATAGATGGCATTGAGGTGCGTAGGGAAGAAGTGTTGGCAATTCTGGACAAGGTGAAAATAGATAAGTCCCCGGGGCCGGATGGGATTTATCCTAGGATTCTCTGGGAAGCCAGGGAAGAGATTGCTGAGCCTTTGGCTTTGATTTTTAGGTCATCATTGGCTACAGGAATAGTGCCAGAGGACTGGAGGATAGCAAATGTGGTCCCTTTGTTCAAGAAGGGGAGTAGAGATAACCCCGGTAACTATAGGCCGGTGAGCCTAACGTCTGTGGTGGGTAAAGTCTTGGAGAGGATTATAAAAGATACGATTTATAATCATCTAGATAGGAATAATATGATTAGGGACAGTCAGCATGGTTTTGTGAAGGGTAGGTCATGCCTCACAAACCTTATCGAGTTCTTTGAGAAGGTGACTGAACAGGTAGACGAGGGTAGAGCAGTTGATGTGGTGTATATGGATTTCAGTAAAGCGTTTGATAAGGTTCCCCACGGTCGTCTATTGCAGAAAATACGGAGGCTGGGGATTGAGGGTGATTTAGAGATGTGGATCAAAAATTGGCTAGTTGAAAGAAGACAGAGAGTGGTGGTTGATGGGAAATGTTCAGAATGGAGTTCAGTTACGAGTGGCGTACCACAAGGATCTGTTCTGGGGCCGTTGCTGTTTGTCATTTTTATAAATGACCTAGAGGAGGGCGCAGAAGGATGGGTGAGTAAATTTGCAGACGACACTAAAGTCGGTGGAGTTGTAGACAGTGCGGAAGGATGTTGCAGGTTACAGAGGGACATAGATAGGCTGCAGAGCTGGGCTGAGAGGTGGCAAATGGAGTTTAATGTGGAGAAGTGTGAGGTGATTCACTTTGGAAAGAATAACAGAAATGCGGAATATTTGGCTAATGGTAAAATTCTTGGTAGTGTGGATGAGCAGAGGGATCTCGGTGTCCATGTACATAGATCCCTGAAAGTTGCCACCCAGGTTGATAGGGTTGTGAAGAAGGCCTATGGTGTGTTGGCCTTTATTGGTAGAGGGATTGAGTTCCGGAGCCATGAGGTCATGTTGCAGTTGTACAAAACTCTAGTACGGCCGCATTTGGAGTATTGCGTACAGTTCTGGTCGCCTCATTATAGGAAGGACGTGGAAGCTTTGGAACGGGTGCAGAGGAGATTTACCAGGATGTTGCCTGGTATGGAGGGAAAATCTTATGAGGAAAGGCTGATGGACTTGAGGTTGTTTTCGTTAGAGAGAAGAAGGTTAAGAGGTGACTTAATAGAGGCATACAAAATGATCAGAGGGTTAGATAGGGTGGACAGCGAGAGCCTTCTCCCGCGGATGGAGGTGGCTAGCACGAGGGGACATAGCCTTAAATTGAGGGGTAATAGATATAGGACAGAGGTCAGAGGTGGGTTTTTTACGCAAAGAGTGGTGAGGCCGTGGAATGCCCTACCTGCAACAGTAGTGAACATGCCAACATTGAGGGCATTTAAAAATTTATTGGATAAGCATATGGATGATAAGGGCATAGTGTAGGTTAGATGGCCTTTAGATTTTTTCCATGTCGGTGCAACATCGAGGGCCGAAGGGCCTGTACTGCGCTGTATCGTTCTATGTTCTATGTTCTATGTTCTATCATTAGCAGCTCATCTGCAAGGCCTCAGACTCCGCATCCGACATACACCTTGCACTACTTGCGTACTGGGCGACTCCCTTATCCACTGGCATGTCGCCAGCTCAACTGCTGATGAACAGGTACCTGCGGATGACGCTTCCAGCCATACACCTGCCCAACCTTGATCACCTCCCGGTGCTGCAGAAGTTGCAGCAGCTTTGCGACAGCCAGAAGCAGGGCTATGACACACATGCCACCAACCTGGACGTGCTATCCCTGGCAGACACGGTCAGGATCAAGGTACCGGATGGTGGGTGGTCTGCTCCGGCTGTCGTTGTTCGACAGGCCGTGCCCAGATCCTATGTCAGATGAATGGCTGATGATTCCATTATGCAAAGGAATCGAAGGGCGCTGCGAAAAGTTGCTTGCCCAGAACCACTTCCCCTACATTTCCACATTTCGAATTGCCACCTCCAGGCACCTCGAACCACGAGGCCACCAGTCGTACCTCCCACTCGCTTGTCAAGACACCGTCATCCCCTCCACCACCTCTCCGGCGGTCGACGAAGATCAGACGCAAGCCTCAGAGACTGGACTTATGAGCATTTTGTTTGTTTGTTCTGTTCTGTATTCCTCAGTCAGTCACATTAGACAAACACATTCACATGTATATACATGTGGGCAGCACGGTAGCATGGTGGTTAGCATAAATGCTTCACAGCTCCAGGGTCCCAGGTTCGGTTCCCGGCTGGGTCACTGTCTGTGCGGAGTCTGCATGCCCTCCCCGTGTGTGCGTGGGTTTCCTCCGGGTGCTCCGGTTTCCTCCCACAGTCCAAAGATGTGCGGGTTAGATGGATTGGCCATGCTAAATTGCCCGTAGTGTCCTAGGAAGTAAGGTTAGGGGGGGGGGGTTGTTGGGTTACGGGTATAGGGTGGCTACATGGGTTTGAGTAGGGTGATCATTGCTCGGCACAACATCGAGGGCCGAAGGGCCTGTTCTGTGCTGTACTGTTCTAATTAAAAAACATCTAAAAAGAAACAAAAAAAAGGGGGGAGATGTCATGATATGCAAACAGGCAACCAATGAACACTCAGAATAGGACGCAACCAACGAGCAGTCGGCACACTCAGAGGTGGTATCACCACAAGGGGGTATTACATAAACTATAATAGGGATGAGGCACTCATACCCTGTCTCTTTCCACAGACAGACATCTAGAGAGTTAGACAGGGTTGATCAGCAGCATCCCACCCCAGCATGTGGCATAGAGTAAGCTGGTACAGTTAGACTGAGTTACTATTGTTAGATTAGCAGAGAGTCGAACGCATTTGAGAACTGTGTTAATAGTTCAATAAACATGCTGAACTCATTTCAGAATCTGGAGCATCCTTTAGTTAAGACTGCATCAAGTAGCAGCCTGTGTTATCTGAAGCAGCATAACACAGCAGGTTTCCTCCGTGTGCTCTGGTTTCCTCCCACAAGCCCTGAAAGACTTGCTTGTTAGGTGAATTGGACTTCTGAATCCTCCCTCAGAATACCCGAACAAGCGCAGTAGTGCGGCAACTAGGGGATTTTCACAGCAACGTAATTGCAGTGCTAATGTAAGCCTACTTGTGACACTAATAAAGATTATTATTATTATTGTTAGGATTAGGCACATGGGAACAAATGGGCAGGTAGAAAACTTGAAGATATCGGAGCTGTCCTGATTTCTGCTGACAGGCATAAGTGAAACTAAAATTGGATTGCACGACACATTTCCATTCTCGTGATGTCCTGCTGCTATCTCTTCAAGGCACATTACATCAGATTTCACAGGGTTGTCTTTTTACTCTTCTGTGAACTCATGTCCAAAATGGCCCTATGCCCCACAATGTTTCAAATGCAGTCTGACAAATAAATTGAATATTCTGTTGACTGTAAAGTGCGTGTCGTGTCTTTTCGTCTGACGTCACTTTGTCCAACGACACTTCGTCCACGTCTTTTGGTCCAACGTCTTTTTGTCCGCACGTCTTTTGGTCCAATTATCCAATTACAAATAAACTCCGTAGAAAACCATTTAATTGATAAAATGCAAGTACAATACTGCAAGTAAATCTAAAAGTTTACTATGAGAATTTAATTGATAAAATGCAAGTAATTGATAAAATACAGCAAAAGTTGAAAAATGCAGTTAAAAAATCTAAAATTTTACTAATTACTTAAAATTCCCGAAAGATATTACATCACTTAGAAAATACAGTTGGAAAATGTATTTTAAAATTCTTAAAATTACTTAAAATTGATGTAAATTGTATGCAACAGTCTAGCTGCTGGATTAGCGGGAAATCCAGAATTTTTTTGTCGGCACTTTTGAATAGTCCTTGAGACGACGGGCAACCTAGGTAGTTGAGAGCAGGTATTTTCTGATAGCTGCGTAAACTTGGCCGCTAGAATGCTACGCGAACTTGCTGCTATGTTTTCCACTGCTTCATGCTTTATTTCTGCAACTGCTTTTCTAGCATTTAACAAATCAACATCAGCTGGATGAAGGTGCTCATTAGAAAAATTTGAATGAAAATCGTAGATGTAGTTACTTTCATCAGCTACCTTCCTTTTGCTCTTCGATGACACAATGAACTTTGCCATTTCGGGATGGGCGAATTAAGAAAGAGAACGATAATAACTATCCTTTAACGAGGCTCGTTAAAGGAAAGAGACCGGTAATAAAAATCCTTTATTACATATTATACCTTGCTATGTGCATTAGAGAAGATTTCTATTTACAAAAAGTCAAGTTACAAAAAGTCTTTGACAAAAAAAATCATTGGAAAAAAAAACATAACAAGTCACAAAAAGTCTTTGACGAAAAAAATCATCGGACAAAAAGACGTAGGACCAAAAGACGTGCGGACAAAAAGGCGTTGGACCAAAAGACGTGGACGAAGTGTCGTTGGACGAAATGACGTCGGACGAAAAGACATAGCACCTGTAAAGTGGGCACCACGGTAGCATGGTGGTTAGCATCAATGCTTCACAGCTCCAGGGTCCCAGGTTCGATTCCCGGCTGGGTCACTGTCTGTGCGGAGTCTGCACGTCCTCCCCGTGTGTGCGTGGGTTTCCTCCGGGTGCTCCGGTTTCCTCCCACAGTCCAAAGATGTGCGGGTTAGGTGGATTGGCCAGGCTAAATTGCCCTTAGTGTCCTAAAAAATAATGTTAATGGAGGTTGTTGGGTTACTGGTATAGGGTGGATACGTGGGCTTGAGTAGGGTGATCATTGCTCGGCACAACATTGAGGGCCAAAGGGCCTGTTCTGTGCTGTACTGTTCTAAAAAAAAAGTGACATGCGCTTTGCTTTCCTCAAAAAGGGCTGTGAATGATGAACAATTTCACATTATTAGATGCTTCCATGAATTATTAACAATCACTTCACAGCCATTGCATGATTTTAAAGTTATTTTTCTTGCTTCTAAGATTGTTCTGCTAAAAAGTAGAAAGGATTGAGTGGAAAACAAATCAGAAAATAATCAAGCATGTGAAAGTTTCTATGAACCACCCAGCAACAGAGTGCAGCAAAGGTTTCTAGGAAAACATTTTTTTTAATGCATCTAATTGTATGAAATATTGCACCATGTGCTTTAATTAAAAAAAGGAAAATAGGTTTGGAAGTTGGAATTTGGCAATATTTGTTTTTCATCAATTATAAAATTCTGCTCTTTGTTTTTGAATCTTTTTAGTACTTGCCAAAGTTAAACTTCACCCGCCAATGGAAACCCATGGGGTTGGGTAACAATCCAACTCTACGCCATGTCTTATATTCACCTCCACTGACTGTATTAGAAAGTAAAATTAGACAGGGATTAGACTTACCCTCAATCTTGTCAAATTCCCAAATGGCGGGTTAGGTTAAAGTCACGCCTAATTTTTAAAAATTCTTTCACAAGATGGAAGCACTGCTGCGTAAGCCAGCATTTGTTCCCATTGATAATTGCCCTTGAGAAGGTGGTGATGAGCTACCTTCTTGAACTGCTGCAGTTCAACTACTTCACTTAGAGAAGTAGTTCCAGTGTTTTGACGTCACGATTCATGCAGTGTGAATGTTATTTGCCACTTATCAGGCCAAGCCAGAATATTGTAAAAGGCCCTGTTACATATGGACATGGGCTGCTTCAGTAACTGAGGAGTCATTAATGGTACTGAACAATGGTACTGAAATGGTGGTGCTACTGAGCCACATATGGTGATGGACATTGAAGTTCCCCACCAAGAGTATATTCTGTTTTTTTGCCTCCCTCAGTTCTTCTTCCAACTGGTGTTCAACATGGAGGATACATATTCATCAACTGAGGGAGGGTGATTGGTGGAAATCAGCAAGAGGGTTCCCTTCCCATGTTTGACTGATTTTCTAATTTTCCTATGAGACTTCATGGAATCTGGAGTCAAAGTTGAAGATTCTCAGGTCAACTCTCTTTCAACTGTGTGCAACTGCATTGACATCTCTTTGATGGTGGTTATGATGTTTGGGACATTTGTCTGTAAGGTATGATTCTGTATGATTCTGTAGGGTGATCATGTCAGGCTGTTGCTTGACTAGTCTTTGGGACAGCTCTCCCAATTTTGGCTGCCAGATGTTGGGAAGACTTTGCAGGACCTACAGGGCGGGGTTTGCCATTTTCTTTTCCGCTGCCTAGGACAATGCCAGGTTCATTCCTTGTTAGGTTTTGTCATTGTCGGATACAACTGAGTGACTTGTTAGACCACTTCAGATGGCAGGTAAAAGTCAACCACATTGCTGTAGGTCTGGAGTCACAAAGTAAGGACAATAGATTTCCTTCCCGAAAGGGCATTAGTTAACCAGGTGAGTTTTATGATAATTAATGACAGCTTCATGGTCTCCATTTTTGAGACAAGCTTTCAATTCCAGACAATTAATTGAATTGAAATTCCACCAGCTGCCATAATGGGATTTGAACCCTTCCCCCAAAGCATTAGTCTGGGCCTTTGAATTATTAGTCCAGTGACAGTGCCATTATGCCTCCACCTCCCCAGAACAGAGTACAGGGTGCATTAGAATTATTATGGCAGTATCATCAATTTCTTATTAGAATTGTCCGAAAATAATCAAAAAAGTGTAACTTACTTAGGACAAACTAAAATCAAAGCAAAGGTTTTGGTATGGGGTGGGATTCTCTGGTCCCGCGCCACATGTTTCTCGGCCATGCACCACTCGCTGGCGGTGGGATTTTCTCTTTCCGCCGCTTGTCAAAGAATTTCCCATTGACAGTCTCCCCGTGTTTGCATAGGTTTCGCCTTCACAACCCAAAAATATACAGGATAGGTGAATTGGCCATGCTAAATTGCCCTTTAATTGGAAAAATTGAATTGGGTACTCCCATTGAAATTTCCCATTGAAATTTAACCATGCAGCCATGGAAACTGCTTGCAAGGGTTCGTTGCAACTGGGAAAAGTGAATCTCGACAACCAGAGAATGGTAGCCATAGTTACCTCGCTAAACATAAGAACTTCTTGGATGATCAGATCTAGATTAATGACTATTTTTGTCTAAATAAATGACCTGAGTTACACAGTTTGACAAGCAATCACGATTACTAAATACAATGATGTGGTCACCTTCTTTAGCTGAGGAAGAAGTTGCGCAGAGTTTTACCTGTGTGAACCAGCAGCTTCATCTTTTTTTTTCAGAGAATTGCTATACATGAGTTAAGATTTTCAATGGATCATTCATAGTTATAAGATTATCTAATGAATCAGGGAGCATTTCATCAGAGTGCTTATTATGACGTCAACATTCCCACAACCCCAATCCCCTGACCGCCCCACCCACTTTCTGCCCCCCCCCCCCCCCCCCTTCCACACACACACAGTCAATATAACCAATTTGTAAGCGTCTTGTAAGCCACTCATACACAAATGTGAAATAGTCTCTTTGGGTTCCCCATGGGCTTTTGAGAGGAGCTTATTTCTTGTTATAATTAAAGGAGATGAATGTGCAAATTGCTCAAAATCCTTTCTCTTCCTTCAAACCATGACCTTCATTTTTAACTCCCTTTGCTGATTGCACAGATTGTGGTGGTAAGTCTTCCACTAAAATGTCTTAGTATTACCAGAGCACAAAATAATAATTTCCCTTGCCAGCACTACACAATGAATATTTAATGTTAAATATTAATTTTAATTGACTTGCTTCAGGCAATAACCACCTCCACTGCAACTTTACAATTCAATTAACCTTTTCACCAGCACAACCATTTGTTTAAATTTGAAAAAGAAAATGCCCTGTCTTTGGCTTACATCTATCTTTCTAGTAGGGCATTGGTGAAATACAACAAAAACAAAACGCAGGAAATACTCAGCAGGTCAGACAAAATCTGTAGGGAGAGAAATAGTGTTAATCATGGAGTAAAATCAATCGTAGAACCCCAACAGTGCAGAAGAAGGCCATTCAGTCCATTGAGTCTACAACAAACCTCTGAAAGAGCACCCTTCCTAGGCCCACACCCCGCATCCCCACCTAACCTTTGGACGCTAAGGGGAAATTAAGCATGGCCAATCCACATAATCTGCACATCTTTGGACTTTGGGAGGAAACCGGAACTCCCAGAGGAAACCCACGCACGCACAGGGAGAATGTACAATTTCCACACAGACATTCACCCAAGGATGGAATCGAACCGCGGTCCCTGGCACTGTCATGCAGCAGTGCTAACCATTGTGCCACTGTGACATCCTTAAAGTCAATGGCCCAGGCTCCAGACTCTGGTTAGCAGAGACTTGACATGCCTACTGAGATCCTCTGAAAAAGTCTTCAAATCTGAATTTGGACAGTCTGACTTACTTCCCTGGATAGCTTCCCAGGAAATGCTGGGCAGCAAAATCCTAGTCTAACTCTTGGGAACTATAAAACAGTACCCACTGCACCACTCACACCCACCTGACCTCCCACCCCCCAACTCAACCTTGATTACTCGTGTGACTCTAATGCATGTCTACCACTAAAGGCATGCACTACCTGACTCTTCCTGACCTGACCAGACCTGCTTAGCCTCCACTGCCTAACTTCCGACCTGATGCCCCAACATCTGCTCCATTCTGACCTGACCCGACCCCACTCTCCGCCTCTACCCCACTGAGCCACCTGACGACCCCACAATCACTACCCAACACCCATTGATCACCTGATCTCCCCCACTCCCAACCCGACCCACCACAAAAGACCCATCCCTGGCAAATACACCCTCATTACCTGTGCCGCTGCCAACTCTCCCCTGATTCCCAGCACCCTATCCAACTGCCACCCCACCCCTTTTACCCACATATCACACCACCCTGCCCCCTTATAGAACAGTACAGCACAGAACAGGCCCTTCGGCCCTCGATGTTGTGCCGAGCAATGATCACCCTACTCAAACCCACGTATCCAACCTATACCCGTAACCCAACAGGGTTTTGGACATTGAAATGCTTGCCGAAGCAAATTATGGCCGCTTGTGCTGGAAAATGAAAGCATGGCCGCTGCTCGGATTATTTCTGTTTCTTCCTCAGAGCTTTCTTTCACTGAATCATTTTGGAATGACCCTCCATTTGAAGATTGCCCAGAAAGGTCAGAGGAAGGTAATTGTGTATCTTTTGTCAGATCAAAGTCCGAAATAGGGGTTCTGACTTCAAATGGAAGAGAGCTTTCCAAGTCAATGACCTTTCATCAGAACCGAAGGGGGATTTAATTATTTAGCTTATTTCAATGCATGACAACATAACCCCAGTCAAACCTGGAGCTGTACCCAATCCAGAAAAATATAGCAACTGTAAGTAGAACCCAAAGCATAAGGGCAACACGGTGGCACAATGGTTAGCACTGCTGCCTCACAGCACCATGGACCAGGGTTCGATTCTGGCTTTGGGTCATTGTATGGAGTTTGCACATTTTCTCCGTGTCTTTGTGGGTTTCCTTTTGGAGATTTGGTTTCCTCCCACAGTTCAAAGATGTGCAGGTTAGATGGATCAGCTATGCTAAATTGGCCATTTAGTATCCAAAGATATGGGGCACGATTCTCCGCTTCCACGCCGGGTGGGAGAATCGCGGGAGGGCATTTTTCACGGCGACCCACGATTCTCCGACCCGGATGGGCCGAGCGGCCTGCCGTTCCCGACCGGTTCGTGCCGGCAGCAACAACACCTGGTCGCTACCGGCGTGAACAGCGCGCCAAAGGTGAGTATGGGGCTTGTGGTGGGCGGAGAGGGGAGTGAGCACCACGACCGTGCTTGGGAGGGGACTGGCCCGTGATCGGTGCCCACCGATTGTCGGGCCAGCGTCTCAAAGGGACGCACTCTTTCGCCTCCGCCGACCCGCAAGATCAAGCCGCCACGTCTTGCGGGGCAGCGGAGGGGAAGACGGCAACCGCGCATGCGCGGGTTTGAGCCGTCAGCCGTCGTGACGTCAGCCGCGCATGCGCGGGTTGGAGCCGGGAAACCTGCGCATGCGCGGCTGACATCATTAGGCACGCCGGCCGCGTCATTCTCAGCGCGCCGGGCCTTGACGCCAGCGACAAGTCCCCGCAGCCGGGATTTACGGCGCGGCCCTCCTAGCCCCCGGGGGGGGGGGAGAATAGGGGGCAAAGAGCGGCCTCCGATGCCGTTGTGAACCTCTCCGGGTTTCACGACGGTATCGGACCTTGCGGAGAATTCCGCCCATGCAGTTAGGTGGAGTTACAGGGATCGGGCGGGGAGTAGGCCAAGGTAAGGTGCTCTTTCAGAGTTGGTGCAGATTTGATGGGCAGATTATACTCCTTCTGCACTTTATGGTTCCAAGAAAATTTGTTTTGAATTAAAACTGTAATGATTTACTCTAAAAATAAGCTATTGCCTGACTGTAAATGATGGGTTTCACGCCCTTGTAATATGCCTTTAAATGATTGCAGCACAACATCATCAGAAGGAAGTGCATCATGCAATTCAGTTTCAGTTTCACTTTGGCTTGTGGACATGGAACTGCACACACATTCCTGCTGCTGTTGTACTCAGGCTTTCTATTCCTATTTATGTGTTCTCACATGTCTAGTTTAAATAAATAAACCCACAACCCACAATCCCTTATGAATGTTTGGTGCCTTTATATCATTATAACAAATTGTTAGTCCTGGCTGTAGCCAGTGCATATTTCAACAATATAAAGAAAAATTGGAATGAGACAAACTTGTACCCCCACCAATCAGCAACTTGGCAAGCCTGAAGACAGCTATCAGATCCTGAAGGCCCTAAGAAGTGGCAAGCTGTGTCTTGGCTGCATCTGAAAAGTGCTGTGAAATGTGGTGTCCAATCTGTCCTGTAGTACCACAAAGGTGCAGTCTGCTGGAGGCCTGTCATAGCTCCGAATTAAGTTGCCAATTCTTATTGATTTTGCCATGCAGAAAAAAATTCTGCGGTGTTCCACAAATAAGGGCCATCTGTTCTGCAATGCTAGCTTCCATTTGCTGCATATCCTCTGACGTTGACCTCTGAATGTGCACGTTTTTTAAATCATTTGCAGAATGTAGGTACCTGGCCAGGATTTATTGTCCATCCGTAATTATCCTTGAGAAGAAAGTGGTGAGCCCCCTTCTTGAATAGCTGAAGTTGATGCGGTGAAGGTAATGGTATGATATTTATTGGGCTTCTTTTCTTTCACTGTTGCAGCACGGTGGTATAGTCAAAAGCATTTGCTCTGGGAGTCCTCAACATTAACTCAAGGCCCCATGGAGTCTCATAGCATCCCCAGGTCAAACATGGTGTGGTGAATGTATTGCTGTAACAATTCACCATGTGCTTATCTGTATTACGCTGCTGTTCATGTGGGCTCCACCTATGGACCATTGTAGGGATTTACCTATAATGTAGCATGTTGGGGCCGGTGTGGGCTCCGCCCCTGGCTCCACTCTTTGAGGGGAGGTATAAAGAGCAGTCGCCCTGTAGGCGGCTCACACCACCAGAGCAGTCGCAGGCAGGCACTGTTCTAGTTGATTAAAGCCACAGTTTACTTCTACTCCTAGTTTCGTGTGAATTGATGGTCGCATCAATTTAATCAACTACAACGGCACTATGGAATCGGTCCTCAAACCTGACCGACTGGAACTCGATCCGCAGGCCGCGGAGGCGAAAGAGATTTTTTCGCACTGGCTCCGCTGTTTCAAGGCCTACATCGCCGCCTCCTCCACATTCCGTCTCCAACGAACAGAGGCTGAGTCTCCTCCATGCACAGGTGAGCCATCGAATCTCTGTTCAATTCGAGGAAACCTCCACCTACGCAGACACCCTCGCGATGCGAGAGCGCCTCCACGTAAGGCACGTGAACATGGTATACGCACGGCACCTCCTCACCACTCGCCACCAGCGTCCCGGGGAATCGCTGGAAGAATACCTACACAACCTCAAAGTCCTTGCACGAAGCTGCAATTACCAGGTCGTTACGGCCACTCAACATATGGACCTCGCCATCCGTGACTCCTACGTTCTGGAGTCAGGTCCAATTACGTGAGACTACAGCGCCTACTCGAAAAAAGTGCCCTAGACCTGGAAGAGACGGTAAAATTAGCCTCCTCACTGGAAGTAGCGACAAAGCCTTAACGCGTTCCCGTTCGATCACGTGATCCCCTCGTGGACCCCCGACCAAAGAACACCCCAGGCCTGTGCCGCGCGGCTGCCTGCCCACCATGGGGGGCTACCCTGTTATTTCTTTGGCCAGTCTCAACACCCAGGCAGCGCTGCCCGGCCCGGAACGCGAACTGCAGTGACTGCGGGAGAAAAGGACATTTTGCTAAAGATTGCCTGGCCAGGTCCTAAAACTCTAAATCGCAGGCCCGACCCTCAGACTCACAGGCCCGTAGATCCCACAGTGTGGCAGCATGTCTGCCGGCTCCACCCCCCCCCGGACACGTAATCGGCCTTGTGTTGTCCGTGGGGGAAGCCATCTCCAAGCCCGCACAACATGTGCGACTCATGGGGGCCGTCATCTTGGTCATCCTCGCCCACGAGGCCTGCCACGTGCGATTCATGGGGGCCACCATCTTGGATGCCATCTTCCTCACCACCCGACATGTGCGACCGACGGGGACCACCACCTTGGCCGCCATCTGCAACACCGCCCGACACGCGTAACCAACATCGGCAGCCATCTTGGGACCGCCCCAGCACCTTCGACCGCGCCAGCTACCCGCAACTCAGCGCGGTCACCCTTGACTAGTCGCGGCCCAAACACCTCTGGAGCTCTATGATGACCGTCCGGGTAACAGGAGACAAATCACCCTGCCTCTTCGACTCCGAGACATGGTAAGATGCTGCTCGCTCCCAATCTTCCCGGCACATCAAACCATCTCCCTCGCCTCCGGGACGCACTCGGTGCAGGTCCGAGGGTGCACGACCGCAATCCTTGCAATACAGGGCGCCGAACATGCTAATTTTAAATTATATGTATTCCCTGATCTCTGCGCTCCTCTTCTATTGGGACTGGATTTCCAATGTAACCTCAGGAGCCTCACCCTGAAGTTCGGCGGGCCCCTACCCCCACTCAGCGTATGTAGCCTCGCGATCTTAAAGGTCGACCCTCCCCCGCTCTTCGCAAATCTCACCGCCGACTGCAAACCAGCCGTCACCAGAAGCAGGTGTTACAGCATCCAGGAGAGGACTTTTATCAGGTCCGAGGTCCAGTGACTCTTGCGGGAGGGAATCATCGAGGCCAGCAATAGCCCCCGGAGAGCCCAGGTGGTGGTCGTCAGGACCGGGGAAAAGAACTGGATGGTTGTAGATTACAGCCAGACCATAAACCGGTACACGGACCTCGATGCGTACCCCCCTCCCCGGATCGCAGACATGGTTAATCAGATCGCGCACTACCGGGTGTTCTGCACGGTGGATCTGAAGTCTGCGTACCACCAGCTCCTAATCCGCCTGGAGGACCGCCACTACACGGCTTTTGAGGCAGACGGCCGCCTCTTCCACTTCCTCCGGGTCCCCTTTGGCATCACAAACGGGGTCTCGGCCTTCCAAAGAATGATGGACCGAATGGTGGACCAGTGCGGACTGCGGGCCACATTTCCGTACTTGGACAACGTCACCATCTGCGGCCATGATCAGCAGGACCACGATGCCAACCTCCAAACTGGCCGAACCCTTAACCTCACTTTCAACAAAGAAAAATGCGTTTTCCGCACAACCAGACTAGCCATCCTCAGCTACGTAGTGGAAAACGGGGTTCTAGGACCCGACCCGACCGTATGTAGCCCCTCCTGCAACTCCCCCTTCCCCACTGCCCCAAGGCCCTGAAATGGTGCCTCGGGTACTTTTCATATTACGCCCAGTGGGTCACCAACTATGCGGACAAAGCCCGCCCACTAATCAAGGCCACCATCTTCCCACTGGCGGCTGAGGCCTGCCAGGCCTTCAGCTGCATCAAGGCACATATTGCCAAAGCCGTGATGCACGCGGTAGACGAGTCCGTCGCCTTCCAGGTGGAGAGCGACGCATTAGATGTCGCCCTCGCCGCTACCCTCAATCAGGCAGGCAGGCCGTAGCGTTTTTTTCATGAACCCTCACCACCTCCGAAATTCAACACTCCTCAGTCGAAAAGGAGGCCCAAGCCGTTCTGGAAGCCTTGCGGCACTGGAGGCACTACCTCGCGGGTAGGAGGTTTACCCTCGTCACCGACCAACAATCGGTAGCCTTCATGTTCGATAATACGCTGTGGGGCAAGATAAAGAAGGATAAGATCTTGAGGTGGAGGATCGAACTCTCCACCTATAATTACGATATAGTATATCATCCTGGGAAGCTCAACGAACCCCCAGATGCCCTGTCCCGCGGAACATGCACCAACGTGCAAGATCGACTACGTGCTATCCACGATGTCCTCTGCCATCCTGGCACTGGAGCGGGTCCAGCGGAGATTCACACGGATGATCCCAGGAATGGTAGGCCTAACATACGATGAACGTCTGAGGATCGTGGGATTATATTCATTGGAGTTTAGGAGGTTGAGGGGAGATCTAATAGAAACTTACAAGATAATGAATGGCTTGGATAGGATGGACGTAGGGAAGTTGTTTCCATTAGCAGGGGAGACTAGGACGCGGGGGCACAGCCTTAGAATAAAAGGGAGTCACTTTAGAACAGAGATGAGGAGAAATTTCTTCAGCCAGAGAGTGGTAGGTCTGTGGAATTCATTGCCACAGAGGGCGGTGGAGGCTGGGACATTGAGTGTCTTTAAGACAGAAATTGATAAATTCTTGATTTCTCGAGGAATTAAGGGCTATGGGGAGAGAGCGGGTAAATGGAGTTGAAATCAACCATGATTGAATGGTGGAGTGGACTCGATGGGCCGAATGGCCATACTTCCGCTCCTATGTCTTATGGTCTTATGATCTTATGGTCACCTGGCTTCTCCACTAAATCAAGGCTCGCAACCTGCCCTACTCCACGGAGGAGGTCAGAGACATGACCAGGGAATGCCAAATCTGTGCGGAGTGTAAGCCGCACTTCTATCGACCGGATAAGGCCCACCTGGTAAAGGCATCCCGGCCCTTTGAGCGCCTCAGTATCGATTTCAAAGGCCCCCTCCCCTCTAACAACCGCAACACATATTTCCTCAACATCATCGATGAGTTCTCCCGCTTCCCCTTTGCAATCCCTTGCCCCGACATGACTGCGGTGTAGCCACCTGGGGTGGCCACGTCCCGATTCAAAATGGACACTCGCAAGGAGTGCAGGGAAAAACGGACAACACCAGAGAAAACAAGCATGTGCAAGGTTTCCTGTGTATTAAGATTTGCAGAACCCAGTCAGAACTGAAACCAATAGCCATTAACTTATTAACGAGCTATCTCCAGGGACAAAAAGAAACAATCGAGACCAAGACAGACTCCCCGGCGCCAGTGGGAGCTAAAACAAAGGCAGGCCAACGGCCACATAGGGCCCACCCAATGATCAGGGAACGCCTCCGGTATTGGAGAAAATCGATAGGAAAGATTGGGACATGGTCCAATTAATTGGGACCAAGTCCGGGGTCCGCCCAGAAGGACGTGAAACCCCTGGGGACTATAAGATAGTGTCCCCAAGTTCAGTTCGCTCTCTTGGCCTTGGCTCTCAGCGAGGAGAGACCTGCCTAGCAGCTGCATCAATCAAGTAAGTCTAAGGCCAACGCACGCTACGAGATAGACGCTCCTAGCTACTATTCCGTACCAGTTCGAAGCCACAGTATCAGAACCGGGCAAGAGCCATTGTTCCTCTGACCTGGTGGACCACTCGAAGCTAAGTCTAGGCTTTTAATAGCAGTTGTAGTTTAGTGAGTAGAGTGTATGCATGAGTAATAATTGACTGTGTGTAAATAAATGTGTATTGATTTCAAACTTACTAACTGGTGTATTGAGTTATGATCAGTACTTGGCTTTGAACCCTGTGGTGGTATCAGAAAGATACCTGGCGACTCTAGAGCAAAGGTAATTAAAACAGAGCAAATTAAGGGAAAGCATAATGAGCAACATTTACTGGCGACCCAGATGGGACTCGACTTAGAAGTGCCCCCCCGACTCCGAGAAAGCCCAAAACTTTGAATTAGAAATCCAATTGGAAACAGAAAGAACCACAAGTGTTTAAACAGTACTGATCAATCCTCCAGAATTCGGAAGTGTGTTAATGCATGCGTACTAACAGAGATATAAGGTAAACCTGAGAGATTTTGTTGTGTAAAACTGTCGGGAGTTTTGTAGGCCGGAAATTAGCGTAAGCCGTACCCGTGTTTACATGACCGCTTTATCACCCCCGTTCCAAATTTAAAGAGAACCCACAGATATAGAAAAATTGCAATGAAGGCAATGGAACGCCTTATGAACCCGCAGGAATTCGTGGTCGCAGCGACCAGTAGAGTAGGACAGTATCCCGTTTGGGAAGATGAGATTAGGAAGTACCTCAAAGGGAAAGAATGGCGCCTTTGGAGCGAATTTTGTGCAAATGAAGAAACAGGTGCTGGGAGTATAGGACATACTTGGTGGGAGAACCTGACAGATTCACAAGAAGAGCTTGGGAAAAGCTCGCAAGCCGATGGCAATCGTGTCCTGTCTGGCACAATTGCGAGGCACAGAGGAGGTCATTAGGATGCTCCGTAGTGAGATAGAGGAGAGAGATAGTACAAGCAAAGTACATGTGAGCGAGATAGAGAGAGAGAACATGGAGTTAAAAGGGAAGTTAGCAGCCAAAGACAGAGAGGTGGACGATGCCAAGAGGGCACACCAGTCTTGTCTGGCGCACGTAAGCAGCTTCCAGACCCAATACGACAAGGCCTACAAGGACACACAACGTGTGGTCCTGGTAAGACAAGAAACAGAGCAGCAGGTTGAGGCATTGCAGAAGCAGTGCAGTGATTTAAAGGCAGCCCTACGAGCACTCCATGCTTCCACAACGGAACAAAGGCAGAGCTCGGTAGACCACGCAAAGTGCCGGAAGCAAATTGCAGAATTGCAATCCCTACTTTCAGTCCAGAATGGCTTTCAGAGCACATTCGGATCCCAACTAGATGAGGAAAACGGCCCCGATTGGCAAGAATTAAATGAAACAGCCCATAGATACGTACATGGAGCATGTGTGCAGGAGGAGCCCCAGAAAAGAAGAGCACCCCAACCCCCCACAGAACAGACAGAACACACCCCCATGAATCCGGTAACCACACACCGCAGAGCCGCAGCAGACGGAGACACAGATTTCATGTACACAACCCCCTTAACCATGACCCAATTACGGGATGCGTGCGAGAAAATCACACCGTTCCTCCCTACTTCAGACACCCACCAATTCTTTGCGAAAGTTAAACAACAGGCCACTATGTACGGCCTGGACGAGCGAGAGCAGGTGAAGCTCACAGTTTTGAGTCTCGATCCTTCAGTAGTAGCAGCCCTTCCCGACCCACAGAATGTAGGAGGAGGCACCCTAGCAGAGATGCACACGGTGATCCTTGATGCGATCGGCTATAGCAGAGGAGACCCGGTAGAAGGCCTGAATAGATGCAGGCAAAAGAAGACAAAGCACCCCACAGCGTTTGCTGGACGCTTGTGGATTCATTTCACTGCAGTTTTCGGAGAATTAGCCCGCGCCCATTTGTCCTCAGATAACATGGCAAAATGGACTCAAATCCTGGTCTCTCATGCCACAGAGGCAGGACAGAGAGCTTGCACCAATTATGACCCCCTCAGATGAGGCCCACAATGAGAAATGGGTTTTAAAAAGGTTGTCCCACGCTTGGGGGCAATCCATACACAATAAGACCAATTTTAAGAAACCCGAGGAAGAGCAGAGAGATGCAGATATGCATGCAATTAAAGTGCACCAGAACCCCGCATGGATAAATGAGAGTAGAAACAGCCCAAATCGCAAGAGTGTTACAACTGTGGACACCCAGGACACTTTGCATGAGAGTGCAATGCCCCACAGAAACCACAGAGAGCCCAACAGACAGGCACTATAAATAGGAACAGGAAAAAGCCTATTCAAAGTGTTAGTGCCCGTTCAGACCAGGGAGACATGAACGGCACAGACTGACGGTGTTCGGGCTCCCCGACTTGGGCCTGCGACACCCTTTGGGATAGATCGGGCCGACCGGTCGTTGCAGCAAAAGTACGGAGTCAGCCCGTTGAATTTCTTTGGGTCACAGGAAGGTCCCGCACCACACTCAACTCCTCCACCATGTTTCAGAAGGTCACATGGCCCACTACAGACACCATCACCCTCAGCGACTTTACAGGCCACTCACAGCAGGGACACATCACAGCCCCTGTACCTATACAAATCGGCAATATAACGACCAAACACCCCATAGTTTTAGTTGATCTACCCCACACAGCAGTACACATTTTGGGAATCGATTTTATGAGCACCCACAACCTTTCATTTGTTCCAGTAAACAAATGTGTCTGGAGAATGGCAAAAACAACAAAATCCCCACCACGCTCGCAGTAGGAGATTATGGTAATAGGATCAGCACAGTAGGCGAATACTGGTTTGATACAAGGACAATTAGTTCAGACAAACAGGTTAGGGTAGTCCTGCAAGACCACAAAGCAGCATTTGCACAGCACAAGCACGACTGTGGCAGAATGGCTGGCTCTGTGCAGATTACAGGTCCTGACCCCAGACCCCAGAAACAGTACGATTTCCCCAGGAAGCAGAGGGAGAAATCTCAAAAGTAATAGACAGCTTGTTAGAACAGGACATACTGAGATCAGTAGCTTCCACTAATAATCCTTTGATGGATCATGGCGACTGACCATTGATTACCGGGAACTCAACAAAGTAACCCCAGCCGCAGTCCCCACTGTAGCCACAAGTCCCGAGACCATGCTCAAGCAGGGACTCCAGTCACGATTCTTTACGGTTTTGGACATTAGCAACGGCTTCTGGTCCATTCCATTGGCTAAAGCGTGCCAGTACAAATTCGCATTCACTTTTAAAGGACAGCAGTATAAGTGGACATGCCTTCCACAAGGATTCCACAACTCCCCCTCCATTTTCCACAGACAGCTGGCAAATGGATTAGCTAAATTTTCCCTCCCCGAATGTCCAGTAGTGTCCAGTATGTAGACGACCTATTACTGCAGACAGACACAAAGGCAGAGCACATTTTGCTTCTAGCAGAACTCTTAGAACTCCTGAAAGAAATTGGATGTAAGATTAACCCCAAAAAGACCCAGATTTTGGAAGAAAAAGTGATATATTTGGGAACAGTTATCACGCATGGTAAACGCGAGATCGAGCATAAAAGGATTGCCTCGATTATCAAATTGCCCCTTCCCCACAACGTCTCAGCCCTCCGGTCATTTTTAGGACTGGTTGGCTACTGCCGAAACCATATCGATGGTTTTGCCACTAAAGCAGCGCCCCTATCCGACCTTCTGAAGAAAAAGGCACCTTGGGAATGGCTTCGACAGCTTACAGGTGCCGTGGATGCTTTAAAAAGAGCACTCAGCACAGCCCCCGCACTACAGGTCCCAGACCCACTCTCCCCCTATGCTATTGAAGTAGCAAGCACCGACTGCACCCTTTCGGCCGTGCTGCTCCAGGAACGGCATGATCTGTTAAGACCCGTGGCATACGCCTCAAGACTTTTAGACCCTGTCGAGCAAGGATTTTCTGCCTGTGAAAGGCACCTGCTCACAGTTTTTTGGGCAGTTCAGTACTTTTTGTACATTACAGGACTCAACCCCATTACCATCCTCACAGAACACACCCCAGCATAGCTATTGTTAGATGGCCGACTTAAAGATAGCACAGTCAGCCAAATCCGAGCAGCCCGTTGGACCCTTCTTTTACAGGGACGGGACATCACAGTTAAAAGAACAAAGACACACACATTCCTCGCAGACAATTTACAGTACCCAGGCACCCCTCATGAATGTGAGATTATCTCCACACATCACAACACAGGCCCATTCATCCCCAAAACACCTCCCAGGAAGATAGGTAGTTCACCGCAGAAACCCCAGCCCACAGACACGTGCGCACCCCTGAAGATATATGTGGATGGCTCCGCCACAGTTTTAGACGGCAAACGCATAACAGGATGCGGTATTTATGTAGAGGACGTGCAGGGACGCGCCCTGGAAGAAATTTCACTAAAGTTGCCAGGACACTTAGGCTCACAGGCAGCTGAACTGGCAGCAATAGCGTACATAGTTGATCACCCCGATTCGTTCCCCAGCCCAGCAGACATCTACTTGGACAGCCTGTATGTCTGTAACAGCTTAACGGAATTCCTACCCCTGTGGGAAGCAAGAGGATTTGTTTCCGCAGACGGAAAACCCCTACCATCACCCCCATTATTCCGCCATATTTTAAAGCAGGCAAAGGACAGGAAATACGGCATTATAAAAGTTCGTAGTCACCACCGTTCTTCCCCACCTGGAAATGTAAAAGCAAACGCCCTAGCTAAAGCAGGTTCCAGGCATGGTTATTT
The DNA here is from genome assembly GCF_902713615.1 of Scyliorhinus canicula. Lineage (NCBI taxonomy): Eukaryota > Metazoa > Chordata > Chondrichthyes > Carcharhiniformes > Scyliorhinidae > Scyliorhinus > Scyliorhinus canicula. The sequence continues at coordinate 152,243,459 of NC_052152.1, read as the reverse complement.
TTGGAAACCCTCCCCCCCCCTCCCTCCCCGAAAGCGCCCCAGTACACGCAGTTCAGACCAACATACAAGATTTAACACAGGTGCAGAAACAGGACGAGAAGCTCAGGGAAGTTTTAAAGGGAACCTTCCCAGAACCCTTATGACAAATTTAAGAATTCAATGACCACACATGACGGTGTGATTCTTAAAGATAGCCTTTAAGTGGTTCCTGAGCAGGATAGGAACCAACTAATTTGTTTGTTCCATGACAATCATGGACACCAGGGAATTGAACCCACTTTAGCTCACCTCCGACCGCTCTGTTGGTGGCAAAATTTAAAAGCAGACATCACCCACTAGGTTGAGAATTGCTTGATCTGTGCCCAGAACAATCCGGACAGATATGCAAAGAAGGCTCAACTTAGCCACACCCGCCCTGTTAATGGCTCATGGACTATTCTCCAGATCGACTTTATATGACCCTTACCCCCTTGCAGAAATGGATATGAATATGTGTTGGTGGTCATCGACACATTTACAAAATGGGTGGAAGCATTTCCATCGCAAACTAATACAGCAAAGACCACAGCCAAAATACTGACCCACCACATCTTTACAAGATGGGGACTCCCCCGCAGCATAGAGTCCAACCAAGGCTCCCATTTTACAGGACGCGTTATGAAAAACGTCCTGACAATATTTGGAATCACTCAAAAATTTCACATTGCGTCAAGTGGTATTGTTGAGAGAATAAATAGCACACTAAAAGCCACCCTTAGGAAAATGGTTCAGCAGAACAATAGCACCTGGGACTCAGTTCTCCCATTTGCGTTGATGTTTTTACGAAACACGATATCCACGTCCACAGGATACACCCCCCACACTCTCATGACCGGACGCCCCATGAAAGGCACAGAATATTTCTTGGGATTAGACTTGACCAGCCCCGAAGTGACGGCCCTCACCCACGAGAATACTGTGCAACAGCTAATCGAAAACGCTAAAACGGTACAACTAGCAGCCGCAGTAAGAATGGGCACAAGAAAGTAACAGAGCAAGGCTTGTTTCGACAAGACAGTGCATGCGACTGAGTTTGCAGTAGGTCAGCAAGTAATGCTTTCCCTTTACAACCCCAGCACATTCCTGTCACCTAAGTACTGAGATCCGTACTCCATTTTGGACAAAGTAAGCCCCTCTGTCTACAAGATAAAGTACCCCAATGGAAAGACTGCGTGGTTTCATATTAACCAGCTTTAGGCTTATGGCTCGCAGTCCAACCACGCACACCACATCCTGCTCGCCGCAGCAGACAAACTCGCCCCATCCATAGGAAACACATTCCTACCCTCCCCCAGCCACTTCAGCCCATCCTCGGACTTGACTTCAACTCCGCCCCCTGAGACACGACTCCGCCCATCCCTGCCCCCAGACAGCAGCGACAGTGACAGTGACTGCAAAAGTACTGACGACAGCCACAGCACACCACGATACTATCCCCCTGCAACAGGCCCCACTCCCAGCGACTCCGAGAACAATTTGAGTGATCCCTTCGAGATCACATACATTAAAGCCCCTGACCCAAACCCACCGCCCAACGACGACAAACTCAACTCCAGTACCTCCCAACTTGACTCACGAATATGGCACAGTGACAACTCATTCAGGCTCATCAGGAACGATGAGATGAACCCCAAGTCACCCCATGCAGTTTTAGCAAGACTTATCCAGTCACGAGTATGGCAGCCGGGAGAAGATGATGACATTGAGTCTGACTCCCACCACCCGAATCCCTTTGCGACCCTGTTCGCAACAGAAAACTGAGGTGTCCAGATGATGTTTTAAAAAGGAACCCCTAGAGAGAAACGGTGTCCTTTCTGATGGAACCTGCAAGATATTCGTTGCATGTTTGTTTGTTTGTGTTTGTCTCATGTTCAATGTTTGAAATTTAAACAGGTTTTTCACAGCCCCACGCCTAGTTTGTCCACAGATGCCTCTGAAAACTTGCCAGCAAGCTCATCAGCCGAAACCGCTGAGATCTTGCCAGAAAGCATTTCATAATTGCTCTTCCAATTTGGCGGTAGAGGCAGTACTGCAACCCCATGATGACCACATTCTTGCCCGTTCTTGCCGCTTACTCAGGCAGTGGAGAAACGGCACTGGTCCCCGCCCTGTCTGAGAACCCCCCCTCTGGTCAGCTAAGCTCGGGTAGAGCACATCCCGTCCTACCCGGGGACTCCATCCAATTCTTACCCACCGCGGCCCAAACGCACCTCATTTTGCCTCTTTTGTTTCAAAAGTTTTTGTTTTGTTTTACAGTAATCCTTCGGTTGCTTCCACCCCATGCTATTTATATCCTCAAACATTGGGATGGTAAATCACACAGAATGCGAGATGGTTCGCACTGTTTCAGTATTTTCACGAATGTCTTGTCCAGAAATTCGGTTAAAAAAAACATGAGTGAGTCACAGATGGTGACCAATTATAAAGGCAAATCGGCACTAAAGGACAGATGGGCTAACACACGAGATCTTAAGCAAGATAATAACAGATGTTATGCTTGTATTCACAGAATCCCAGAAGCTCTTGGAAAACGAGAAGAGAAGAAAAGAGAAGAGAAGAGAAGATGAAGACGACCTCCATCTTTGTAGTATGGATCATAGAATCCCTTTGGTTGCACGCAAACCCCCTCACTCCCACCCCACAGGCCATCAATGGTTCACTCCCCCATAGCACACAGAGCCCAGTAACAGTCAACAGTACCCCGACATGGTGTGATAAGTTTATCACATGGTATTCCCTCTCGTATGTTGTTGAAGCACTTCTAGCACTGGTGATACTCTGCAGTATCGTGCAGACCATTTGCATGAAGAAATGGCAAAGGAGAGCCTACCGCTCTCGCACCCCGGTATACAGAATAAGATCCCCTATTTTCGGTTTCCACCAGACCCCCAAACCCCTTGACATGGAATAAAGAACATTCGGTTTTGTTTGTGCGTCTTCACTGTTGAATAAAGAAATGTGAACTCTGCGTTTGACTGCCAAACCAGAGGATTTGAATGCTGCTATTTTGTAAAGTTAAGAAGTTAGTATATTTTTGAATGGTTTAAGTGAGAATAGTTTATTGAGGATAGTTAGAGGTTCCAATTTTTTTTTTTGTAATGCATGTCCTTAATGACATAGCGCCCCATAGAGATTTGATGATGTGTATGTAAAATTGTTTAGTTAAAATTTTATTCATAGTTAGGGTCAGAGTAGAGCCTAATCATGAGTGCCCGCTTGGTCAGAGGACGAAGACATTGCAGTAATGTGATCCTTCACGCTTCGCGTTGAGGATCACAAGGAGGGAGTGTAGCCACCTGGGGTGGCCACGTCCCGATTCAAAATGGACACTCGCAAAGAGTGCAGGGAAAAACGGACAACACCAGAGAAAACAAGCAGGTGCAAGGTTTCCTGTGTATTAAGATTTGCAGAACCCAGACAGAACTGAAACCAATATCCATTAACATATTAATGAGCTATCTCCAGGGACAAAAAGAAACATTGAAACAATCGAGACCAAGGCAGACTCCCCGGCGCCAGTGGGAGCTAAAACAAAGGCAGGCCAACGACCACATAGGCCCAATGATCAGGGAACAACTTCAGTATTGGAGAAAATCGATAGGAACGATTGGGACATGGTCCAATTAATTGGGACCAAGTCCGGGGTCCGCCCAGAAGGGCGTGAAACCCCTGGGGAATGTAAGATAGCGTCCCCAAGTTCAGTTTGCTCTCTTGGCCTTGGCTCTCAGCGAGGAGAGACCTGCCTAGCAGCTGCATCAATCAAGTAAGTCTAAGGTCAACACACGCTATGAGATAGACACTCCTAGCTCCTATTCTGTACCAGTTCGAAGCCAGCAGTATCAGAACCGGACAGCGGCCATTGTTCCTCTGACCTGGTGGGCCACTTGAAGCTAAGTATAGGCTTTTAATAGCAGTTGTAGTTTAGCGAGTAGAGTTTATGCTTGAGTAATAATTGACTGTGTGTAAATAAATGTGTATTGATTTCAAACTTACTAACTGGTGTATTGAGTTATTGACCAGTACTTGGCTTTGAAGCCTGTGGTGGTATCAGAAAGATACCTGGTGACTCTAGAGCAAAGGTAATTAAAACAGAGCAAATTAAGGGAAAGCATAACGAGCAACAGCGGCCACCATCATTAAAGCCCTACATAGTGTCTTCAGCCTGTTTGGTTTCCCCACGTACGTCCACAGTGACCAGGGCTCATCGTTCATGAGAGACGAACTGCATCAGTACCTGCTCAGCAAAAGCATCGCCTCAAGCAGGACTATCAGTTATAACCTCAGGGGAAATGGGGAGGTGGAGAGGGAGAACGCGACGGTCTGGAAGACTGTCCTGCTGGCCCTAAGGTCTAGGAATATCTCGGTCTCCCACTGGCAGGAGGTCCTCCCCGATGCACTCCACTCTAATAGATCCCGATTTGCACGGCAACAAACGAGACCCCTCATGACCGTCTATTTGTTTTCCCCATGAAATCCACCTCAGGGGCCTCACCTCCGCCCTGGCTGAAGACACCGGGGCCCATACTGCTCCGCAAGCACGTCAGGAGCCATACGTTCAACCCCCTGGTCGAGAGGGTCCAGCTCCGACACTCCAATCCCCAGTACGCATAGATCGAACACCCCGACAGCCGACAGGATACAGTCTCCCTCCGGGACCTGGCACCCGCAGGTTCCACTACAATCGCCACCCCCATCTACCCCGCCCAACCTTCGCTGATCAGCGCCCCCGCCCCGAAGTGGCACCCGCACCCCCTCCCGCCATTCCCCCTTCACCGACCCACAGGAATGAAGCTCCAGAAGACACGCTCCCGGATTCCACATCTGTACCCGCACCGGCGACTTCACTACCGATGCCAGCACGGATAAGTTTAACGCCCAGGCCAGTGGCGATACCAGAGCTTCGCCGATCACAGCGCACAATCCGTGTGCCGGACAGGCTGAACTTATGAACCCGTCACCCCCGCCGGACTTCATTTTTTAACAGGGGATGAATGTATTGCTGTAACAATTCACCATGTGCTTATCTGTATTACGCTGTTGTCTCCGTGGGCTCTACCTATGGACCATTGTATGGTATTACCTGTGATGTATCATGTTGGGGCCTGTGTGGGCTCCGCCCCTGGCTCCACCCCTTGAGAGGATGTATAAAGTGCAGTCGCCCTGTAGGCGGCTCCCACTAACAGATCAGTCGCAGGTAGGCACTGTTCTAGTTGATTAAAGTCACAGTTTACTTCTACTCCTGGTTTTCTGTGAATTGATGGTCGCATCACAAGGGTAAGGAAACATCCTGCTGATTATGACGTACCGTCCTCCCTCAGCTGATCAGTTGGTACTCATCCACATTAAGTGCCACATGGAGGAAGCACTGAGAGTGGCAAGGGTGCAGAATGTACTCTGGATGGAAGAGTTTAATGTCCATCACCAAGCATGGCTCAGCAACGCCACTAATAACAGAACTTCCCAAGTCCTAAAGGAGATAGCTGCCATGTCAAAGAAACTAGAGGGAAAACCATAATTGAACACTTCCTAACCAAACTGCCTGCCACACATGTATCTGTCCATGACAGTATCAGTAATAGTGACCACCCACACAATCCTTCTGCAGACAAAGTTCGTCTTCAGTCAGGTTACCCACCATCATGGTGTGGCACTGTGCTAAATGGGACAGATCTAGCAATTCAAAATTGGGCATCCATGAGATGCTGTGTGCAATCAGCAGTGGCAGAATTGTACTTAACCATAAACTGTCATCTCATGGCCCTGTATATTTCCCACTCTACCATTACCTCCATGCCAGGGGATCAAACCTGGTTCATTTCAAAGTGCAGAAGGCATGCCACGGGCTGCACCAGGCATACATAACAATGAAGTGTCAACCTGGTGAATCTACAACTCAAGACTACTTGCCTGTCAAACAGAGTGAGCAGCATGCAATAGATGCAATCAACAAAGCAGATCTAAGCTCTGCAGTTCTGATACATCCAGTCATGAATGGTGGTGAACAATTAAAAAACTCAGTGAAGGAGGAGGTTCCAATGATGGGTGGAGCTAAAGCATCAATGCAAAAGATAATTCTGAAGGATTCTCAACCACCGTCAGCCAGAAGTGCCGAGTAGACGATCATCTCCACCTCTTCCGGATTTCCCTAGAATCACAGATGTCAGTCTTCAGCCAATTTGATGCACACCACATGAATAATATGAAGAAATGGCTGAAGGCGCTGGATACTGAAAAGGCCTTGGGCCCTGCAAAAATTCTGGCAATCGTACTGAAGGCTTGTGCGCCAGAACATTCCATGCCTCCTGCCAAGTTGTTCCAGTACAGCTACAACACTGGAATCTACATGGCAATGTGGAAAATTGCCAATTACCATTCCACCAGTCTGCTCTTGATCATCAGTAAAATGATGGAAAGGGTTCCGGTCGACTACATCTGTAGCAAGTGTAACCAATGGCAGCTCCTCACAGACCGCGTGGTTCAGCTGGTGCAGCAATTGGATGCACTTCGGAGCATGCAGGTGGCGGAAAGCGTCATAGATAGGAGTTATAGAGATGTGGTCACACCCAAGGTGCAGGCAGAGAGATGGATAACCACCAGAAGGGGCAGGCAGTCAGTGCAGGAATCGCCTGTGTTTGTCCACCTCTCGAACAGGTATACCTCTTTGAATACTGTTGGAGGGAATAGGCTATCAGGGGAAAAGAGCAGCAGCCAGAGCAGTGGCACCACGGCTGGCTCTGATGTTCAGCAGGGAGGGTCAAAGCGCAGAAGAGCAATAGTCATAGGGGACTCTATAGTCAGGGGCACAGATAGGCGCTTCTGTGGACGTGAAAGAGACTCCAGGATGGTATGTTGCCTTCCTGTAGTTCCCTGGATTATCCTTGCTACCCTTCTTAAACAAAGGAACAACATTGGCTCTTTTCCAGTCCTCCGGGACATCACCTGAAGACAGTGAGGATACAAAGATTTCTGTCAAGACCTCAGCAATTTCCTCTGTAGCCTTCTTCTGTATTCTGGGGTAGATCGCATCAGGCCCTGGGGACTTATCTACCTTAATATTTTTCAAGATGTTCAACACCTCGTCTTCTTGCATCTCAATTTGACCCAGGCTATCTACACACCCTTCTTCAGACTGAACATCCACCAATTCCTTCTCTTTGGTGAATACTGATGCAAGATATTCATTTAGTACCTCGCCCATTTCCTCTGGCTCCACACATAGATTCCCTTGCCTTTCCTTCAGTGGGCCCACCTTTTCCCTGGCTACCCTCTTGCTTTTTATGTACGTGTAAAAAGCCGTGGGATTTTCCTTAACCCTATTTGCCAATGGGTTTTTGTGACCCCTTCTAGCCCTCCAGGCTCCTTCCTACTTTCCTTATATTCCACACGGGCTTTGTCTGTTCCCAGCCTTCTAGCACTGACAAATGCCTCCTTTTTCTTTAAGACGAGGCCGACAATATCTCTCTTTATCTAAGGTTCCCGAAATTTGCCGTATTTATCCTTCTTCCGCACAGGAACATGCCGGTCCTGAATTCCTGTCAACTGACATTTGAAAGCCTTCCACATGTCAGATGTTGATTTACCCTCAAACATCCGCCCCCAATCTAGGTTCTTCAGTTCCTGCCTAATATTGTTATCATTCGCCTTTCCCCAATTAAGAACATTCACCTGAGGACCACTCTTATCCTTGTCCATCAGCACTTTAAAACTTACTGAAATGTGGTCACTGTTCCCGAAATGCTCCACTACTGAAACTTCCACCACCTGGCCGGGCTCATTCCCCAAAACCAGGTCCTGTCTAGCCCCTTCCCGAGTTGGATTATCTACATATTATTTTACGAAGCCCTCCTGGATGCTCCTTACAAACTCTGCCCCGTCCAAGCCCCTAGCATTAAGTGATTCCCAGTCAATATTGGGAAAGTTAAAGTTTCCCATCACAACAACCCTGTTGCCTTTACTCCTTTCCAAAATCTGTCTACCTATCTGCTCCTCTATCTCCACCTGGCAGTTGGATGGCCTGTAGTAAACCTTCAACATTGTGACTGCACCCTTCTTATTCCTGATCTCTACCAAAATAGCCTGGCTGCCCTCTGAGCTGTCCTCCCGCAGTACAGCTGTGATATTCCCCCTAACCAGTAGCGCAACTCCTCCATCCCTTTTACATCCGCCTCTATCCCTCCTGAAACATCTAAAACTTGGAACGTTTTGCTGCCAATCCTGTCCTTCCCTCAACCAGGTCTCTGTAATGGCAACAACATCATAGTTCCAAGGACTAAGGTGAACCTTACATCAGCGGTAGGGAAATTACTGGAGCGAATTCTTCGAGACAGGGTCTACTCCCATTTGGAAGCCAATGTTGTTTCTTTGTTTAAGGAGGGTAGCAAGGATAATCCAAGGAACTGCAGGCCAGTGTGCCTTACATCAGTGATAGGGAAATTACTGGAGAGAATACTTCGAGACAGGATCTACTCCCATTTGGAAGCAAATGGACGTATTAGCGAGAGGCAGCACGGTTTTGTGAAAGGGAGGCCGTGTCTCATTAACTTAATAGAGTTTTTCAAAGAGGTCACAAAGATGATTGATGCAGGTAGGGCAGTGGATGTTGTCTATATGGACTTCAGTACGGCCTTTGACAAGGTCCCTCATGGCAGACTGGGACAAAAGGTGAAGTCACACAGGATCAGGGGTGAGTTGGCAAGATGGATACAGAACTGGCTAGGTCATAGAAGTCAGAGAGTAGCAATGGAAGGGTGCTTTTCTGATTGGAGGGCTGTGACTAGTGGCGTTCCGTAGGGATCAGTGCTGGGACCTTTTCTGTTCAAAGTATGTATAAATTATTTGGAGGAAAATGTAACTGGTCTGATTAATAAGTTTGCAGACGACACAAAGGTTGGTGGAATTGCGGATAGCGATGAGGATTGTCAGAGGATACAGCAGGATTTAGATTGTTTGGAGACTTGGATGGAGAGATGGCAGATGGAGTTTAATCCGGACAAATGTGAGGTAATGCATTTTGGGAGGTCTAATGCAGGTAGGGAATATACAGTGAATGGTAGAACCCTCAAGAGTATTGACAGTCAGAGAGATCTAGGTGTACAGGTTCACAGGTCACTGAAAGGGGCAACACAGGTGGAGAAGGTAGTCAAGAAGGCATACGGCATGCTTGCCTTCATTGGCCGGGGCATTGAGTATAAGAATTGGCAAGTCATGTTGCAGCTGTATAGTACCTTAGTTAGGCCACACTTGGAGTATAGTGCTCAATTCTGGTCACCTCACAACCAGAAGGATGTGGTGGCTTTAGAGAGGGTTCAGAAGAGATTTACCAGGATATTGCCTGGTATGGAGGGCATTGGCTATGAGGAGAGGTTGAAGAAACTCGATTTGTTTTCACTGGAACGACGGAGGTTGAGGGGCGACCTGATGGAGATCTACAAAGTTATGAGGGGCATAGACAGAGTGGATAGTCAGAGGCTTTTTCCCAGGGTAGAGGGGTCAATTATTAGGGGGCATAGATTTAAGGTGTGAGGGGCAAGATTTAGAGGAGATGTACGAGGCAAGTTTTTACACAGAGGGTAGTGGGTGCCTGGAACTCGCTGCCGGAGGAGGTGGTGGAAGCAGGGATGATAGTGACGTTTAAGGGGCATCTTGACAAATACATGAATAGGATGGGAATAGAGGGATACGGACCCCGGAAGTGCAGAAGATTTTAGTTTAGACAGGCAGCATGGTCAGCACAGTCTTGGAGGGCTGAAGGGCCTGTTCCTGTGCTGTACTTTTCTTTGTTCTTTGTTGTTTGTTATCAGCAAGTGGGATTTGCTTATCAATAACCTGCTCACTGACTCTCCATTTAGGTTCCACCAGGGTCATTCAACTCCTGACCTCATTACAGTTTTGGTTCAAACATGAAAAATGACCTAAACTAATGAGGTGAGATGAGAGTGACAGCTCTTGACATCAAGGCAGTATTGGACATAGTGTGGCATCAAGGGGCTTGAGCAAAACTGGAGTCAATGGAAATTGGGGTAAAACTTTCCGCTGATTGGAGTCATACATGACACAATGGAAGATGGTTGTGGTTCTTGGAGGTCAATCATCTCAGTTCCAGGAAATCATTCCAGAATAATGTCTCAGACGTATTGTGATGATTTTAAATTGAAAAGAAAATGTTCATTTAACAATAAAATAAACAACAATAGAATTAAACTAGAAATACCCTTCACTAAAACAATGGTTATTCACAGCAACACTAACTTTACCCAGTTCCAAAACATTTGTACTTCACTGCCTTTGGAGCCAAATCTCTCCAAATTTCCACTATATATTCTGGGTTTTTTAAAATTATGAACATAATGCAGTGACAGTTTCCACACCAGACAGTTATATCTGCTTGGGGTTGTTTCTGAGGAAGATCAAATCAACTGTTTTTTTCAAGACAGGCTTTCTCACTAACTTTGTAAATTAAAAGCACCTGGGATAAGAAGCAATATACTGTCATGGATTGAGGATTAGCTAACAGCAAGAAAATAGAGAGCAGGAATAAATGGGGCGTTGTCATAGAGATCATATAGGTTTTCGGCCTTATATTGAAATTAGTTTTGTTTTTAAACTTTAGTTATTCCAATAAGTGCTGAAGGGGCGAAAATTCTTCTGTATCACTCTGTATTACACGCAGGCTGTTTAGTTGAAGTTGTCATCCACAGGCAACATGCCCAAGGACATATCTCACTGGTGATGGGGCCCTGAAATGATAAGCCAGATGTTATTTATCACGGATGACAGGGGACCAATGTGGGATCTTTTTGGTGGTGGCAATGTAGGGGGAATGTAGCCATCCAGAATTGTTATTACAGCAGGTCATTTATCTTGACAAACAACATTATACTTAGCCAAGGTAGGTGATTGATATCCATATTCTTGATAATTGGGAGCCGGTGATTAATATTAGAGGACAAAATATGCATGCTTTTGTAGATTGGATAGTTTAACTAAGCATGTGGATGTTTTATGTGATTGATTAATTATTCTCACATACTATGCATGATGTAACCTTAATCAATAGTCATGACTGGACATAGATAACTAGTAACAAATGATTTGTCAATGCTAATTTCTTGTAATCACATTTCAAAGTATATCTGTTTGTACCATTCTTGAATCTGTGCTCTCTGGCATCCCAACTTGGAATGCCACTCGCCCCTGCTATAGTATTTCAATAAGGCCGAGTTTTAACTCAAAGTGTCTTTGTCTGGCTTCTCTCAAGTGAGAGGTTGAAGTACACTGAAGTCGAATAGCTGCACTTTCACCACAACAGTCATATTGGCAGTTGGGACACTGCACAATCAGTATTTGAGTCCCAGCTGTTTCCAATGTATATCAATCATTTGGATATGGAACCAAATGTAATATTTGTAAGTCCATGTGTGATACAGAGCTAGGCAGGAATGGGAGGAGGATGTAAAGTGGCTGCAGGAGGATTCAGACAGACTTAATGAGTGTGCAGGAGCATGGCAGATGGAATATAATGTGGAAAAATGTGAAGCAATCCAATTTGGTAGAAGGAACAGATGTGCAGAGTATTTACTAAACGGTAAGAAATTAGAAAGTGTAGATGTAAAAAGGGACCCGGGTGTCATTATCCATAACTTAGTGAAGGCTAACATGCAGGTTCAGCAAGCTATTAGGAAAACCAATGGAATTTTAACTTTTATCGCAAGAGGATTTGAGTACAGCAGTAGTGAGGTCTTTTTCAATTGTCTAGGAGCTTGTTTAGACTGCACTTGGAGTCATGTGTGCCGTTTTGGTTCCCTTACCTCAGAAACGACATTGCCATAGACAGGATGCACCGAAGGTTCACCAGACTTGTTCCAGGGATGGTGGGACTGTCTGATGAAGAGAGATTGGGCACAATGGGCCTGTATTCTCTGGGCTTTCGAAGGATGAGAAGTAATCTCATGAAAACCTACAAAATACTTAAAGGAATAGACAGGGCAGATGCTGATAAGATGTTTCCCTTGATTGGGGAGTTTAGAACCAGGAAGCACTATTTCAAAATAAGGGGGATGTCACTAAGGATCGAGATGAAGAGAAATTTCTTTACACAGAGGGTTGTGAATCTTGGGAATTCTCGACGCCAAGGGCTATGGAAGCTCAGTCATTGAGTATGTTTAAAGCCAAGATTAACAGATTTCTGATCAATTAACAGTAAAATAAAGGATTATAGGGATAGTAGGTGTAAAAGGCACTGATGTATCCAATCGGTCATGATTGTATTAAATTTGATTGAATGGCCTAATCCTGTTCTTATGTTCCGACAGACAATGTTGCTGGGAGTTAAAACAGCTATTCTTGTTTTTGGCTGAGGTCTCAAATAGCTACCCTTCCATAGGTTGAATGTTTCCGATGTACAGTTTTTCTCCTTTTGATCTCCCCTTATCTGAACTAACCTCTTCAGAAGTCAAACTTAACTACCTCTATTTCTTGATGTGGAGATGCCGGCATTGGACTGGGGTGAGCACAGCAATAAGTCGTCCAACAACAGGTTAAAGTCCAACAAGTTTGTTTTGAATCACTTGCTTTCGGAGCACTGCTCCTTCACCTGAGGAAGGAGCAGTGCTCAGAAAGCTAGTGATTTGAAACAAACCTGTTGGACTTTAACCTGGTGCTGTAAGACTTCTTACTCTATTTCTTGAGTCTACTATTTAGAATGTAAATGAAAAATTCACACCATGTTTCCTCCTTTGAACCTCAAAAACTTTATTCAAACCCTTAATGTATTATTCCCCATTGTTACCTGCTTTCCTTCAGTAAACATCTGTTTGCAGTGTTGCTAAACTCATTAAAAAGCAGTAGTTCCATAAACATAATCAAACTATCCCTGCCTTAAGCATCCTACATTTTCCAATAGTTTTTAAAAATATATACCCAGCAGAAAACATGCAATTTATTGGATTTCCCTGCCTCCCCCCCCATGCCCCCCCCCCCCCATGCCCCCCCCCCCCCCCCCCCCCCCCCCCCCCCACCACCACCACCACCACTGCTAGGTGCTTTAAGTGAATCCATTCATCTCAATTTGGAAATGAACTGGAAAGGAAATAAAACTACTATGACAGACAGGAGGAGGGAGTAGGTTAATTTAAACAGCACTAATTTCTGCTCCACCACCCGTCCGAAAACAGAAAAGTATTTTTGATTTGATTCCCTCTTTATAAGCAGTGGTGAATTTCGCCACCCCTCGGTTTTTGTGCAATCTAAGTTTCTATTCATAACCACACAGCAAACCTGAGGTAGGATGATCTCGAACGGTTAGTTTATTTGTGCACGCTCAAAATGCTGGAAGGAGGCTTTGCAAAGTCACCTGCACACCCAGACATTAAAAAGACCGTTGGAGAAAATAAGGTTTTACAGCGCAGGGACCACAGAGAAAATAGACGTCAGATAACATGAGCTTCAGAATCAATGTTCGATGAAGCATTCCTTGAAGAAGGTCGGTTGGTTGAAAACCGATGCGGTAGAATTCATTTTTCTGGTGGTGTTGATGAGATAGGCACACAGGGATGAATCACTCTTGTGGGCAATGGCAAAGAACTACCAACAGAAGCAGTGTAGCTGTGGTCAGATGTTCAGCCTGGGCAGAGGTCCTTTATGTGTGGCTGCTGGTCAGATGATAAAGAGAAGATTGCGCTATTCAGCTCAGCAAGGCAACCTTAACTTGTTTAACAAACCAGAGGCCAAGGTCACATGACCTCAACCTTGCCACCAGGTCTTCAACAAAGGATATGTATACATTGTCTATAATTCAGCTGGGCCTCAAAGAATAATAGAATTCCTACAGTGCAGAAGGAGGCCATTTGGCCAATCATGTGTGCACTGACCCACTGAAAGAGCGCTCTATCCGGGCCCACTCCCCTACCCTACCCAGAAATTCCATCTAACCTGCAAATCCCTCAGCACAAAAGGGCAATTTAGCATGACCAAGCCACCTACTAACCTGCACGTCTTTGGACTGAAGGAGGAAACCGGAGCACCCAGGGAGAACGTGCAAACTCCACACAGCCATCCAAGGTCAGAATTGAACGGGGGAACATGGTGTTGTGAGGCAGCAGTGCTACCCACTGTGTCACCATGCTGCCCCTGCTAAACATCCCAGCCATTATGAGTTGAAATGAATGCTTGAGAGGACTTTTTGTCTTAACCTTTTTGTCTCCTGCTGACAATCCTGCGTTATCCAATACAAAGTACCTTCTTCGAAGCTGGGCTGGGCAGTCCCCATGTGATTCTTAGTGGCTCCTCAGAGATAATGAGGTGTAAATTTTCCAAAAACTGCAGATTGGCTTAATTTGTTCTGGGATCACAGACGGATATCAGTTCATATTCAGGATCTTGTTCAGCCAAAGTCCAGTTTTAAAATTTAGAAAGAGCAATGCAAAAAAAAAAAACAAAAAGTACAAGTGTGAAGTCTTGGTCCATCACAATTTTCTACTCTGTTTTCAAATAGCTTTTCCACCCTGTAAAATAAATTAATTCTTAATTCAAAGAAAGACATGAAACACAATACAACTGCGGTAGTAAACCGCAGATGGAGATATAGCTGAAAGATGCTATGTGGAAACCATTGAATTCATGTTTCAATACCTGAGGATGTCGTAAAACCCCACAAATAAATCATTCAATGTCTAACTATACACATCATTCGATGGTATGTTAAAATATGTATAAAACTGGTTTTCATGTCCAGACTGGTTTATTTAATTTACTTGCTGCTATTTATTTTTTCAGATGGGGACTTTAAGTAACTTATAATTATGACGAAAGCAACTGCATGAAAACAATTATATGAGGGAGATCTAAAGGAGCACCCTAACAGTGGTAATATAGTAAAGAGGCCTGTTGGATATCCAGGACTAAAGAATAACAGACAGGAATAGTCTGATTCGATTAACTAATCATGCATAAATGCCCACAACACCTTTTTATCTTGTCTTTTATTTGTTTGTTGGAAAAGTGGAGGCGATTATGTTCGAAATAGTGCCACATAGATTTGCATGATTCATAAAATAAATTAAGCATAACCAAGTAAAATATGATTCACGATTGCTCATTCATGAAAGCACTATTGAATGAATGCATTCTAATTTAGTTCTCGTCATTCTGACGTTGCACTGCAGGATAAGTTAACTTAACAAAGGACTGCGGCATTTTGGCTAATGGGATTTACTAACACCTCAGTTGTATAAAGAAAAACTTAGATTTCAGGAAGGACAGTTATGTACATTACTCAAGGCACTAATACATATTGAAAAAGCACTAGCAAAGTGCATACAGTTTCAGCTTGTCTATCCTTCTGACTGAAGTATAGAAACATGCAAGCTGCATAACTACATTTTAGAGCCATCCTCACTCTAGCAGAACCGTGATCTGAAGGTGATGTTAACAACAAGATACCACAGCAAGTCTATTGAGGAAAAAGTGACAGGTCAGATAGTCTATCTTCGTCAGACATCTTCTGCACCTTGAACATTTGTGATTATCCTTGTTTACGTTTTTATGTTGAGGACAAGAAAGGGGTCATCCTGTCGACCTGTGGTCACCCTTCTCGTGGTTTCATCCCCATATACCAAACCTTCCCTTCAATTGTGAAATATATCAGTATGAACCAGTGTTATAATTGCTGTCTGTGTGGAGTTTGCACATTCTCCCCATGCCTGCATGGGTTTCCTCCTGGTGCTTCGGTTGCCTCTCACAGTCCAAAGATATTCAGGTTAGGTGGATTTGCCACGCTAATTTACCCCTTAGTGTCCAAAGATATGCAAGTTAGGTGAGGTTAAGGGGATAGGATGGGAGAGTGGGCCTAGGTAAGGTTCTCTTTCAGAGTGTCTGTGAAGATTCAATGTGCCGAATGGCCTCCTTCTGCACTGTAGGAATTCTATGGTTCTATGGTACACCAGTGTCACAAAACAGTGACACTTGACTAACAATATTCCTTCCAAGATCTACTTGAGCTCCAAGACAATTATTATTTTAAAATAGAAACTGAAAGGATGGTGGAAGCTGGTGCATGTAACTTTCAAAAAGGGTGTTGATATGAAAAGGAGAAATGTTCCTGCCTATGGAGAAACAAGAATGGGGCTAATTAGTTAGCACAGCTGTTGGCACAACTATGCTGGGCCAAATGTCTTTTCCTGTGCTGTATGGCTGTACTGAGCATGAACTGCAATAGTAAAATTCACGTTTCCTGATTTTTCTGTTCAATTGTGCATCTTTATGAACTTGATTCATAATCGTAGGCTGAGATTTACATTTTGTCAAAGGGTTATTGATCCGTCAACTGATAAAACAAATAGTTCACAGTGTACTAGTGCCAATGCTGACCCCATCAGAGAAGAATTTGGATGTTCATCCTGTGGTCTATTTTCCCAGACTATTTTACACACCTGACCCTATTTTAGATAACAGGCAATATTGATATGCACATAGAGATGACGTTTTCCTTGGGTGGGTGAACAGAAAAAATTGAAAGGGTGAATTTCCACTTGGTAAATTGTACCCCTTGATGGAACCATCAATTCACTAGACACGTGCTTTAAGATATGAACAGTGGTTTTAATCTACTTACTACTGAGCCAGCCTGTTACCCGTTAAACTCTCGATGAACTGCAGGCTGGACAAGGGCATTTATACAGTAGTCCAGGGGGAGGAGTCGTGGGCGGAGCCAAGGGTGGAGCCCTGTACAAACTCCTGAGCATTCCCATAGCTACTCCCCCTAGTGGTTGGATAACGTTACTGCAATTACAATGGTATTGGTAAATACAGTGTGAATTACTAAGTTACATTCACCACATTCACCCCCTGCAAAAAAATCAAGTCCGGCAGGGGTGGTGGTCTACAAAGTAAGTCTGTCCGGTGGTTGAACTGTCCGCTGTGATCTGTGGAGCACCGGGGTTGCAGCCTCTTGTGGTGGCTGGATGGGTGTTGTGTGCTGGGGTACGATGGCGGACTCCAGGGAGGGTTGTGTCCGCGCTTCATACTCTTCTGGCTCGACTGGGGATTGGGGGTGCTGGGGGCTGGCCAGCGCAGGTGCACGGAACTGGTGGAGCGAGCTCGTGGTCTCGGGAGCGCGAGGGGGCGGCAGCATGGGGTGTAGGGTGAAGGGTCATTCTGTGGGGGTAGAGGGGGCGCTGGATCCGGCGGGTGCCAGATCCCGGAGGGATTCTGTGTCCTGCCGGCCGTTAGGGAACTCGACGAAGGCGTACTGGGGGTTGGAGTGGAGCAGGCGCACCTTCTCAACAAGGGGGTCGGTTTTGTGTGCCCTGACGTGTTTCCTCAGGAGTACCGGGCCCGGTGTCCTCAGCCATGCCAGAAGTGAGACCCCCGTGGTAGTGCCCCTGGAAAAAATGAAGAGCCTCTCGTGAGGGGTCTGGTTGGTCACTGTGCATAAGAGGGACCTAATAGCGTGGAGCGCGTCTGGGAGGACGTCTTGCCAATGGGAGACTTGCAGCTTTCTAGACTGGAGGGTCAGTAGGACGGTCTTCCAGACCGTCACGTTCTCCCTCTCCACCTGCCCGTTCCCCCTGGGGTTGTAGCTGGTAGTCCCGCTCGAGGCAATGCCCTTGTCGAGCAGGTACTGACGCAGCTCGTCGCTCATGAAGGACCAACCCTGGTAGCTGTGCACGTAGCTGGGCAAACCAAACAGGGTGAAGATGCTATGCAGGGCCCTAATGACTGTGTGGGAGGTCATGTCGGGGCACGGGATAGCAAATGGGAAACGGGAGAACTTATCTACTACGTTTAGAAAGTAAATGTTCTTGTTAGTTGAGGGGAGTGGCCCTTTGAAATCAATCGTGAGGCATTCAAAGGGCCTAGAAGCCTTGACCAGGTGTGCCCTGTTTGGTCTATAGAAGTGCGATTTGCACTCTGCACAGATCGGGCAGTCCCTGGTGACCGCTTTTACCTCCTCGTCGGAGAAAGGCAGGTTTCGGGCTCTGATGTAGTGGGCGAGCCGGGTGACCCCCGGGTGGCAGAGGTCGTTGTGGATGACTTTCAGTCGGTCAATCTGCGCGCTGACGCATGACCCGCGGGATAGGGCATCCGGAGGCTAGTTGAGCTTCCCGGGTCGATGCTTAATAACGTAGCTATAGGTGGAGAGTTCGATCCTCCACCGAAGAATTTTATCGTTTTTTATTTTGCCCCTTTGCGAGTTATCAAACATAAAGGCAACCAATCTTTGGTCAGTGATGAGGGTGAACCTCCTACCTGCGAGGTAGTGCCTCCAGTAATGAATAGCCTCCACAATGGCTTGTGCCTCTTTCTCGACTGAGGAGTGTCGGAGTTCTGAAGCGGAGAGGGTACGGGAGAAAAATGCGACTGGTCTCCCTGCCTGATTTAGTGTGGCTGCTAGAGCTACCTCTGAGGTGTCGTCCTCAACCTGGAATGGAGTGGATTCATCCACTGCCCGCATGGCCGCTTTGGCGATGTCCTCCTTGATGCAGTTGAAGGCCTGGCGTGCCTCAGCTGACAGGGGAAATCGTGTGGCCTTAAAGAGTGGGCGGGCTTTGTCCGCATATTGAGGGACCCACTGGGCGTATTAGGAGAAGAAGCCCAAGCACCGTTTGAGGGCCTTGGGGCAATGGGGGAGGGTGAGTTCTAAGAGGGGCGCATACCGTCCGGGTCTGGGCCCAGGACTCCGTTTTCCACGACGTAGCCAGTCTCGTAGGATGGCCAGTCTGTTTATGCGGGAAACGCATTTCTCTTTGTTGTAGGTGATGTTTAATTTCTGTGCCTTCTGGAAAAAACGGTGGAGGTTGGCGTCGTGGTCCTGCTGGTCATAGCCGCAGATGGTAACATTGTCCAAGTACGGAAACGTGGCCCGCAGCCCGTACTGGTCCACCATTCGGTCCATTGCTCGCTGGAACACCGAGACCCCATTAGTGACGTCGAAGTGGACTCGGAGGAAATGGAAGAGGCGGCCATCGGCCTCGAATGCCGTGTAGTGGCGGTCCTCCGGGCGGATTGGGAGCTGGTGGTATGCAGACTTCAGATCCACCGTGGAAAAGAGCTGATACTGGGCGATCTGATTTACCATGTCTGCAATCCTGGGGAGGGGATACTCGTCAAGGAGCGTAAATCTATTTATGGTCTGACTACAGTCGACAACCATGCGGAATTTTCCCCCGGTGTTAACGACCACCTCCTGAGCTCTCCAGGGACTATTGCTGGCCTCTATAATCCCCTCACTGAGAAGCCTTCGGACCTCTGATCTGATAAATACCCTATCCTGCAGGCTGTATCACCTGCTACGAGTGGCTATGGGTTTACAGTCCTTTGTGAGATTGGCGAAGAGAGGAGGGGTGGAGATTCGCAGCATAGCGAGGCTGCAGATAGTGAGTGGGGGCAGGGGCCCGCCAAAGCTGAGGGTCAGGCTCTTAAGGTTACACTAAAAATCTTGGCCTAATAAGAGTGGCGCACAGAGGTCGGGCAAAACGTAGAGTTGAAATTTTGAGTAGCTAGCGCCTCGGATTGTGAGTGTCGCGGCGGTGCGCCCCTGGATCTGGACAGAATGGGAGCCTGAAGTGAGCGAGATAGTTTGCCGCATGGGGAAAACGGGGAACGAACAGCGTCTTACCAGGTCTGGGTGTATGAAGCTCTCAGTGCTCCCGGAGTCGAAAAGGCATGGCGTGTTGTACCCGTTGATTTGGACCTATGCCATCGAATTTCGCAGATGCTTTGGGCGTGATTGATCCAGGGTGACGGCGCCAAGTTGCGGGCCGCGTGATGAGCCCCCGGGGAGGTCTTACTCTTCCGATGACTTGTCCGAGCGTGGGTATGCAGGTCGGGCCCGTGGATCGCACGTGGTGGGCGGCGAGGAAGATGGCATCCAAGATGGCGGCCCCCATGAGTCGCACGTGGCAGGCCGCGTGGAGGAGGTTTTCCAAGATGGCGGTCCCCATGGATCGCACGTGGCGGGAGGGGGCGGGGTCG
This sequence comes from Scyliorhinus canicula, assembly GCF_902713615.1. Classification (NCBI taxonomy): domain Eukaryota; kingdom Metazoa; phylum Chordata; class Chondrichthyes; order Carcharhiniformes; family Scyliorhinidae; genus Scyliorhinus; species Scyliorhinus canicula. Next base: position 152,223,449 of record NC_052152.1, on the reverse strand, counting down.
GGGCATAGGCCGCAGCGTTTCGGGCCCCGCGGGCCTGCGGGTGTGGGGAGCGATTACTTCATGCCGCTGGGGAGTTGGAAGCTGGGCCCTTTTTGCGAGGCACACTCTCGCGTAGTGGCCTTTCCGCCCACAGCTGCTGCAGGTCGCGTTGCGGGCCCGGCAGTGCTGCCGCGGGTGCTGATTCTGGCCACAGAAATGGCTGGCTGGAGCAGCATAGTGGCTGGCTGTGGCAGCATGGTGGCTGGGCGGCCGCGTGGCACAGGCCAGGGGGAGTCGCTGGTCGGGGGCCCATGATTGGGTCGCGGGGTCCGCGGGGAACGAGGTGAGGCTGCGGAAGGAGACCTCCATCGTGGTAGCAATTTCCGCAGTTGTTTCTAAGTCTTGGGCCCCCTTTTCCAGCAGTCTTTGGTGCACATAATTAGACCTGAGGCCCGCTACAAAAACATCACGTACAGCAAGTTCTCTATGTTCAGCCGCGGTAACCGCTTGATAGTTACAGTCATTTGATAGATTATTGAGCTCTCTTAAAAATTCGGCGAGTGATTCTGTAGGCCGCTGGCTGCGAGTCATGTACACATGGCGTGCGTAAACTTCGTTAATGGGCCTTATATACATCTTATCGAGTATCGCTAGCGCTGCAGTATATGAACCGGCCGAGTTTAGTTGCGTAGAGATTCTGTGGCTCACCCTCGTGTGCAGTAGACTTAACTCCTGTTCCTCTGTTGTTTCGGCTGTGCTCACTTCTGCCAGGTAGGCGTTAAAGCACCGCAGCCAGTGGGAGAAGATCTATTTTGCCTCTGCATCCTGTGGGTCGAGTTCCAGGTGTCCAGGCTTGAGGGCTGATTCCATGACCGATCCTGACTGTTCTTAAGTAGATTAAATTGATGGAACCATCAATTCACTAGACACATGCTTTAAGATATGAACAGTGGTTTTAATCTACTTACTACAGAGCCAGCCTGTTTCCCGTTGAACTCTCGATGAACTGCAGGCTGGCTCTGGACAAGGGTATTTATACAGTAGTCCAGGGGGAGGAGTTGTGGGTGGAGCCAAGGATGGAGTCCTGTACAAAATCCTGAGCATTCCTATAGCTACTCCCCCTAGTGGTCGGATAACGCTTCTGCGCTTACAATGGTATTGGTAAATACAGTGTGAATTACTGAGTTACATTCACCACAACCCTATTGTGTCAATGAAAAGTAATTTGGGCCTGTTAGTGTTCTGCAAATGAATCTACACAAAGATGCCCTTGGTTAGCTGAGTTGCATGCCCATTGGAGTAGTCATTGATGTAAACTCCATGTAAAACAGGTGTTAATTGCTGGGGTGCATGGACATTTTAAAAAGATTCTTCTGCTTGTATTCTTCAGCAGAAGACTGGGAGATGACAAGTTGGGGAAGCAACAGTGATGGCTCACTCACTTGAGTCTCAGATGGCTTGACTGGATACCTCATCAATCATTCTGTCATTCCTTTCAGTGAAACCATCAGCACCAGGCAGCCAGGCAAAACAGCAGGGCATGGCAGCAATCAAGAGAAGAACTTTCTGATTCTGACCTTCAAACCCTCCTGGGGGTAATTGAAGAGAAGGGGTACAAACTCCTGAGAGTCCGTGCCAATAGGTCAACAGGACTGTCAGCAAGTTCTTCTCTTGAGAAATGACAATCAAACTAAGCTGCCAATCTGATGAATTTTATGATTTCACAAACAGGAGGTTTACATTCAGTTAACAATCACTGCTATTTGAACACATTAGCTGCAAAATCTAATGAAAAAACTTTTGTGGAGAACCCAGAAACGTGATAGAATGGCTAACACCAGCATGTTATTTCTGTTCTTTGCCTTTAAAGCATGATTTATGTCTGTGGGAAGAAAGAATAGAGGACGAGGAGAAGCACTTTAACCAAGTTTGTTTCAGTGTATGTGTGTGCATGAGCGTGTGTGTGTATGCATGTGCATGTGCATGTGTATACGTGTGTGTGCATGCACATGTGAGCATGTATGAGGTGTGTGTGTGATGGTTATATCACTAATCTTATTCTGAAAACTGACAAGAGCCATGTGCAATTCCATTAAATTTTGAAGATTGTCCACTTTGATACACATAGTTTTCAGAAATAAGGGGCTGCCGGCGGGATGCTCTGTTTTGCTGGCAGCCCGAGGGTTTCCTGACGGCGTCAGGCAGCCCCACAATGGGAAACCCCATTGACTAGCCGGCATAATGGAACATATCGCTGGTGGGGTAAAATAGAAATGTGGTGGGACGGAGAATGCAGTCCAAAATTCTTTTTATCTGCATCTATTTTCTGAAGTTGGAAGAAATACCCTGGAGGTTGGTGCAGTTGGTTGAGCAATCACTTTCCGAGAGACTTTCCTGGAACCGCTTTATCATGTGTATAGCTAGTGATTTGATAGATGGTACATGCTCAGTTAGATGATAAATTTTTCCTCCTTCTGCTTCAAGTGTGAAGTATGAGAAAGAGTTGCTCTGGACTTCTGCCCAATCATTTTCAATTCTGAATTACAGCTGGCACAAAACATTGATCTGAAATCTGAATGTGTCCATTGTACTTCAATGTTATGACGAGAAAAAGGGAATTGGATTGATCTCAGCCTTTGAATATCGAGTACAGAGTTCAAGTTCCCATTGGAAATTCAATCCGATAAGGAAGTTCCATATTATCATTCCCCAATAGTTATATTTTCTATTCATTGGACTGAATTTTACACGTCGCCATGGTCATAGTAACACAAGAGCACAAGAAATGAGAGCAATGAGAGATGATGCAATCCATCATACCTGCTCCACCATTCAATAGGATCATGACATGATGGGTCCAAGGTTCGATTCCCGGCTGGGTCACTGTCTGTGCGGAGTCTGCACATCCTCCCCGTGTGTGCGTGGGTTTCCTCCGGGTGCTCCGGTTTCCTCCCACAGTCCAAAGATGTGCGGGTTAGGTGGCTTGGCCATGCTAAATTGCCCGTAGTGTCCTAAAAGTAAGGTTAAGAGTGGGGGGGGGGGGTGATTGGGTTACGGGTATAGGGTGGATACGTGGGTTTGAGTAGGGTGATCATGGCTCGGCACAACATTGAGGGCCGAAGGGCCTGTTCTGTGCTGTACTGTTCTATGTTCTATGACTGTTCTTGGGTTAAAACTGCACTAATGAAACTGCTCTCTCTATCCCTTGATTCCCGGAGACTATCTCAGCCTTAAATGTGTTCAATGATGGAGCATCCACAGCCCTCTGGGAAAGAGAATTCCAAAGATTCATAATCCTTTGAATGAAGTAATTTCTCCTTAGCTTAGTCCTAAATATGGACCCCCTTACTCCTGAGACTGTGACCCTATGTTTCAGACTCCCGGGCCAAGGGAAACAATGTCACTCATCTACTCTATCAATCCCCTTCAGAATTTTGTTGGTTTCAATGAAATCGCCTCTCATTGTCATAAGACAACACTCTCATCCCAGGGATCAATCTAGTGAACCTTTTCTGTAACACCTCCAATGCATGTATACCCTTCCTTAAATGTGAAGACTAAAACTACACATAGCATTCCAGATGCGGTCTCAGCAAAACCCTAGACAATGGCAGCAAAATATCTTTATTCCTCTACTCCAGTCCCCTTACCCCAGCTAAAACATTGCCGGAGGACAGGAGCCTTCCCATCATCCAGAAGGCTGCCCTGCAGCAATTCAATGTGGGGAGCAGCATTAATTATCATAGAATTCACAGTGCAGAAGGAGGACATTCATCCCATCAAGTGTGCACCGGCCCTTGGAAAGAGCACCCCACTTAAGCCCCATGCCTCCACCCTATCCTCTTTATCCCCGTAACCCAGTAACACCATCTAACCTTTTGGACACTAAGGGCAATTTAGAATGGCCAATCCACCTAACCTGCACATCTTTGGACTGTGGGAGGAAACCGGAGCACCCGGAGGAGACCCATGCAGACACTGGGAGGATGTGCAGACTCCTCACAGACAGTGACCCAAGCCAGGAATCGACCTGGGACCCTGGAGCTGTGAATTGCTTTAAGGTGAGACTTCACCTCCTATCTTGGGAGGAACTTTCACTTCAGAGAGCTGCCAGCTAACCAGATGGCCAGCAACTCTAAAGACTCAACAGTGCGAGACAGACAAATTGACCATTGCTGGGACTCCAGGCAATCCCATTGTACCAAGGAGCCGAGGTAATCGGGGGCCAGGTTCAAGGGGCCAAACAAGGGAAAATTAACTGGTGGAGGGGTACCTCAAATAGGCCAAAGCTGCCAATGTGTGCCTTCCCTCACAAGGGTAAAATATCAGAGACAACAGGATGAGACTCTAGTGACCATTAATCGGTCACGGAAATATATAAATAGGCTGTTTAAATGCCTGCCCTCAATGAACGTTCCCAAGCTGGCTGCAGCATAAGGGGGCAGGGCTGCACACCTCATGCACCACGCTGGAGCCTGCACAGACCTGGGTGCTGGAGGTCTGAGGCTGCCGAAAAGAAAGGAAGGTTCGTCGTCATCGGAGAGCAGGAATGTGTGCACATTTCTCTTTTAAAATCAGCGCCTATGGGTTCCCGTTGCTAGCAGGAAGTTATGGGCCGATGGATTTCCAAATTAGAATGGTGGATGGCTAAAAGGAGAACTTCCAGGTTGTGGTGTTTCCATATAGATTTCATAGAATTTACAGTGCAGAAGGAGGCTATTCGGCCCATCGAGTCTGCACCGGCTCTTTGAAAGAGCACCCTACCCAAGGTCAACACCTCCACCCTATCCCCATAACCCAGTAACCCCACCCAACACTAAGGGCAATTTATCATGGCCAATCCACCTAACCTGCACATCTTTGGACTGTGGGAGGAAAAACACACACACACGGGGAGAACGTGCAGACTCCACACAGACAGTGACCCAAGCCAGGAATCGAACCTGGGACCCTGGTGCTGTGAAGCAATTGTGCAAACCGCTATGCTACCGTGCTGCCCAAATATGTCTGCTGTTCTTGTGTCATGTGAATGTCCATTTGAGAAATGTTTTTGTCTTATCACATGGCTTCAGTGATGTCATTGTGTGGGTGGAGCTAGGCTGTGGCACTGTGAGTTTACTTTCACTTTTGACTTTTACTTTCGCTTTGAGTTTGGACTGTTTTGGACTGCACAAGTTGAAAGAAGCGTTTCTCTATCTTCATTTTAAAAGCTTTTTCCAGAATGTTTGATAACTTAAAATAAATAATTGTTTTCTGGAAGGAGTTCAAACCTGCACTTTGGAAAGGAAACAAGAGTTTCAATACAAAGTTCTTTTTTCAACGCATTTTATTCAAACTTGTATCAAAGTAGTTGCAGCAAATAAACACCCCAGGAAACATTCTTCCCAACAATCAACTATACAGTTTGTACAGATTTTCCTTCTTTTTCACCCCCCCCCCCCTCTCCCCCCTCCCCATCACCCCCCACCCCTCCCCCACTGCTACGACAAGCAGCTCCTCAAACACGGTCACAAACATCCCCCACCTTTTCTGGCACACCACATGCAGGTGATCGGTGTGAGCGAGCACTCAGCAGACATACAGGAGTCAGACTATGGCATAGATTGAGGAGGAGCAGCACTCAGCTCTCAGCGGTTTATCATCACTACCCTCCCTTCGACAGTGGTCTGCTGACAGTGCCAACACAGTTACGTCACCCTGGAGTGATGTTCCACAGACCTTGAGAGGGTGGAATAGGGTGAGGGTGGGGGAATGTGTGGTGGGGGTAATGGAAGAGGGGGGAAGGGAGAGGGAGGAGTAGGGGGAAGGGGGAGGGATGGGTTGGCGGAAGGCGAGGGCGAAGAGGGAGGGGTGCGATAATGGAAGAGGCCATGTCCCATGTGAAGTGGGTGAGGATGAGGGCCTCCCTGGCCCTCTGGACTTGCCGAACCCTCGCCATTGCCACCTGTCCTCCATCCTCATGCTGGTCCTATGAATCCTCCCTAGCCTCGCCCTTCAAGCCACTCCTGGTCCAGCGCCTCCGTGGAGGTGCCAGATGTTCCTCCCCCTCCTCCTCCAGCATGTCGCCCTGCTGCTGTGCCAGATGGTGGAGGGCATAGCAGGACACCAGAGAGCATGCAACCCTCTGGGGGTTGTCCTGCATTACACCACCAGAGCATCCGAGACATCGGAAATGAATTTCGAAGAGTCTGTTGCACCACTCAATGGCCGGGTGGCCGCATGGGTCTCATTGTATCTTGTCTCTGCATCGGTCAGCGGCCTCTGTGCTGGAGTCATCAACCAGGTCAGTCCTCAGCAGGTACCTCTTATTCCCCAACAGCCAACCAGCCATCCTGGCGTGGCCCATGAAGAGGCCAGGGATGTCCAACTGCTCCATGATGTAGCTGCCCTGGGAAGCGTGCACACACGTGCATGATGTTTAGGTGGTGGTCACGCACGAGCTGAACGTTCAGGGAGTGGAACCCACTTGGGAGCCGTGAAGTGCTCACTTGACTACAATTCCAATTCCATTGGGCAATAGCTTTCAGCCATGCGGCCAGAGGCCTCCGCAGTAAGTGAGAGTTATGGGTGGTCGGTGGGACAGACAGGCAGGGGCTGTAGTTCCCCCCCTAATAGGTAAATGTGATCCATGTGGTGGCATTGCGGACCTATGGCTAAGACACCTACCCCCCTCCCAGCCCAGGGCCACGCCCCCTCATCGATGGCGGCTCTCTCAAGCAGCATGGGAGCAACCCCAGTGCTCCCGTGTTCATTGCCTGGGAGCGATAATAGCAATGCACCTCCTCGGGTCCCCGCAGAATCCATTCCGCCAGCTTCACGCTTTTATAAAGTTGTGCTAATCAGTGCCCGAGTGACCACTTGCTCGGGAAGTGGTTAAATCACAGGAAGCCGTGAGACAGGGGGCCTTTCTCATTAATTTTATGGAGATTGGGATCAAATGGTGATTATTGATTTCTCCTCACGCAAGGCAGGATCCTGATTTTGCCAATGGGAGTGGTCCGACTAGATTGCAAACTGTCCGCGCCTGGTGAGGCTCTCGATTTTGGCCTCTCCCATGATCTAACTGCCACATTGCCCTCTCATGCTTAATGAAGCACAACACAGCCATTACATAGTGCCTATAATTTAAACTTTTAAACTTCATGCCTAACAATAACAGTTAATAGGTAGTTTCTTAAACTTAACTCACGAGTTCCCATTAAACATCACTTCAAATGAACATACAACTCTCATTCCACTTACATAGACAGGTAAAGTTGACACTTGTATTTATGAAGACATTTTCTGCTTCTAGCCAAGTTCCTTTTGGACCCTTTTCAAAAGACTGATTCTGGGACAGTTCTTTTATGACTTCTCTTGGTGGCTTTTGAAATCCTTCTCCTCACCTGTTCAAAACAGGATTTGTTTTGTCTCTCTCTCTAAGCTCTGCCCAGCCCCACAAACAAAGGTTTTCTCTTGCCGTCCCCAGACTTGAATCTATCAGCATTATCTTGGCTGTTTGATTTCCCACTCCTGTTTATACAAAAGAACGGAGCCAAGCTATAGATATGCAACTTACCTCCCATTGACGAACAAAGGGGCCATTGAATCTCAAATGACTCACCCTTGCTGAACAGGGGCATCCTGTGTATTCCCATCGACAAGTTTAATTCTGAATGGGTAATGTAACTCAGGCCCAGTAGACATATCTCTATGACTCCTTGTTCGCGTTTTTTTCACCTCAGTCTGTTAACCTTAAATTGCCTGCTACATCTTCGATCCTATTTCTGGAGTTCCTAATATCTCCCACTCAAAATAATGTCGATCCAAAAATGAAGCCCCTTTAAATTAGCTTGACGCTAACAGATGGCACAATTCTCATAATGAGAGGAAAATGCAATGGTAAAAATGATGATCTAGAGTTCAAGAGCATCGATGGTAAGTAAAAATCATTTCCCTCAGCTGGAGCAAGTCTAAAACTTGGACTAATAATCCTAAACATGCAAAAGGAGATTTACAGTGTGTCACAGCACATTATATTATTGACCGCTGAACAGATTTTAGAGGAGTAAAAGATGTTTTTACGGTTTGGACATCTTCCTGGTGAATATCATTTTGAAGCAGGTGAGAGTGTAAGACCAATTCACCATCTGCTTGAGCTGCCCTCAAGTCTAACCTAAAAACAAAGATTGAAGAGTCAGAAAAGAATGGGAGGAGTCAAGAAAATAACAACTCCTCCAGACGAGATTAGCAGTGAAACAATGAGAAACATTGAGAGTAGGCACAGACCCGAAAGATCTAAATATGTGTTAAAGTGTTTCACTGTCCCATGCCAACCATCAAATTAATTTAGTCACAACTTGCCAAGGCTAAAATTTTCACTACCTTAGATGTGAAGGATGGTTACTGACAAGTGAGGCTGGAAGAAAGCAACAGTTTCTAATGACATTCTGGATGCTATTCAGGAGATACAGATGGTTGTGCACGATGGTTGGCATTTGAATGGCTCCCAAATAGCATCAACACACACACCATGAGATAGTCAGTGAACTTCCCACACTGGAAGCTACCATGGATGATATGCTTGTCTATGGATTTGGAGACACAGTGGAAGAAGCCATTGCTGACCACAATCAGAATCTAATGAAATTGTGATTGGGGGCGTGAAAGTTGGGGATGAGGCTGAGTGTTATCAGAGATTAATAAAGGAGGTCAGAATGTGTGAACGCATAGTGCAAAAGAAAATCCTGCAATGGAAAGACAAATCAGCAGGACATATTTAAGAATCTTGGGCTGCTAAGTGGCGATGCCATTGTGGGAACTGTGGCGTTTTACACCAAAATTGGCGCTGAATCCTCACCGATTCCAGGACCGATAAGAGGCCAGCAACGGCGCTGGCCTGCAGTGGTCCCACCGTACAATATGTCGCTGGCCATGCTCGGACTCGACCTGCCAAATACAACCCCAGACGACAACCCCAAGCAACCCCCTGGCCATTCCCTGGCCACCTCCCATCAGACACTCCAGCCCTTGCGGAAGCCCCCAGCCAGCAGCACGGTTCCCGGCTGACTGTGGCGGCACTGGACACAGTCCGCGGCTGCTACGTCAGGTTCCCGACCGCTCAGACCACACGTCAACTGCATAATCGGGAACGCGGCCCATCGGGGGAGGAGCATTGGGGGTGGGCCTTCCGATGATGTGCCAACGCCGTTCCAAAAGCCTACGGTGCGCGATGCGATGACACCGGTTTCATGGGGCAGGAGACTCATAAACCGGCATCAAACTGGTGCCGCCCATGACTTGGGCATTGGAAGGACTTCTCCACCCAATCGCCGATTACGATATCGGTGTCGGGCAATGGAAAATCCCGCCCCTTGTACCTAAATGCACGCAGTATTCAGAATAAGTCCAATGAGCTGACAGTACAAATACAAACAAATGGATATGATTTGGTGGGAATTACTGAAACATGGTTGCATGAGGATCGAGGCTGGGAGTTGAATGACCAAGGGTACTCAGCATTCCAAAAGAATAGACAGGATGGAACAGGAGGTGGAGTTGCATTATTAGTTAAAGTTGACATCAAGGCTGTATTAAGAAATTATATTGGCACAAAGGCCCAAAATGTTGAATTGGTCTGTGTGGAAATAAAAATCAAGGGAAAAAGTTTCGTTGTAGGTATAATTTTTCGGCTTTCAAAGTGGGGTATAATATAAATCAAGAAATAATTAGGGCTTGTGGGGAGGTCGCAATGTAATCACAGATGATTTTAACATGCATATTGACTAGATTAATAAAATTGGCAAGGGTAGCCTCAAGGGAGATTTCATAGAGTGTACAAAGGATTGTTTCTTCGAGCAATATGTTATGGAGCCAACCAGGGAGCAGGCTATTTTAGATTTTGCATTATGGAACAAAGAAGGGTTGATACATCGTCTTGTCGTTAAGGATCCTCTTGGAATGCGTGATCACAGGATGCTAGAATTTCAAATTCAGATTGAGCGAGAGGAGACAGAATGCCATATTAGAGATTTAGCGTTGGGCAGAGGTAATTAATTATACAAGTCTGAGGAAAAAGGTGCCCCAAGCTGACTGAGCACAAATAATTGAGGGTAGCACAGTTGAGGAACACTGACAGATGTTGAGGGAGATATTAAATACCTCTCAATTAAAGTATATTCCTGAGAGGAAGAGGAATTCTAAAAGGGAGAGAAATGTTCCATGGCTAAACAAGGAAGTCAAGGAAGTCATAAAGGCAAAAACTAGGGGATACCATACTGCAAAAGCTAGTGATAAACTGGAGGATAGGGAAAACTTTAAGGTTCAGCAAAAGGCTACTAAAAATAAATCAAAAGAGCTAAGTTGAACTATGAAAGGAAACTAACAGAAAGCATAAACACCAATACCAAAAGCTTCTATAAGTATATAAAGAGGTTGCGAATAGCTGAAGTAAATATTGACCCTTTGGAGGATGATACTAGTGAGGTAATAATAGGGAACACAGAGATGGTGGAGGCACTGAACCAATATTTTGACTCTGTCTTTACGGTAGAGGATAATATAATTTTCCAAAAACTGCTGTTAATGCAGATGAATTTTGTGCAATAGCAATCACTAGGGAGACAGTATTGAATAGTCTATTGGGACTAAAGGCAGACACATCTCCGGGTCCCGATGGTTTGCACACTTGGTATTAAGGATGGTGGCACAGAGATAGTGGATGCATTCATTGTGATATTTCAGAATTCCCGAGATTCTGGAAGAGTCCCGGTGGAGTTGAAGCATGCTAATGTGGCATCCCTATTCAAAAAGGGAGAGAGGCAAAAAGTAGGAAACTGTAGACCGGTTAGCTTGAAGCTCTGAAGGGGAAGTTGCTGGAATCAATCATTAAGGAGGCAATGACTGAACATTTGGAAAGACAAGCTCAATCCATCGTCAGCATGGTGGTCAAACTTGCTGGAGTTCTTTGAGGATGTAACCAGCAAGATGGATAATGGAGAATCTGTGGATGTGGTATCTCTAGACTTCCAGAGACATTTGACAAGGTACTGCAAAAAAGACTGATCCAGAAGGTGATATCACAGGGGATTGGGGTGGAGTACCAGATTAGATTGAGGATTGGCCAACTGACAGAAAGCAGAGGGTCGAACTGTAACTAGCGGGGTGCAGCAGGGGTAAGTCCTCGGACCTCAATTGTTTTCATTCTATATAAATGATCTGCAATCAGGGACAGAGTATAACATAGCAAAATTTGTGGATAGTACTAAAATAGACAAGAAAGCGGGCAGTGACAAGGAGATAAAGATTTTACAAACTGATATTGATAGGCTAAGAGATTAGGTCAAAATTTGGCAGATAGAGTTTAATGTGGATAAGTGTGAGGTTATCTATTTTGGATGAAAACATAGAAAGGCAAATTATTATCTAAATGGAAAGCAGATTCAAAATACAGGCAGAGATGTATCCAAGTGTCTTTGTTCATGAATTGTAGAAAGTCGGTATGCAGGTGTAGCATATAATTCAAAAGGAAAATGGAATGTTCGCATTTATTGCAAAAGGACTGGAGTATAAAAGTAGAAAAGTGCTGTTCTAATTGCATAGGATGTTGGTGAGACCACATCTGAAGAATTGTGTCCAGTATTGGACTCCTCACTTGAGGAAGGATGTGGTGGCATTGGAGGCAGTTCAGAGGAGGTTCACCAGATTGATTCGAGGGGTGCAAGGTTTGAGGTATGAGGAGAGATTAAACAGTTTGAGCTTGTACTCGCTGGAGTTTAGAAGGATGAGAGGGGATCTGATCGAGTATTTAACATACTAAAGGGATTGATAAAGTAAACGCAGACCAAATGTTCCCCATGGGGCAATCTAGAATGAGAGGTCACAGATATATTTTGAGAGGTGGTATATTTTGAACTGGGATGAGGAGGAACTATTTCTCGCAGAGCGCAGTCAATTTGTGGAACTCGCTGTCTCATAGTGCTGTGGATTGTGAGTCATTAGTTGGTTTCAAGAAGGAAATAGATATATTTCTGATTTGAAAAATGGGTTAATGGGATATGGGGAACAGGTGGGGAGTTGGATTTGAGACCAGGAAGACATCAGCCATGATCTGCTTGAACGGTGGAGCAAGCTCGAGGGGCTGAATTGCCCACTTCTCCTAATTTTGATGTTCCCATGTAACTACTAGACAGAACTAGCCAGATGAGCTAGAAAACTGAAGCTCATTCTGAACAAAATAAAATTGGAATTGAAAATGCCTGAAATCAAGTACATGGGTCATGTATGTTATATTATATTGCTACTCCTGTTAGCATGTTATATTACTGAGTTTAAGTAATATATGTTGTTACTAACTGTAGATGATGTTGAAGAGCACTCGAGTCTTCAAAGTAAGGTTAACTAACTGTACAAACTGTATCTAAGCCACTCGTGGTACCTAGGCTGAGATCCTCTCTACTACATCTGGTAACTCCTGCATGGAGAGGGAGCTGAAAGAGAGCTATAACTTCTGGGAACTCAGTTATATAGTGGGTCTTGTAATGCCCTCTATTGATAGTGCCAGAGCCAGGTATTGCAATTAACCCTTTAGTTACATGTCTGTTCACATATCATTCCATCCTCCCTTTTTTTTACATTTCTTGCTTGGTAACAAGTAAAAATGGATATGAGACTAAAGATAAGAAGATAAGATGTATGACGTATACACACAACAAATATGCAAAATAAAATGTTCATAATTTCAGTCTTTTAGGTCGTCTTCTTGTTCTCGATAACCTTCGTAAAAATTGCGGTGGAGGCATCGATGTTTTGATAGATGTGTTTGAATCACGACTAGTAGAGTTGTTGGCTATGGTGTCCCAAAATATTTCTTCATTAAATGGAACTTGAGGAAAAAAGCAATTGTGGTGTGTTGAAGTACCAACAAGTCATCATTCAAATGGTCGAATCACGTATGTTGTCTGGCGTGCACTTTTTCTTGTGCTTGTGGTATCGATTTAATATGTAATTTGCCTTAAACATTGTGTTGCTTCTTTGTTTTGGAGCAAATATGAATTCGCGAAATTCATTCGTATGACATTTGTTTTGTGTGAATAATGTCTATGTTATGTTTGTACTCTTGCCATTGTCTTGGACTGTTCTGTAATATTGTCCTGTAGTTGTTGTGTTGTACCATGTTGTGCAGGTCATTGTTTCGTTGTCATTTTTGTCGTTGTTTTCGTTATTGTTCACCACTCTTCACTGGACTTTCTACCCTTACCTTAATGGATCACTACTCCTCTCACCCTGAATTCCACATATTACTACCTTTTCTCTAAATATTCTTCCCAAACTACATAACTCCTCATCTCTTACCATTAAAGATTGACTAGCTCCTGTATCTCTTAAAATTGTGACGTCTTTACCTGCTCCTCCTGATACACATGAGTAAACTTTACCCACACAAGTAAATTCTTTAAAGAGATCTGGCACCTTCTTATCAATCACCTCTTGATCAGGCTGTACAATCTTTTGCACCTCCTTCACTTCACTTGCACTTTCCTTTATCACTTTAATAAACCCCTTATTCTGTTTTACCACTTCAGCCTTCCCAGTTCTTTTCTTCAACCACCAACACTGTGACTTTACATGGCCTAGTTTAGTACAGTGAAAACATTTGAAACTTTTCATTTCTTTCCACCCTCCTGGATTTCTCTTTTCGTCTGAGGTACACTCCCCTTATTATCTCCCATCAAATCACCTTTACCTTTACCACTTGAGTATTTCTCGTGTCCCCAGTTTCTGTCCCTCACAGACTGAAACTGATGTCGGAAACCAAGCTTTGATTGATGAACTAATTCATAATCATCTGCCATTTCTGCTGCTAACCTCACAGTTTTAACCTTCTGCACTTCCACATGAGTTTTCACTACATCAGGAATTGAATTTTTAAACTCCTCCCAAAGCATAATTTCTCTGAGAGCTTCATGTTCACTGTATAGTCTCTTTTATAGACTTTTAGACTTGTATAGACTTTTAGTCTCTGTCCATAAGGTACTGCGTGTGACTGTCTCCACCCTCAAAAACTTCAGAGCCTCTGAAAGAGCCATTGTCCACAACACACTCCCCACTTAAACTGGAATACCACACCTGAAAGCAACCACAATATGCTCACCCCTCACTGTCTTTAATTTCACTAAGCCAATCCAATGGATAGACTTTTATCCCCCTTGAGCCCCCAAATTGTTATAGGCCTGGGTTTAGAGAACCCCAAAGTGTATCATGGAGTTCACCTGACCCACAACTTTTAATAGATTGTGGTATGGGAACACACGGCCCACTCTACAGGTGTGGTACAGCAGGAATGAAAAAGTATTTTTTGAAGCAAACAATGTTTATTCTATGAACTCAAGTTAACCTTTTTAAACTATACAGTGAACATCTTAGCAACCATCAATTCAAATACAACCCCCAAAGAATACAACACTAAGTAATTGTTAATAAATTCCCAAACAACATTCAGAAGACAAAAGATCCTTTTAACACAAATATCAGGTTTAAATTCACTATTGAGAACAGTTACCACATTGAAATCAGCAAATGAACATTCATAAGCTTGCAGAGATTCATACACATCCTGCTGTGATTTCAGCTTCTCCAAAACTAAAAGGAAACCAAACCAACCCTGCAGCAAAAAGCCTAAAGCAAAAGAAAAAGCTGACAGACAGCCCAGCTCCACCCACTCTCTGACATCACTGCAGTAATGAACACCCATTTCTTAAAGGTGCTCTCACATGACAGTACCAAGCTAAACAAGCTATAGAGCTTTTGATGACACATAGCATCCCAGGCAGACCATGGGTGAAGATGGGAGTGATCCTCTTCATTTCAGCAAGAACTGAGTATCTTATTACTGTAGACTATTATTCTGACTACTGAAAGTTGAACAAGCTGACTTCATTGACCACCTGTGAGATTGTAGAATACCTGAAAGCACACTTCAGTAGTTAAGGCATTCCAGACATTGTGATGAGCGATGGTGGCCCTTAGTTCATGAGTGAAGAATTCAGTCACTTCAAGAAGATTTTGGAAATTCAACATTGTACATCATCTCTGCACTATCCTCCATCAAATTTAAATGCTGAGGCTACAATTAAAAATTGCCAAAGGAATCATCAAGTAATCAAGCAAATTTGGCAAACATGTATACAAGGTATTTCTCGAGTGGAGAAAGTCACCAACTGAAGGAATGGAAAGCAATTCAGTCCAAAGGCCAATGTGACGCTGAACTGAAGCTACTTTTCCAATAGCCAAAAAAAACTACTAAATCCCAGAAGTAGTGATAGACATGAGTGAAAAAAATCAAGGCAAAGTGACAGAAGTGGGCAGCATGGTAGCACAGTGGGTAGCACTGATGCTTCACAGCTCCAGGGTTCCAGGTTTGATTCCCAGCTTGGGTCACTGTCTGTGTGGAGTCTGCATGTTCTCTCCGTGCCTGTGTGGGTTTCCTCCGGGTGCTCTGGTTTCCTCCCACAGGTCTTGAAATACGTGCTGTTAGGTGAATTGGATATTCTGAATTCTCCCTCTGTGTACCCGAACAGGCGCCAGAATGTGGCGACTGGGGGCTTTTCACATTAACTTCATTGCAGTTAATGTAAGCCTACTTGTGATATTAAAGATTATCATTATAAAAGAAAGCCAAATTTAATTTAGAAATAAATGGCAAAACATTACCAGAAGTGAGCATCGGAGAGCCAGACCAGGTGGAAACTTGCAATGCTCTCAACAGGAATCAGCCCATGTAACTACTTGGGACATGCATAGAGCAGTCGCCACCTTGATCGTATACCATGGCTGTGAACAATCAAATATACTGGTGCAACTGCAGGCACATACGAACAACTGGCGAAGCTGTTCCTTCACTACAGGTGGCCGACCAGCAAGGTGAGATCTCACCAGCTACACAGAGTAAAGAACAATGATCACTCCCAGAGGTTTACTGGTTCCCAATTATAGAAATGGAACGACAACAGTTAAAGGCACCAATAAGTGCCACTGAAAGACACTCCCTGGTGAGGGAACATCACCCAGATGACTGGCCAACAACAACTCACACATATACCATTAAGAAAGCTGCACAATTTAACGACTATGTACACAATACATGTGCAGAGATTGATGAGAATAGTGAATAGTTTGTTGATGCGCGAGAACAGTCGGTAACTTGGGAAGCTAAGAGTAACTCATGATACTCTTTTGTCTCCTGCTCCAGCAACACTTTCAAAAGAACAACTAGGGATAGGCAATAAATGCTGGTCTAACCTGTATTGCCCACATCCTGTAAATGAATTTAAAAACACTACCAATTAAATACTTTAGAAATGCAGTCACTTTTGTAATGTAGCCACGACAGACACTACTGGAAGAACTACTGGACGCAAGCATACTAGACAAGGGAAACTGTAGTGACATGTACGACCGACTGACAGAAAGGGCCAACACTGTACTGGACGCAACACAAAAGAAATGGGAGGAGGACCTGGGGATTGAGATAGGATGGGGACTCTGGAGCGAAGCACTGCATAGGGTCAACTCCACCGCCACGTGCGCAAGGTTGAGCCTAACGCAGCTAAAAGTGGTCCATTGAGCCCACTTAACAAGAACCCGTATGAGTAGGTTCTTCCCGGAGATGGAGGCTAAATGTGAACGGTGCCAAGGAGGCCCGGCCAACCACACCCACATGTTCTGGTCTTGCCCTAGACATGTGGAGTACTGGACAGCCTTCTTTGAGGCAATGTCCAAAGTGGTGGGGGTGAGGGTGGAGCCCTGCCCGAAAGTGGCGGTCTTCGGGGTTTCAGACCAGCCAGATCTATTCCTGGGGAGGAGGGCGGACGCCCTTGCCTTTGCCTCCCTGATCACCTGCCGTAGAATCCTGTTTGGCTGGTGGTCAGCTGCACCACCCAGAGCTGCAGACTGGCTGTCCGACCTCTCGGAATCTCTCCAAATGGGGAAAATCAAATTCGCCATCCGAAGGTCAGACGACGGCTTCCACAGAACGTGCGAGCCATTCATGCGAATGTTCCGGGACCTGTTTGTGGCCAACGCACAAGAGGAAGAATAGCCAGGTAGCTAAGAATCAGGGGAAATTAGTCAAGAACCAGGGGAAGGTAGTCAAGGCATGAAAGGGAGAGATAAACTGGGAGGGAGGGGGACGGCTAAACCTCAGGAAAGAAAGGCGAACCATGGAGGGGGGGGGGGGAACAAGAGAGGAGAACCAGCGGTGGGGGGGGGGGGGGGGGGGGGGAAACGGGAGCCGGAAGGAAGGCATGGGATGCCAAAATGTGCATGACATCTCCAGGAGTGGGGAACAAGGAAAATACAGATGGAGGACTGGAGGAGCAGCAGAAGCGGAGGCGAGCGCGGAACGGCAGCGAGACCCGTCCGGGAGAAGCAGGCGACAACAACACAAAACACAGCCAAGTATCGCACACTGTAATTATCTTCTCGGCACCCAAATATATATTTGCCTCTCCAATCCCCATCACCCCTCCCCCCCCCTCCCCCCCACAAACAGTCGCCTACTTACGTGGTGCAAATAATTTTGCCAGGTGTACAGAGCTGCCGCTGTCGAGCAGGTGCACAATACCCTACCAGTTATTCTATTTCATATTTAATTGTATTTTATGTTGGGGTGTGCCCTTCTCTTCTAAATATGTGTATATATATATATATATGTTTTGTTATTCTGTGTACATAACGGTAATTATACCTTGTTCAAAAACCCAATAAAAAACATTTATAAAAAAGCTTTTGTAATGTAGGTAAGGTAGCAGCTAATCTACACAAAGCAAACTCCCATTAATATCAAAGAGGTAATGACTAGATATTCTATTTTAATTATATTGCTTAAGTGATAAATATTGGCCAGAACCCCAGGAAGAACGCCCCTGCCATTCTTTGAAATAGTGACGTGGGATTTTTTACTTAAGCGTGAGAGGGCAATAAAGGCCTTACTATAATACCTCCCCTGAAAGATAATATCTCAATGTATAATTCCCTTAATACTGCACCAATGTGTCATCCTGGGTAATGTTCTTAAGTCTGAAGAGCATTGTCAATCTGGATTCTCTGGGCAAGGCTAGAAGCGACCAAACACTGTTTAAGTTTCATATCCTTCAGTGCAACATATAGTGTGAATCCAGTGCTCTGACAAACCTGGTTTACACATTTTTCTTAATGGTCCTTTGAATCCTTATGCATTTTTAACATGATATTCTGTTAGCTTAAATGTATAGGGAAGTCTCCCCTTTGCATCTATGTAAATTTTTAACATTTCACTGTTGGCAGAGGCTCATATAACATTGCATGTCCAGAACATGATTGTATAATTTGTGTTTCAAATTGAGCAGAGAAAGTAAAAGAACTCTCTCGGTACTGGGCTGAAGTGTCAATCTGGATTATGTGATCAAGTCTGAATGCACTGTCAATCTGGAATCAGAGACAAATCCATCTAGGGAGAAGCAAAGTAAAGATGTCCTGATCATGAGGACAATCCTTGATAATCACATCAGTTTTCCCTTCATGGCTTTCTGAATAAGAAACCTGTACAGCCATGAGGATTCACATATTTATTCTTACGTGAAATGGATAATTTAACTGCAATGTGGGGGAACTGTCAGTTGCAAGAATTACTTCAAGCAATATTGACAGAAGAATCTTTGACATATTTGTACAACTTTCCTCTGCCCGTTATGTTCATGTAGGTGTATGTTTAATTTGTTGCCGTTGGAACTGGCCTTGAGCAGAAAAATAAATCCCAATCCATCTGTGCATGCAGGATTACAGCCAAGTGCAAGATATGAAAGAACGATGTTATCATGCACATTTCCAAATCATCTTTATTTATTAATTTCTTGGTCTATTTGAAGCAGAAGTTACCAAGTATAAATATATGTACTGTTAGTATATGATACCATTATTTAATTAATGAACATTTGCAAAAGTAACTGTAAAAGTATAGGTATAATTTAAAAGGAAAATTAAGAGCATTTAAGAATCAGTATAAATATCACCCCATATTTCTGATGTCTTGGACCGATCCTATTAAGAAATTTTGAACATTTGCTACATGTAAAACTAGCAATATCATCAGTGAGTGTGAAATCTGAATTTACTATGTTAGAAACTTATTCATTCATGGGATGTGGGCACCACTGGCTGGGCCAGCAGTTGTTTCCCATCCCTGAACTGAGTATCTTGTTAGGCCATTGCAGAGGGCATTTAAGAGTCAATTACGCTGCTGTGGGTCTTGAGTGATAGATAGGCCAGACGGGTAAGGATGGCAGATTTCCTTCCCTGAAAGAAATTAGTGAACCAGATGGGCTTTTAATGACAATCATGGTCATCATTTGACTTTTAATTCCAGATTTTTATGGTATTCAAATTTCACCGTCTGCTGTGATAGGATTCAAACCCAGGTCCCCAAACCATTATCCTGTGTCTCTGGATAATGAAATCTAGTGACAACACCACCATGTCCCCTATGATGGTCTTCTAAGATATACAGCGGGATTCTCCTGCAATTGGCGGGCTGGCCTGACGCTGGCACCAAGAACGGCGCAAACCACTACAGCGCCGGGCCAACCGGTAGTTGCGGAATCCTCAGCACTTCCATGGGCTAGGTCAGCGTCAGAGGGGTTGGTGCCATGCCAACCGGTGCCGGAGGGCCGGCGCTAGTTGGCACATGCCCAGACCGACCGGCGCGTTCCTGCGCATGCTCAGGGGTGTTCTTCTCCGCGGCGGCCATGGCAGAACCCTACAGAGGCCGGCGCAAAAGGAAGGAATGCCCCCACAGTACAGGCCCATTCACAAATCGGTGGGCCCCGATCATGAGCCAGACCACCGTTGGGGCCCCCCGCGGGGCCAGATCCCCCAACGCCCCCCCCCGCCGAGGACTCCACTAGATGGTCTACCAGCCAGGTCCTGCCGTATGGGACCATGTAAATTTCACGCTGGTGGGAGAGGCCAGGAACTGGCGGCTGCTCAGCCCATCATGGCCCGGAGAATTGCCGGGGTGGGCTGCTGCCAACGGCCCCCAACCGGCGTGGCGTAAACCCCACCCCAACCCAAAAACCGGTGCCGGAGAATACGGCAGCCGGCGTCGGAGCGGCGGGGCAGGATTCACAGCACCCCCCCCCCCCCCCCCCCCAGGGATTCTCCGACCCGGCGGGGGATCGGAGAATTCCGCCCATAACTTTTCAAGTCATGTCTGCCTTAATAATAATAATAATAATTGCTTATTGTCATGAGTAGGCTTCAATGAAGTTACTGTGAAAAGCCCTTAGTCGCCACATTCTGGTGTCTGGTCAGGGAAGCCGGTACGGGAATTGAACCCATGCTGCTGGCCTTGTTCTGCATTACAAGCCAGCTGTTCATCCCACAGTGCTAAACCTTGATAGTTGTTGTGGAGAATTGCTATTATCTTAAACTATATTCATGCTATTACTATTCATACCTTCTTTAATAAAATATTGAAAAGGTTGCAGATATGCCAGTGTTTGTGGTCAATTCCATAATAGCTTTGTTTTTTTACCATTCTTAGCAAGCAACTAATTATAGATTATGGAGTCAGTCAGTAAATTGGGTGTAAAAATATCAATTAACCTCATTTAGGTTTTTGTTTCCTCATCTTGGATGAATTGTCACACTTTGATCTCCCTTGGCTTTGAATTAATTGTTAATGATACACTTTTGGAGCATTCGGATTTGAATATTATGTGTCGAGGTGGCTTTACATTGCCCATCAACTCGTAACCTATGGGTCTCTTGCAACTGATGGGTCTGTGAAATATAAATGCACCTGATCCATGTTCAACTAGACGTGGAGGAACCTATGGCCCAGGAATTTGGGCAAGTCCATTTTTAAGCCCATGTATGGTACAGTCCCTGCTTCCAAACACCACAAGAGGACTCATATTGAAGCTTGGGCCTAATTTCCCTCGAGCCAGTGGTGCAAAGGTGGCAAGGCTGCGTGTAAGTGGTGACTGGTGTTATATTCCTGATGGTGATGGACGAAAACCAGAGGCAGTGCGTTATAACCCTCGTGGAGATCACTGCATCAGGATTATCAGATTCCTCAACTGAATCCGAGCGTCCCCGGTAATGAGGGGATGGAGCTTCCCCTTAACAGGGGATTAAACCACATGTAGTAAAACCTCGACCTGGGTGCAGGCCAGGGAGGGAGATCCTTCAGGGAGTGGAGATCTTGTGTATCATAAATAAATTTAACCTTTGTTTTCCACCTGCTTGGTTAATGCATGCTACTTTAGCGGTTCTACGTAGTCTTTAATTAGAATAACTTTATTCACAGAGTGGAATAGTACAGGTATACATCTCTTGATCTCAATCTATTTGACTTTCAGTAAGTATCTCTTTATATTCTTTTGGGTAAATCAGTTAATAAAGGGGCACAAATTGACAATCTTTTTATATGTGCACAAGCAACCATCCAATCAACATCTGCCACTTGAATGTACTTAAGCTCAATTGATGCAATTAATAATCAGGGTGGTAGGAGGAACGCATGGCAGGTAGTGGCCCATATTCTTTGAAAGTTCAGTCAGGAGGAGCACGTCTGCACTTCCTGGCCTTATTTTTGGTAAGTGCAGTTTAAAAACTTATTTTCCTGATGGTGGCCTAACACGTGCTTCCTTTAAGGAACACCTCTAAGGCTGCATGTAGGTCTCTTTTTCCTGACAAGAGTCAAGAGTCAATGCTCGGTACTCAAAGGAATCCAATCTTGCAGTGCTGGCCTTGGACAAGTGTTAGATCACTTATTTGCATCTTCAAAGGGATTAACTATTGTGTTGTAATGTAAGTGAATCAACCCAGCATGATTTGCAAGGCTCTGAAGACCTGTAATAGAGCCGAAAATACAGGGCTTTGAAATTCACCCACACAGTGTCCATTCTCTGGATGCTAAACAGACTCTAGGCCTCCAATATGGCGAACAGAACGTGCACACCATTACATGCTAGCAGTACGCTATCCACCATAAAGTGAAGATATCAATGTGCAGTGCCTGTGCCTGAAAAAGGCTTTAATCCGACCTATGCCCATATGTGAATTATGAAGTCGTTGAAGAATATCAGATTACAAAAATACCGTTATGGTGACCTGCCTGCTTTTGTAAGTGGCACCGTGGGAGATGCCTCACTCGTCCCAAGAAGGATAAAATAATGTCAGTGGATATGCTGAATTCACTCAGGCCATTCTTCATTTATGGATTGCCTCAGTTTTTATAGTGTTGAATCTTTTGCCATTCCTTCTTGTAGCTGCTGGCATTTGCATTGCACAAAATCTAACAGGTCAATTTGGAGAATGTCGTCAAGTTCGATGTTGATTAAGTCAACTTGTAGATCTAAGGGTATTTGCTGGGTGAGGCAATTTTCTACATGTATCCAGTGTGACCATCAAGTTTATTGCCTTGTACCTAATCTCATATTCGTAAACTTTAATTTTTTCAAGAGCCGTTGCAATCTGGCAGTGGATTGCTCAATGGTTTCATCTCTAGTGGCTTAACCTTTATCTCTTCCAGAAATCTTTTGCCAAATAGATAGATATGAAAATGCATAATTCCAAACACTGAATCTCATATTTTCTGCTCGATGTTTTAGTAGGATACATTCATTTGTCTTTTTATAGTATGTATGCTCCCAGACCTTTCTGTGCTTCAACTCTCTCCAGAATGGTTATCATGCTCGGATCATAAAATTGCAGTGTTGATGCTTTTGATAATGACTGTTTCAGTGCTTAAAAGTGGTATTGATGGTCTCCATGCAACAAGAAAAGAACATCCTTTGTCAATAATTCCCTTAGTGGTGAAGATTTTTGAGTGAAATTTTGAATATGAAGACAAGAAATTAAAGCGATCTCAGCATCTTTAAAGATGACCTTAGGGTGTTGGCATGGATTGAATATCCTCTAATTTACTGGGATTGGGACATATACCAGCACTTAAATAGAAGCAAAGAAATTGATATGCTGCACTTTGATGTCACATTTCAAACTGTTGAACATCAATTCTTCTTTCTTTGAGATCGTGGTCAAGTTCTTGCTCTGTCTTTCCCACAACAACTATATCATCTGTGATAAATGTGCATCCTGGTACAGTGCATGTAATGTGGTTCATGTGAGCTTGGAAGAGGTCCTGGCTAACTACAAGCCAGAGACCAAATCGTTGAAAGCAATATCATCTGAATTGGGTACAAAACATAGTCAGCTTTTGGGATTCTCAGTGTAATATACTGACCAACCATGTTGCGGTGATATGCATCACTGTAAATACACAAGGGGTTAATGTAAATACATGTAAACTAGCTAGACACTAGAGGGAGCATCAGAGACATGGCACTCATCCAATAGAACAGTAAGATAGGACACGACCAATGGGCATTCACGATACACACAGAAGTGACACTACCACAGGAGGGCATTACACCAACCCATATATAAAGGATACAGCACACATGATCTTCCTCTTTCCAGTGGAGACACTCAGTGAGTAGAGACACAAGGTTCATTCAATATCACACCCACCACGTGGATTGTAGCAGACTGGTTAGTCAGTCTGAGGAGCTATAGAAGGATCAACAGTAAAGGTGAACCTAAGTAATAGAATTGTAAATAGTTTAATAAACGTGTTGAAGTTATCTCCATACAAGATGTGCAATGTGACAGACCTCAGCTAGTGTGTACAGAGGCACTCGATGATCACATTGAGACCACTGGTGACTCCGGTGACACCACGTTACTTCAAACCTCATTCGCTTGAGCCTCTCCACAAGCAAATGCATTCCTGAATGTTTTTTTGACTCCAGACATGGAGCATCAAGAAATCTCAGCCGACTGCAGTGAATCTGCTATGACTCCAGACGGGGGACATCGACAAACCAACACTGACTCAGGTGAAACAGACCAGACTCCAGATGGGGAGCCAAAGCTGATTCAAGTAAGCTGGACTTGACTCCAGACAGGGAGAGCTGCAACCTCAGTGACGGCAGGGTGACAGAAGTTGCCACAACACACACTGACACAAGTAACTGTGTAAAGGACGCGTATTATCCACAGAGTATGGTCTTTGAGCACAGCGAACACAACAACAGAACCATCCAACACAACATCACAACCTATGAACACCATCTCAAAGACAACGATACGACGCATACCAACGACAAAGACTACACCAATGGAACTACGACTGATACTACATGATACGACTCTGAGGGACACTGTTATTGCTCAGCTCAGTACAATGACATGCCATGGCAGGACGATGCATCTTCCCAATTCACGTGTGCTGCACTACCAACAGGCAACCTGGCTTTCAGGACAGATGCCATCCAACATCGCTATCACAAGCATCGGAAGAAAAAAAGACTCCAAATCAGACACCAAAGTGATTTGACCACTTCTTGGTTCCTGATGCACAGTGACACTGATGGCGTTCACAAGGACATGCCACCATCAAAATCACCAACTCACCAACCCAACAAGAAAGACATTCGACCATGATAATGGGTTTTGGACTCACACATATGATTTGGACTTATTATTTAATCACTGTTCTCATGACTTGTACATAGAATCACTTATCTACCTGTTTTTGTTCAATTTTCTTTAAGTGTACAGAAAATATGTAACACGGAAAAACGGAGGATGTGGTGATATGCATCACTGTAAATACACAAGGGGTTAATGTAAATACATGTAAACTAGCTAGATACTAGAGGGAGCACCAGAGACATGACACTCATCCAATAGAACAGTAAGATAGGACACGACCAATGGGCATTCACGATACACACAGAGGTGACACTACCACAGGAGGGCATTACACCAACCCATATATAAAGGACACAGCACACATGATCTTCCTCTTTCCAGTGGAGACACTCAGTGAGTAGAGACACAGGGTTGATTCAATATCACACCCACCACGTGGATTGTAGCAGACTGGTTTGTCAGTCTGAGTAGCTATAGAAGGATCAACAGTAGAGGCGAACCTAAGTGATAGAATTGAAAATAGTTTAATAAATGTGTTGAAGTTATTTCCATGTCTGAACCTTCCTTTGTCAGAGTGCACATCAAAGACGGCGCTTATGCTAAGTCAAGAGCATAACAAGACGCGTGTTTGGTTGTAAATATTTATGGATTGCTTGCCTGGCTCTGGCACACCCGAACCAAGAAACCATAGTTCTGTATGCTGTTTTAAACATTTTCAATTTGGATAGTAGGTCAATTGTATCCCAATTCAAACTGGAAACTTTTGTAGACATGCTGACAATCTGCCTTTGACCATCCTGCTGATGCAATACCTGGGATAAGTGTTATTGTAGCCACATTTGCAAATTCTATGAAGTTCTGCTCATGAAGATGAGTTTTGGCTGGAATTCACCACAGAGTAATAGTGTTGTTGCTTATTATTCAATTTATTTTTCAGGAACTCTGCCACCTATTATTCCTGCAACCTTTTCTAGTTTAAATCTTTTCGGAGAGTTTTGTTTTATGGCTTTTGTTTTGAATCTCCTTGCTTGCTGTTGATCCAGCCCACCCCCTGGTCACTCGACTGTCCCGACTGAGCTAAGCAGGTGCTGGTCCTATTGCCACACTGTCCCGTGAGTGGAACTGACGGCTGTAATGAAAGCCAACTTAGCATCTCTTTGAGAGCAGTCCCAACAGACCTTGGAGTTTTCATGCATGCAGAGACTAAGCGGGCTGCGCATGTTCAGTTAGGCATTTTGATTTATTTGGCCTGAGGTTGGGTCCAGCACACCTGCATAGAAAGGGAAAATGGTGCTGTGGTGATTGTCCCTTTAAAGGCATACAGCAGAGTAACGGTCACATAGTCAGTATGACAAATCTGGACTCAAAATGTAGAATCACCTCATGTTGAGAGAGGCACCGTGGCAAGGAGCCATTTTGGGAGCTAGCTACAGCCATGAGGCTGCTGTACAACTCTTATTAATTAATACTTTTTAACAAAGTCATTATCCTCATAAAAGATCACGATCATTAATGGTAAATGAAGCTGTGTACATGAGCAACTTTGGTCGTGGATCAAGTTGAGTCCCCAAATTATTGTCTCTGAGATCCCTTTCATACCAAGTGGACGTGGAAGGACGGATCGTTCGTAAGCATGTGGACCTCTTGAGGAGCAGAGAGATGCTCCAGCAGTCAGTCTTGCCATCAAGAAATATTTTTGAACACATAAGCACTGATGTACCTGATCGGCCTGTTGTCAACATAACTGATGTCTCTGAAAGCAAATAGTGATAAATCACTTGTGTCAGAGTGGTATCTCTTATTGTAGATCCTGTTAATGCTGATCCTGTGGAAGTGTCTCGTACAACAGAATTACACCACTCTGCAAGGAACATAATAATCCTTCAAAGTCTTGATTTATAATAGTCCAACTCATGCATATAATGTTTAGTTAGTATTTAGTACTGAGTGAATTAGTTATTGCAGATTGTATAAAGGACTTAAAGGTGGAGGGATTTGGTGATTGTCCCTTTTAAGGGCAACACAATAGAGCAAGGGTCACATAGCCTGTGCGGCCAATTGGGACAGACAGTGTGGAATCATCCCAGGATATGAGAGGTTTCTTAGGCAGGAGACATTTTTTGGGAAGCTAGCTACAGTCATAAGGCTGCTTTTTTCTTATTAATAAATATCTTTTGTGTTTCTAATGAGGTCTGATAAAGTGCATCTTTACAGGTGCCAAAACCCAGGTTGTATGATTGGGAGCAGTGTGCCATTGAAGACATGTATTCCAGATAGAAGAGTCCCAGACAGAGGACAGTGACAGGGAGCGATCCTAGTTCATTTAAGTTAAAAACAGAGATGCAGATAAAAAGGCAACAAGTTGGAAAAGGGCTTTGGTTGTCAGAAAATAAGAGAACAGGGCCGAGGAGAAGCCCTCAAGATCCAAGCAGGCAGTAGAAGTTAGACTCTGTGCTTGGGCTGTTGGGCTGAAGGGGCCCTTTAAAACAGTGGCATTTTGCTTGGAGCAGCTGGGGTATTATCATAAATGTTAAGAACTGCAAGGGTGGATGAAATGTCTAGATCAGCCACTAGAGGGAACGAGAATTACAAGTCTATAAAACATATAAGCTGAGCCTTGAGGGGGAGGTAAAGTGAAAGAGTTAGCAAGTGTACAGACTGAAGGAAAGATAACGTGAGTAAGCAGATCATAGTTTAGAATAGTGTAGAGATTAGTTGCAGGTGAGTGTAGATTATATGTTAATTATCACCTGTGCATTATTCAGGAATACGTGGCGAATCCAAATTAGTAGTGTTGATAAATTTATAGCTTTGTTCAAGTTAAAGCTACTTTGTGGTCTTTATGAACTCTACGCCTTCCATCCTGAGTTTAGCAACACAAAGAAAGTCCTACAATGACGACAGAAGGATCCAAAGTGTTCAGAGTGAAGATAAAAAATCAAATATTTTAACTGATAGCGAAGATTTCTCACCGTACATGCTTCATCATTGAAGCAGCCACCAGGATTGTAATAACATTGTTACATCAGTGTATAAACATACAAGAATGAGAGATCCAGCGATAAATGTCCAGCATAAAATATAATGCAAATATAACTGGACATAAGTACAGGTTTAGGGCCTGATTGCTTTAGTCCGCTGGTGATCGGGTACCCGCTCGCTCTGTTCTCCTTTTTCTGTGTGGCTTCCTGGTATTAAAACATACTGGGAGCTTGCTTGCAGTCTCCCAGGTGTCTTTGTTGATGATTTGGACATCCTTCCTGAGTTTTTCTCTCCCCTTTGATGTCCTTTTGGTCCCTTTGCCCTGCTTCCCCTATGTTCTGGGTTGTGTCATCCCCTCCTCCTGTCCCTTATTGGTTGTTGGTTACAAACAGGTCCTCAAACAAGTTGGTTAATTGATTGTGTCCTCCAAATCTCTGATTGTGAATTTTCCTTTTTTACAATTTGAGGAATTTGTCGGGCATCCCGTCTACGGCCTTAGGTGGTGCTGCTGATCACCAGCTGAGCATGAGTTTGCGGTGGACGATTAGGGATGCAAAGACTATAGTATCTGCCCCTATGCCCATAAAGAGTTTTGACTGCTCTGATACCCTGAAGACCGCAACTTTTGGGCATGGCTCCACCCTCATCCCTACACCATTGGACATTGCCTCGAAAAAGGTGGTGATGTCATGGACCAGTCTGGGACATGATCAGAGCATGTGGCCATGGTTGGTTGGGCCTCCCTGGCACTGTTTTCATTTGACCTCCACTTCCAGGAAGAATCCGCTCATACGTGTCGGGTCAAGTGCGCCCTGTGCACTACCTTGAGCTGCATTAGGCTCAGCCATGTGCACGAGGAGGCGAAGGTTGCCCTGTGCAGTGCCTCGATCCAGAGTCCTCCCCCTATTTCCATGCCTAGTTCTTCCTCCCATTTTTCCCTCATCTCGTCCAGTGGTGACCTTATCTCCCCCGGTCAACTTGCGTACATGTCGGCACAGTTACCACCCCCTAGATCATCTGCGGTTAGAAGTCTGTCCAGGAAGGAGTGTCCTGGTTATTGGGGGAACGTTGCTGTCTCCTTGCATAGGAAATTCCTTGGTTGCATGTATCGCAACACGTTACTTGTAACTTGATCGTCAATTCCCCCAGGTTTGCTGTCTTGCCTTCTGCATAAAAGTCCCCTACCATCAGTGTACCTCGTCCTGTCTCCAGCTTTTAAAGGAGGCATCCAGTGTTGCCTAAGTTAATTCATGGTTCTTGCAGATGGGGGGCATGGCAGACATTCCAGTCACTCACCATCCTGACGTGGAAATATATCGCTGTTCCTTCACCGTCACTGGGTCAAAATCCTGGAATTCCCTCCATAATAGCACAGTGGGTGTACCTACACCACATGGAATGCAGTGGTGCAAGAAGGTAGCTCACAACCACCTTCTCAAAGGTTGCATGGTGGCACTGTGGTTAGCACTGCTGCCTCACAGTGCCAGAGACCCTGGTTCAATTCCGACCTTGGGTGTCTGTCTGTGTGGAGTTTGCACATTCTCCCTGTATCTGTGTGGGTTTCTTCCGGGTGCTCCAGTTCCTCCCACAGTCCAACGATATGCAAGTGAGTTGGATTGCTCCATAGTGTTCAAAGGTTAGGTGGTGTTATGGGGATAGTGTGGGACATGGGCCTAGTAGAGGGTCCGTGCAGACTTGATGGGCCAAATTGCCTCATTCTGCGCTGTAGTGATTCTGTGATTCTACTTAGGGATGGACAACAAATGATGGCCTAGCCAGCAAAGCCGATATCCCATAAAAATGAATTTTAAAAAAATGGAAGATGGTTGCTGTTGTTGTTGGAGGAAAACCTTCTAATCCCCAGAACATTTCTACAGGAGTTCCACAAGTTAGTGCCCAAGGCCGAACAATCTTCAGATGCTTCATCACCAACCTTCCCTCCATCAATAGGTCAGAAGTGGGGATATTTGGTGACAGTTTCACAGTATTCTTTTGCAACTCTTCAGGCGCTGAAGCAGTCCATGTATGTATGCAATAAAATCTTGACAACATTCAAGCTTGGGTGGCAAGCAACACAAGTGTTAGACAATGACCATCTCCCTTTGGCAGTCAATGGCATTATCATCACTGAAATGATGGCAGCATCATTCTAGGGCAGCACGGTAGCATGGTGGTTAGCATAAATGCTTCACAGCTCCAGGGTCCCAGGTTCGGTTCCCGGCTGGATCACTGTCTGTGCGGAGTCTGCACGTCCTCCCCGTGTGTGCGTGGGTTTCCTCCGGGTGCTCCGGTTTCCTCCCACAGTCGAAAGATGTGCGGGTTAGATGGATTGGCCATGCTAAATTGCCCTGAGTGTCCTAAAAAGTAAGGTTAAGGGGGGTGGGGGTTGTTGGGTTACGGGTATAGGGTAGATACGTGGGTTTGAGTAGGGTGCTCATTGCTCGGCACAACATCGAGGGCCGAAGGGCCTGTTCTGTGCTGTACTGTTCTATGTTCTATGTTCTATAAATCCAACATCCTGGGGTTACCAGATACTTCACTGGACCAAACAAATAAATACTGTCGATAAAGGAGCAGTTCAGACATTGAGAATACAGCTGTGAGTAACTGATCTCCTGACCCAGAAAACCCTTCCCACATATCTATATGGCACAAGTTAGGAGCGTGATAGAATATTTTCCTCTTGCCCAGATGAGGAAATGCTGCTCCAACAACATGCACCATTTTCAACATTCGCTCCTTCCATCATCACCACACTAAACATACTCATGAATGTTTCTTTGACAGCTTTGTCCAAACAAGGGACATTTATCACCTGGATAAACAAGGGCAGCAGACTCATGGGAACACCACGACCTGTAACTTTCCTTCCATGTTACACATCATCCTGACTTGGAAATGTATCGCTGTTCCTTTACTCTGGCTGGGTCAAAATCCTGGAACTCCCTCCCAAATAGCATAGTGGATGTACTTAGACCCACATGGATGCCCTTCTTAAAAGCACTGTATGTATGCCAACATACATGGGCTCCAGAGCTTCAAAATAGTCGCTCACAATCACCTATTCAAGGTCAATTAGGGATGCTACTAATGCTCACATCTCATGTATGAAGAAAAACAAGAAGAAAAAATGAACCCAAAGGTTGAATAGCCTCCTGTCAGATGGTGAAATTTGAATGTTAGAATCGCCAAGAATTAACCAAAATCATTATAACATATAATATATGACCCATTTAAGTGGCGGGTTTAAATCTTCATTGGAGCCGACTGACACCTTGACGAGTGGAATTTGCATATTTCAAAGTCAACTAATACCAAAATTGTCACATTTGTACACTGACGATAATATGGACCATATAGTGAGTATTTGGAACTTGAGACTTCTTCTCAGGTGCTACTGATAATAGTAGTATTTCAATCATTACTTTAAAATAGTGGAAAGTGGATTTAACCTTCAAAGGTGACGTACGGAATGAGCTTTGTGAGGAGGATGGAAGCAAAAATTAAATCTAGTCATCAAGCAGCTTTTGACATCTGGCAATATCTCCCACAAATTCCTGGACTCATTTGCTGCCTGTACGCATTAATTTTGCGACAAAATACATGGAGACAGTAAAAATGCTGATCTGATCTGAGCAAAAAACGATTACTGGCCAGAAAGAAACCTGGCTTTGGGTTCCATTTTACTTTAAGTCCTGAAAGTTATGCAGTATGGGAGACTGTGCAAGCTGAAGGCAATGCAATGTGATGTATTGAGCTGAGCTTATGCAGTATGGGGGACTGGGCAAGCTGAACGCAATGCAATGTGATATATTGAGCTGGGCAACCAAATATGTAATGAAATTGAAATAATTTAGCCTTGCCTCTAAATTTCCAATCTTGTTCAAATTCACAATTCATTCAATCTCCAAAACCCTTTTCAATAAAAAAACAGAATTCCATTCTACCAATAATACAATGTAACTGACTTAATGCATAATAATGCATATATCATGTGGAAGTTCAATGGCATTTGCATTGGGAAAGCAGTTTATATGCAATGTTATTTTATATTACTGCTTTGGTGATCTAAAGTAAATGTTGGTTCTTGCATCACCAATGCAGTTTTTTCAGTTTTGCTTCACTGACTCCCTTGTGAAGAAAAATATATAGTTTACCCAATTCCCATTTTATCACACAGAAACACAAGGAGTTGTCACTGAAACTTACTGAGCTGTCTGATACCAGGTATCAGTGAATTGTGTCATTTATTCACATAAACATCTTGTTATTCTAGCTTTCAGTTTCAACTACTTAAGTATATCCTTAAAATTTCTAAATTGTGTCGAAGGTTAAAACTACTGAAGTAAAATCCTGCAACAGATATAAATCCCTGTCTCATCCTGCCCCACCCCAGGACTTACAAGGTAGAACCTTCATCTCTGTATGGTCCTCCATTAGTGTTGGCATTGCTGTATCATAGCACCATCTTGTTCCTTCACTCTTTCATTGGAGAAGTTCAAAGCACCTTCGGATCATCCTCTGTTTAAAAAAAAGATTATTTTCATAAATTTGCAAATGTTCTTTCATTTTGAAACAAATCATTTCAGATAATAGATTCCAGAATTATCTCTTCTGCTCACCAGAATTAGAATGTCAGATTGAAAGGTCATTTGCAAATATATTAAAGCAGTACCTTAATTCATCTTATGACAACACATTGCAGATTGGTGATGAAAATTGATGTTCTTGTGCTTGGAACTTGTGCTGACTCCTGTACTTTTGGTAGTCATATAAATAATAATGTGCAGTTAGAGGCAACAACTCTGTTGCTGCAAAGTGTATGTGGCTAATGTCTGCTGTCCATGCTCTATCCCTTGACTTGCCAAATATTTCAATCAGATACAAACTCATGAATGCCGATCACAATTTGTTCGTCCTCGGTATAGACATTTTCTCTCACGTGGTGTTGCCAAAATGCCGCATTGGCTTAACCGGTAATCTTTTCTGCTATGGTAGAAGAAGCAGAGAATCTCCAGAGAATGGCACACCGCCTTCCTCCCGAGAAACATGCGGCTGGGAGTCTGGAGAATCTCGTCCTTGGTCAAGGAAGGTGATTTTAAGGAGAATCATAAAGGAGAAAAGAGTGGCAGAGAGGCAGGGAAGTTCAGGAAAGGAATTCCATAGCTTAGACCCTAAGCAGTAAAGGTTATGGGGAAGAGGACAGAGTGGACAGGGTATGGAGTGGAGCTGGTGGAGCAGTAGACAAGAAAGTGGTGTTGAAGCCATAATCTGATCAACCATGATCTTATTGAATGGTGGAGCAGGCTAGAGGGGCCCACTGTGGCTCTTAATTCTTATGGCACAGCCACCAATGTTGGAGAAATTAAAATAGGTGATGGTCAAGAAGCCAGAATTAGATGAACACCGGTATCCTGGAAGGTTGCAGGCTGGAGAGAATAGTGAGCTGAAGGAGGACATTGAGAGATTTGAAAACCAGGTTGAAAAATGTTAAATCAAAATATTGTTTAACTGGGAGCCAATGTTGATCAGTGGAAGGAGGATGGGACTTGGTGCAAATAAGGACATGGAGAGCATTTTGGAGAATGTTGCGGAGAGTAAACTGTGTAAGGTCAGCCAGGCTGCATTGGAATATTCAAGTCTAGAGATAACAATGGTATCAATGAGAGTTTTAGAAGCAGATAAGCTGAGTCAAGGGTGGAATTGGGCAGTTTCAGAGGTGAAAATTGGCAGTCTTAGTACTTCCATGAATATATGTTTGTGAGTACACCTTCCATTTAATTAGGACACCCGCTTTCATTTAATTATGCATATAGTCTGTTTTTTTTCCCAGACACTTGGTCGGGAGGAAAATGGAGTCAGTAGCCAGGTAATGGAGTTTGTGGTGGTGACCGAAGGCAATGGCTATAGCCTTCCCAATATTCTATTGGAGAAAATTCCTGTTCATTCAATACAGATACGTAGTCTGATATTTTAGCAACAGTGGAGGAGTCAGGAGGGTGGTGGTTAGGTACAGCTGGGTGTGATAAGTGTGCATGTGAAAACTAACATTGTGCTTTTAGATCAGTGTTTTTCAAACTGTTTTGCCCGGGACCCATTTCTACTAACCGGCCATCCTTCAGGACCCATGGCGGCCGACCTTCGGGACCCATGGCGGCTGACCTTAGGAACTCATGGCATCCGTCTTCAGGGACCCACGACAGCCAAACTTGGCCACCCACCATTTTCACATACCTTTAATGTGACATGTGAGCCTCCATGGTCCTCACAATCTCACTTGCTTTCTCATTCAATGTTACATTTCTGACAATGACTTCAGCTGATGATTTAAGATCTCATTGCATCCATTGAAAAAAATAAAAAGTTTGTCCTCAAACTCGCCATGCTCAGTCTTCAAATACGTTAGAAATTTTGAGTGTTTTAAACTTAAATTTGCCGCTGCTTCCCTGCATATAACACACATGGGCTTTGCATCCTGAATTGCAGTGCCACAATTAATGAACTCATACCTCAAGAAATCATCTTTGCACTGCTTTGTTCTTGATTTCAGCTTGGACTCTGAACTCTCACCAGCACTACTGGCAGCTACAAAATGGTGGAATCTCTCTCACACCCAGAGCACGTGACGTCAGTGTATGGGGCGCGTGACCTGCTCTCTACCATCACTTCTGGAGAGAAGACTGATGTGCTGTCAATTACCACGAGATGAGAATGGTGAAACAATCGAGGCTATATTGCACAAGACGTTGTGCCTCCTGCAGCTGGAACCAGAATGGAAGCAGCGCAGAGTAGCATACATTTTTATACATTGCCTGCTGGGAGGAGCCAGCAGGCTGGGATTTACTGTGGTACCTGTAATACAATGGCAGTACTGTAATACATGTAGTGTGTTACCAGTGGTGTTTACCACAAAGACTGCATCGACCTGTAAAAAGAATCTGTTCTTGGGTCAGTGTGCTGATGTCAGGAGGAGGCGGTCTGCCTCGCTGGGTTCCGGACCTGCGCACTGCTGAGGGGGAACGCATGCGCGGGACGGCTGGCATTCTGAAAACTGATTGCGACCGGAATCGTTAAAAGCCGTTCGTGGCCGTTGGGACTTCGTCCCATGATCAGGAATGCCGCAACCGATAGCCCAGCGACCTTCCCGAAATCTGCCTGTGATCCACCCATGGATCACAACCCTGTGTTTGAAAATGACTGTTTCTTGCTGAGGGGCAACATGTAGATAGGAAATAAGAGGGACACCAAAGATAGATCCTTGTCCAGTCATTGTCTGCTGAATTGAATCATTACAACACAGTATCAGGATAATGCAATTGCATTGACATCTTTTCAGTTTCACTTGGCAGTCATCTGACAATGGAAGTTGCCCTGTCCACTATACAACCCACCCATTGAAATTAATTAAATAAAAATCAGGTGCACTCCAAACGGGGGAGAGTTCGGCGCTGTCAGGTTGCCACCCAATGAAAAGCTTTATCAAGGTAATATATAATGGTTTTCAACCATAGTAAGGCTGGTGTACCATACTCTTGCATACGTGCAGTGCGGTCAGCGTAATTTGAAGGTGTACTTGTGGAAGAGACCCGAGGTGTTCGAGTGAAGTCAAGCATCCAGCAGAGGGCAGCAGAGCGGAGCTACTGATTGGCTGTTCTGGGGAGATTTGCATACGTGCAGTGCGGTCAGTGTAATTTGAAGGTGTACTTGTGGAAGAGACCCGAGGTGTTCGAGTGAAGTCAAGCATCCAGCAGAGGGCAGCAGAGCGGAGCTACTGATTGGCTGTTCTGGGGAGATTTGCATACGTGCAGTGCGGTCAGCGTAATTTGAAGGTGTACTTGTGGAAGAGACCCGAGGTGTTCGAGTGATGTCAAGCATCCAGCAGAGGGCAGCAGAGTGGAGCTACTGATTGGCTGTTCTGGGGAGATTTACATACGTGCTGTGTGGTCAGCATAATTTGAAGGTGGTTTGTGAAGGGGCTGTTGTCAAGTGACAATTAAACCTGAAACACTTCCTCAGTGTTTCACTTCCTACCTCCTCCTCTAACCAAAAACAAACAACCGTGGTTTTTGGGAAGGTAAGATTATCTCTTTAAAAACTTACCTTGAAGGGTGACATCACAGCAAAGCAGTGACCTGATTGGCTGGCAAGGAAAGTGTTCCAGTTAGCAGTTGCTGGGAGAAATTTAACTCTTCGTGTGTTGGTGAGTATTGTGATTGGTAAGTAAAATCTTTATTCCTTTCACTTATTAATTATTTGATACTATATTTGTAATTAGTTAAGGTAAAGGGTAAAAATGGCAGGAGATCCCAGACCCGTGTTATGCTCCTCATGCGCAATGTGGGAGTTCAGGGACGCGGCCGATGCCCCTGGCTCCTTCATGTGCGGGAAGTGTGTCCAGCTGCAGCTCCTGTTAGACTGCATGATGGCTCTGGAGCTGCGGATGGACTCACTTTGGAGCATCCGCAATGCTGAGGAGGTCATGGATAGCACGTTTAGTGAGTTGGTCACACCGCAGATTAGAATTGGTGATGGAGACAGGGAATGGGTGACCAAAAGGCAGAGAAAGAGAAGGAAGGCAGTGCAGGTGTCCCCTGCGGTCATCTCCCTCCAAAACAGGTATACCGTTTTGGATACTGTTGGGGGAGATGACTCACCAGGGGAAGGCAGTAGTAGCCAGGCTCATGGCACCGTGGCTGGCTCTGCTGCACAGAAGGGCGGGAAAAAGACTGGCAGGGCTATAGTCATAGGGGATTCAATTGTAAGGGGAGTAGACAGGCGTTTCTGTGGTCGAAAATGAGACTCCCGAATGGTATGTTGCCTCCCGGGTGCTCAGGTCAGGGATGTCTCCGATCGGCTGCAGGGCATACTAAATGGGGAGGGTGAACAGCCAGTTGTCGTGGTGCATATAGGCACCAACGATATAGGTAAAAAAAGGGATGATGTCCTACAATCAGAATTTAGGGAGTTAGGAGATAAGTTAAAAAGTAGGACCTCACAGGTAGTAATCTCAGGATTGCTACCAGTGCCACGGGACAGTCAGAGTAGAAATTCAAGAATAGTCAGAATGAATACATGGCTTGAGAGATGGTGCAGGAGGGAGGGGTTCAGATTTTTGGGACATTGGAACCGGTTCTGGGAACGGTGGGACGATTACAAACCGGATGGTCTATACCTGGGCAGGACTGGAACCAATGCTCTAGGGGGTGCTTTTGCTAACACTGTTGGGGAGGTTTTAAACTAATGTGGCAGGGGGATGGGAACCAGATTAGGAAGTTAGAGGTCAGTAAAGAAGCAGCAACTAAAGCCAGTAAGGTACAAGACAATAGACTCAATGTGACTAAGGGGAAGAGTAGACAGGGAAGAAGACATGATGAACGCAAAGGGACAGGTGGTCTGAGGTGCATTTGTTTTAATGCGAGAAGTGTAGCAGATAAGGCAGATGAACTTAGGGCTTGGATCAGTACCTGGGAATATGATGTTATTGGTATTACTGAGACTTGGTTGAGGGAAGGGCAGGACTGGCAACTGAATATCCCAGGATATAGATGCTTCAGGAGGGATAGAGAGGGAGGTAGAAGGGGTGGAGGAGTTGCATTACTCGTCAGAGATGATATCACAGCTGTGATTAAGGAGGGCACGATGGAGGATTCGAGCATTGAAGCAATATGGGTGGAGCTGAGAAATAGGAAGGGTGCAGTAACATTGTTGGGACTTTACTACAGACCTCCCAAAAGCGAGCATGAAGTAGAGGTACAAATATGCAGACAGATTATAGAAAAATGTAGGAGCAATAGGGTGGTTGTGAACGGAGATTTTAACTTCCCCAACATTGAATGGGATTCGTGTAGTGTTGGAGGCGTAGATGGAGCAGAGTTTGTAAGGAGCATCCAGGAGAGTTTTTAGAGCATTATGTAAATAGTCCAACTCGGGAAGGGGCCATACTGGACCTGGTATTAGGGAATGATCCCGGCCAGGTGGTTGATGTTTCAGTCGGTGATTACTTTGGGAATAGCGATCACAATTCCGTAAGTTTTAGAATACTCATGGACAAGGACAAGAGTGGTCCGAAAGGAAGAGTACTAAATTGGGGAAAGGCAGAGTATAACAAAATTCGACAGGAGCTAGGGAATGTGGATTGGGAGCAGCTGTTTAAGGGTAAATCCACATTTGAAATGTGGGAGTCTTTTAAGGAAAGGTTGATTAGGGTGCAGGACAGACATGTTCCTGTGAAAATGAAAGATAGAAATGGCAAGATTAGGGAACCATGGATGACGGGTGGAATTGTGAGACTAGCTAAGATGAAAAAGGAAGCATACATAGGATCGAGGCAACTCAAAACTGATGAAGCTTTGGAGGAATATCGGGCAAGTAGGATGAATCTCAAACGCGCAATAAAGAGGGCTAAAAGGGGTCATGAAATATATTTGGCTAACAGGATTAAGGAAAATCCCAAAGCCTTTTATTCGTATGTAAGGAGCAAGAGGGTAACTATAGAAAGGATTGGCCCACTCAAAGACAAGAGAGGGAATTTATGCGTGGACTCAGAGGAAATGGGTGAGATTATGAATGAGTACTTTGCATCGGTATTCACAAAGGAGAGGGACAAGACGGATGTTGAGGCTAGGGATGGATGTTTAAATACTCTCGGTCAAGTTGTCATACGGAAGGGGGAAGTTTTGGGTATTCTAAAAGACATTAAGGTGGACAAGTCCCCAGAACCGGATGGGATCTATCCCAGGTTACTGAGGAAAGCGAGGGTTGAAATAGTTGGGGCCTTAACAGACATCTTTGCAGCATCCTTGAGCACGGGTTAGGTCCCGGAGGACTGGAGAATTGCTAATGTTGTCCCTTTGTTTAAGAAGGGTAGCAGGGATAATCCAGGGAATTATAGACCTGTGAGTTTGACGTCAGTGGTAGGCAAACTGTTGGAGAAGATACTGAGGGATAGGATCTATTCACATCTGGAAGAAAATAGACTTATCAGTGATAGGCAGCATGGTTTTGTGCAGGGAAGGTCATGTCTTACAAACCTAATAGAATTCTTTGAGGAAGTGACAAAGTTAATTGATGAGGGAAGGGCTGTAGATGTCATATACATGGACTTTAGTAAGGCGTATGATAAGGTTTCCCATGGCAGGTTGATGGAAAAAGTGAAGTCGTATGGGGTTCAGGGTGTACTAGCTAAATGGATAAAGAACTGGCTGGGCAACAGGAGACAGAGAGTAGTGGTGGAAGGGAGTGTCTCAAAATGGAGAAGGGTGTCTAGTGGTGTTCCACAGGGATCCGTGCTCGGACCACTGCTGTTTGTGATCTACATAAATGACCTGGAGGAAGGTATAGGTGGTCTGATTAGCAAGTTTGCAGATGATACTAAGATTGGTGGAGTTGCAGATAGCGAGGAGGACTGTCAGAGAATACAACATAATATAGATAGATTGGAGAGTTGGGCAGAGAAATGGCAGATGGAGTTCAATCCAGGCAAATGCGAGGTGATGCATTTTGGAAGATCAAATTCAAGAGCGGACTATATGGTCAATGGAAGGGTCTTGGGGAAAATTGATGTATAGAGAGATGTGGGAGTTCAGGTCCATTGTACCCTGAAGGTGGCAACGCAGGTTGATAGAGTGGTCAAGAAGGCATACAACATGCTTGCCTTCATTGGACGAGGTATTGAGTACAATAGTTGGCGTTCATGTTACAGTTGTATAGGACTTTGGTTCGGCCACATTTGGAATACTGCGTGCAGTTCTGGTCGCCACATTACCAGAAGGATGTGGATGCTTTGTAGATGGTGCAGAGGTGGTTCACCAGGATGTTGCCTGGTATGGAGGGTGCTAGCTGTGAAGAAAGGTTGAGTAGATTAGGATTGTTTTCGTTGGAAAGACGGAGGTTGAGGGGGGACCTGATTGAGGTCTACAAAATTATGAGAGGTATGGACAGGGTGGATAGCAACAAGCTTTTCCCAAGAGTGGGGGTGTCAGTTACAAGGGGTCACGATTTCAAGGTGAGAGGGGGAAAGTTTAAGGGAGATTGTTGCACGTTTTACTTGAGTGTATTACGCGTTTATTGGAGTGTATTAACACGCCTCCGTTTAAAGGCCGTGTGCTTAACACTACTACAGCTCTGTGTGTGTAATTCTGCTCGGAGTCACCAGGTGCCATATTTAGACACCTCACAAGTATATCAAGGTCAGGTTCAAAGTAATAAAACTGTACACCGATTAGTAAGTTCAAACGATTAATATTTATTATAATCAATATAATAAATACACATGCATACGCTAAAGACTAATACTTATTTCTACTATTAAACGACTAAATACTTATCTAAGTAGGAACCAGCAAGGTCAGGGGTCAAGGCCTTTGTTCCTTTCTGGACTGCACCTTCTGTTCACTAATAGTCGGCTAGAGTATAAGCAATGCCTGGGTCACGTAGCGAGCGTTGGTTTGGCACTTACTGAACGATGGCTGATGCTCAACGGCCGGTGATGAAAGACAGGATCTGGAGGCTGGGGTCGGAGTCAGGATGTAACAGCCTAGGCCGGAGTCTGGAAGCAACAGCTCTGGGTCGGAGGCAACAGATCTGGGCCGGAGTCTGGAAGCAACAGACCGAATCATGTGCTTGACCTTCTTTTTATAGGTCCGAGAGGTCCGTGCCCTGTGGGGCGGGCTCTTTCACCTGCTAGGTATCGATTGGGTCTTCTCCCAATCGATATTTTCCAAACCCCCAATCTGAGGGTCGCTTCTCGATGGGTGGGGCGGTTTCTATGGTGCTTTGTGATGGATACTTATGGTGCCGTTTCGTCTGGGCGTCCACTCAAAGTATCCATTCAAACCCAAATGTTTCTATTGTGTGGGCCTAGATCTGGATCACCTCATTACTATGCAAATCGTTGTTGCCATTTACACCTTAAGCTGAGATCCTGCACCTGGCCCTAAACTGGTTTTTGTACGTGCAGAATGCTAATTAGCCTTTTGCAAACTGCTTGTCCTTGCTACGACTGTTTTCTCCCTGCAGCCTTAGCAGTTCTCCATGTTTGTAGCCCAGTGTCCATCTTAGGTGGCTACAAGATGTGCGTGGAAAGTTTTTTACGCAGAGGGTGGTGGGTGCCTGGAACGCTTTACCAGCAGAGGTGGTAGAGGCGGGCACGATAGCATCATTTAAGAGGCATCTAGACAGGTATATGAACGGGCGGGAACAGAGGGAAGTAGACCTTGGAAAATAGGAGACAGGTCTAGATAAAGGATCTGGATCGGCGCAGGCTGGGAGGGCCGAAGGGCCTGTTTCTGTGCTATAATTTTCTTTGTTCTTTGTTCTTTGTTCTTGAGAAATAACGAAACAACATTTTAACTTTGTTACGTTACCTTTGGGAATATAATGTTGATTTAACAGAGAGCCAGTAGAAGAAGGGTTTTTTTTGACTGTCTGCAATCATACAGCCAAACCTCAGATGAACTGAATGTTAACTTAAGGAATTTAATAAATTTCTTGTGCCATACACATTATGCCCTTGTGAAATGACTTTTCATGAACCTCTGAAGCTAGCCTGCCCTCAATCTTCGTTGCAGCACAATATCATGCCTCGCAGTTTCTTGTGCGCCTTTATTTTACTTTAATTTTATACTGCAGCTGTCTGACCAACTCTGCAGCCAGCAGAATGGGACGTTTTATGTGAGGTGATGTTGGGTAGGGTGCCAACATTAAAACCTCACCTTGGCCGGCAGTGAATGACACTCAGTGAAACAAGTTTCAACCAAGGTCCTTTCACCTTCTAATAGCTAAACCAAAAATACAAGCAAAACTGCTGATCTTTCTGCACACTGACACAAGATGGAGTTAGCAACATATATCAAAAAGGAAATTAAACAAATACCATTGCTAATAACTGTGGAGGTTTAACTTTATTGTTAATTGGGAAAGAATGACTGTGATTGACTAGCAGGGATTTGACCACGTAACGGTTGAGACAAATTGAAGATGACTTCACAAGACATTTCCATCACAAGCAGTCTCATCCTGATGACATCTATAACAAAGAGTAAACAAATTAATTTCTCGCCCTGGAAATAGCTTGAAAAACAAAATTATGATTGGGATGGTAATAGCAAATGCATGGTTGTGTGCTGATGTGAAACAGAGGGTTATCTGATTTATTGAAGGGCAAGGCTTTGCAATCTCATTTTTAATAAAATAGGTCAACTTCTCTTTCCTATTTCTTTGCTCACAATTTTCCAATACTAGGAATAATATTTGAGTGGCTAGTTGAATGTTATTTGGCTGAAAAGAATGCTCAATTTTCAGCTGAGAACAGGTGAACTCTTTGGAGGATAAGGTACTAATTATGTTGCAAAGTCACAACGGAATAATACGTTTTGGTACAAGCTGTTTTGAAGGAGAGAGAAAGAAACTATGGAAACAGTCCAGTGTTTGGAAAATGAGCGATACAGAGAGCAAATTAACTTACATTTTATATTGAAATTTCACAATGTCATCCTCAAGTGCTTCTGCCAATGACTGACTTTGAAATTATAATCACTCTTATAATGAAGTGATACATGGCAACCAATTTACACATGTCCAAGATACCACAAACAACAATGCGGTAAATGACTTGATAATCTGGTTTGGGTTGAAGGGACAATGTTGGCCAACAAAGTACGTCTCTTCAAAAACTGATGCGGTTACTTTCTATGTTCACCTGAGACGTCAGACAATGCCTTGATTTAGTATTTCATCTGAAAATTGACACCTGAATGATGTGCTCAATTTACTGGAATGGAGCTTGACACTCAGACTCAGTGGCATGGGAGCTACCACTCAACTGAGGTTATCACCATTGCAGTGTTTAACTGGGGGACATTGTAGCTCATCAGTCTGACAACACGATGGCTTTCGAGTAGACAAGAAGGTAGTGGAGTTGGGCATCATCAGCATTCATGTTAAATTTGAACCCATGTACACTAATAATAATAATAATAATCTTTATTAGTGTCACAAATAGATTAACACTGCAATTAAGTTACTGTGAAAAGCCCCTAGTCGTCACATTCTGGCACATGTTCGGGTACACGGAGGGAGAATTCAGAATGTCCAATTTACCTAACAAGCACGTCTTTCGGGACTTGTGGGAGGAAACCAGAGCACCCGGATACACGCAGAGGAGAACATGCAGACTCCACACAGACAGTGAGCCAAGCCGGGAATCGAACCTAGAACCATGATGTCATCAATCTGCAGATGAGGGAGAGGACAGGTGCAGATACTTGGGGGACTCTGTAGATAATTATGTGGAGAAGGAGGAAAAGTAATTCCAGTCACTGATTAATTTCCATTGTCAACTTTATCTCAAATTTTCAGATCACATAAACCCTTTTGAAGTGCTCTCGTTGGCAACTCCTGCCGGTCAAAACCTTCCTCATTCTATTTTATCAATGCAAGCAATGCCATTATCCCTTAGAATAGGCGGCATGGTGGCACAGTGGTTAGCATTGTTGACTTACAGCGATAGGGACCCGGGTTCAATTCTGGTCTCAGGTGACTGTCTGTGTGGAGTTTGCATGTTCTCCCCATGTCTGGGGGGGTTTCCTCCGGGTGCTCCGGTTTCCTCCCACAGTCCAAAGATGTGCAGGTCAGGTGGATTGGCTGCGGTAAATTGCCCCTTTGGGTCCAAAAAGGTTAGGAATGGTTACTGGGGTACAGGGATAGGATAGAGGTGTAGGCCTAGATTGGGCACTCTCTCCTAGTTTCGGTGCAGACTCTATGGGCTGAATGGTCTCCTTCTGCACTGTCGGGATTCTATGAACTGTTCTGTTTTGTTCCTAATTTTCTAACATTTCCTTTTTTACTGGATCGTAAATGGTACAATTCTTCACATTTGTTCATGTTGACGGGGTTGATGGATAGTTTTGTCTCGGATGGTGTTGATCTTCTTCAGTGTTGTTGGAGCTGTATTCATCCAGGCAAGTGGGGAGTATGCCATCATCTCCTGACGTGTGCCTTCTAGATGCTGGACAGGCTTTGGGGAGTTGGGATGTGAGTTACTCACTGCAGAACTGCAAGCCTCTGATGTGCTCTTGTAGCCAAAGTATTTATATGGCTGGTCCAGTTCAATTTC
Source organism: Scyliorhinus canicula (assembly GCF_902713615.1). Taxonomy (NCBI): domain Eukaryota; kingdom Metazoa; phylum Chordata; class Chondrichthyes; order Carcharhiniformes; family Scyliorhinidae; genus Scyliorhinus; species Scyliorhinus canicula. The sequence continues at coordinate 152,179,855 of NC_052152.1, read as the reverse complement.
TGGTCAATGGAATAAGCCAGGATGTTGATAGTTGGGGATTCAGCAATGGGAATGCCATTGAATGTCACGGGGAGATGGTTAGATTCTCTCTTGGTGGAGTAGGTCATTGACTGGTATTTGAGTTGCGCAAATGTTACTTGGGGCTCATCAGCCTAAGTCTGATTGCTTTCCAGATCTTGCTGCATATAACAGAGACTGCTTCAGTATGTGAGGAGTCATGAATAGCACTAAACAATACGCAATCATTAGCCAAGATCTCCATTTCTGATCTTACAAGAGAAGGAAGATCATTGATGAAGCAGCTGAAGATGATTGGACCTAGGACTACTTGGTGGCACATTGGGACAACTCCTGCCTTGATGTAAAGAGCAGTCACTTTCTTGAATTCAGCTCTTTTTTCCATGGTGGACCAAGACTGTAATGGGGTGAGGAGTGGCCCTGGTGGAAGTAATCTGAGCATCAGTGAACAGGTTATGGTATATGGGAGATGAATTGAAATCCCATCAAATAAACTGGGAAATATAAATTCAGTTGCTAAATATGAAATAACAAAAATGGTCTTCATGAAATGAAATGAAAATGAAAATTGCTTATTGTCACGAGTAGGCTTCAATGGAGTTACTGTGAAAAGCCCCTAGTCGCCACATTCCGGCGCCTGTCCGGGGAGGCTGGTACGGGAATCGAACCATGCTGCTGGCCTGCTTGGTCTGCTTTAAAAGCCAGCGATTTAGCCTTGTGAGCTAAACCAGCCCCTTCATCATATAACAACAGGAAATGTATACAAATTCCAGTCGCCTTAAGTTTTCCCATTAATTCTCATGTTTCAGATTCTTTGGCACAGACGTTGGGAGAAGTTCCCATCATTTGAGCGATGGTTTCAAATTTATTTTCTTTCTCCTTTTCAAACAATTGACTCAGCAGCAGTTTTTGTTTCTCTCACCTCCTACTATTTTCCTTCATTGTGTTTCCAGAGTTTGTGCCACTGCTGTCATAGTTCCCGGCTGGAGTTGGGTTAACATGCAGCTTAGATCACCATTCCTGGTGTCATGATGATGGAGCAAAGCCACAAATTGCATACAGACATTTTGAACTTTTAATTGGAAATGTGTTTTTAAAAATGGACAGACAAGCCAAAGATGGCTGATAATTTAAATTCTGAGGATGTAAATTCAGTGACTATCTGAGAATTCCCTGTGTGAATAATAGTAAGTCATGAAAGACAATGGAATTTCACGGCAAACCGGACAGGGACATATCAAAGGCACAAAGCAACTGACTGTAATCTCCTGTGGAGATAATCAAAGTTGATTATTATCTCAGCATGATTCACATCCTGAAAGTTATGTTCCTGACCTGTTGTGAGCTCTCCCCTTTTCCAGGAATAGACAGGAGATTTGGATTTCAGAAAATTTGGTCAGTGTGGTTTAGCGCTGGATGTGTCAGAATGTGTGACACAGAGGCAAATAAAGACAACAGCGGCTGTCCTGCTCCGGCAAGTAAAATAAAAGTCTTGCTCTCTCTAATTGCTGAAACAGGACAAGTCAGCAAAGGCACAGCTGAAAAGGAAGCAGGACAACATTCCAGCTAAGCCACACGACTTTGGAATCTCAAAATCAACCATTCAGCTGCTGATGTCAAAGCTACTCCATCACAAATCTTAACCTGCTGCAATGTTTCACCATCTACTCCTCATGGACAAAGGCCGATTTGCATATTTTTTTAAATTTATTTTTGAATTCACTTTTCATTTCCAATCTCTGTGAACGTATGTGCATGTGTTCTGTTATTTTTGTTGCGTTTAGTAACTTCTTCCTTTCACTCAAGAAAGCCTAGTTAATTGGTTCCTATTAAAACATAAATATAACGGGGTTCAGAAAGGGAATTAAATATTTTGTGACCAATCAAGGAGGTTGAATAAAGAATGGGAGCCAGTTCACCCCTCCTGACCCTGGGACATAACATTTGGAGTTCCCCACCGGACATCCAGCATTTGTTGCTTGACGGGCGACTTCAGAGGCTTGACACCGACCTGTGGCTCAGTACCTTTCTGGTCTCCAACATTCCTCCAACTGTTAGTCTCCTGGGAAGGCTCAGGATGTGTACCTGCTCCTCCTCAACATTGCAGGTTCATGTGTCCAACACATTGCAGGAAGTTTTCCTTCTCGGTGGTCCTGCCATCCTTCCTGTTCTTAAAAAGCTGAGAAAGTCATTGACCCTCTTCTAACACTGCACCCAAACTCTACGTACAACCTTACAGCTGTACACTGAGGCCGCAAACACCTTTCCTGCTGGCCAGCTGTCAATTGAGAAACCAGCGTATCATTTCTATCGGCAGCCGGTGTGTTTTTTAAAAGTATATTTATAGGAATTTTACATTTTAGAAGCAGACGCAACAAAGTTACAAAATAATACCATACATAACGAGAGCAGAAAATAAAAGGCTCAACATACTTGGGCTCAAAATGGAACAGGAGAACGATGCAACAATCACTGGTACAATCATTGGGCCAAACCAAATGAATATTTCTGTGACCCCATCAGAACCAAGGGAAGAACAGAATAAAGTCATTTAACATGAAATGGCAGAACAGTGCACACCCTCTCCCCTAATTGGGTGCACACCAAGACTCAAACCCTCCATGCTCCAGCAGCACCATGGGCATTAGTAAGGCAGCCGGTGGTTAGGCAAAAGAGGACATTACATCTGCTTCCGGTTCCGCTGATTCGACAGGGGCCACACGGTGGAACAGTGGTTAGCACTGCTGCCTCATAGCTCCAGGATCCCTTGTTCAATTCTGGCTTCGGGTGACTCTATGTGTGGAGTTTGCACTTTCTCCCCATGTTTGCGTGGGTTTCCTCCGAGTGCTCCGGTTTCCTCCCACAGTCCAAAGATGTGCAGGTTAGGTGAATTGGCCATGCTAAATTGGCTCTTAGTGCCCAAAGGGTTAGATGGGATTACTGGGTTACGGGGATAGGGTAGAGGCATGGGCTTAAGTGGGGTGCTCTTTCCTCGGGCCGGTGCAGACTCGATGGGCTGAATGGTCTCATTCTGCACTGTCAATTCTATGATTCTATGACATGCACACTGAGTGTCATCGTCAGCCCCTTTCTGTATATCTAAATATAATCTAATACATTCTACCTCATGTCTTTCATTTACCCAAATTGCTTGAACAAAAAAAATCATAACCAGAAAAAATGCTTCATCTGCAGAATTTGTTCAAATAATCCCGGCTCATATGAATTACAGAAATGAATTTGAAAATTCACTGCACCAACATTTTACACATTTGTTCAGTAATTGTACCCAAACTGTTAACTGAAGTAGCTTGAGACATAAATAATTATGTGATTAACATCCCTTTTATGGAATCAGGACATGACAATAATTTATATAGAAATAACATGGTTGTGAACGACTGATTAGATTTGTGTGAAATCAATACACATCCTGTGATTGGCCATCACAATGTTGTAAAACACTTGCTAGTCTCAGCCAGGCCATTTATTTAAGATTTTAATTGTTTCCGCCATCTGTCTGTGCCTAAATTGCGGACTAATGGCCAACTTAAAAATAATTTGGTTCTGAAAGTAGCAGCAAGCAATCTGTTGGCACTGTGTCTGTTGTAAAATGTGCACTTAATACAACAGGAGTCACATACACGGCCACCCCACGCCAAAAACACGCCACCCACCATGTTGGATGTTGCTTCTCTGAACAATTCACAGCGAACCACAGATTTGGTCTGGCGCAGAAGGAGGCTACTTGGCCCATCGTGTTTGTACCGATTTTGCAAACAAGTATCATTACTTACTGCCTTTTCCCTGCCTTTACCCCAAACAAGGGTTGTACCATGATTGAGTCCTTTATGAAATTCTGCTGCTTCAAAGCCTGACCCACCATCACATGAATATCTCACTCAACAGCTTGTGAGGTAAGCAACCAGTAAGGACCATTCAGTACATTGCTATTTGAAGGGCTCACTCATTAAAAGTTGTTTATTCATCCTTTTGCACCACTGGTCAACTATATATCAGACCTATTTTCTGACTCCTGCAACTCATGTTTGCTTCTGATAACACAATTTCATGGTACTGGACTTTGTTTGTCTGCCTTCAAAATGTTTTTTTCTGTGGCCATGCGTAACCTGGTAGAACTGCTTTTGGGGCTACCCAATGAGGTGGAGTAGCCAAGCAGAAAGGAGATTGCAAGCCTTGGCAGCTCGGAGAAGAGGAAGAGGGTACTGTTGTGCAGGAGACAATGCCCACAGCGGCTCTTCAGAGGATACTTCTGCTATCTTAGCTTAGCTGAAGAGCAACGTGCGATGAGTGGTTAGTATTTGGAATACACTGGCTGATAGACTAGTGATTATTAATTCAACAGTGGCCTTCAAAAGGAAATTACGTGAAAAGATACAGGGAAAGAGAGGAGGAGAGAGAGTAACTAGATTGCTCATCAAAAAACCCACGCACACTCAATGGGCCAACAAAGGACATACTCCTGTGCTGTACCATTCTAAGATACTATGCTGAGGGATAGCAATCGGGGTGGAGGCCAGCACATGCCAGCATGCAGCTGAAATATTAACATGAAGTCAGAAGGAGCACCTCTGTGATTTTATTGTTGCGTGTCTCCCGGCACACTATATCGGAAATGGCATTTGAAGACATTTAAATGTTAAACACCCATTAGGAGGCAGTTTGCCAGAATCACACACCAGCTCCTGGTCAAATGACCACACCAGCATCTAATTAGAATGGCGTCATTCACGATCAGATAAAAGTAATGTGCCCCTGAGGAAGTGCACTTCACTTGTGGCGTCGATATATGCTAGTCTACCTTTTCTAGTTTACTGCGCCGCCCTCCTGACCGCTCCAACTCCAAGCCATGCTGCACAGGCAACAGCAGAGGGACCTCTGGGGGCTCAACATATCAGACCAGCAGTAAGGTGGAGTTGGTTGATGGTGGAAAAGGAAAGACTTTCCAGGAGGGGGGAGTGACCGAGGCAAAATTGGGAACAGGAAAGACTGGGGAAGGGTGAACAGGACTAGACGAGATGGGGATAGTGGGAGACCATCCTCAGAGACAGACAAGAAAGACATACCAGTACAGAGGTGCCATTAATTAGATTGCTGGTCATTGAAAGACTATCCTTGAGTCAGTGCAGGGAGGCAGAAAAAAATCAGCTCTGTGTCAGTCATGTCCAGTATTTTGAAAGTTCAACTTCAACTCGGAGAGATGTTGCTCCCTAAACGCCTGGTTGGAATTTTGGGTCCCTGTCATCGAGGGGATTGAGTCATAAAATGCGGCGAACTGTTCAAATGTCTGTTGACTCTGGCGAAACCGGAAGACCACCCACCAGGAGGGGCCATAAAATTCCAAGCCCTGTCTCTGCTTCATTTTCTATTTTTATCTGTTTCAGTCATTCTGCATTGCATTTACTTTTGTTCTCCTTCACCTATAGAAGTGTTTCTCTTCACCGCCTTGTTAAATTGGTGGGTTTTAAAAATTCATTTAAGGGATGTGGGCATTGCTGGTTAGGCCAGATGTTATTGTTCATCCCTAGTTGTCATTCAGATGGTGGTGGTGAGTTGCCTTCTTAAACCGCTGCAGTCCTTGAGGTGTAGGTCGACCCGTTGGGCTGTTAAGGAAGGAGTTCCAGGATTTTGCCCCAGTGACAATGAACGAACGGTGATATATTTCCAAGTCAGGGTGGTGAGTGACTTGGAGGGGACCAGGTGGTGGGGTTCCCAGGTATCAGCTACTCTTTCCTTCTAGATGGTAGTGATTGTGAGTTTGGAAGGTGTTGCCCAAGGAACCTTGCTGAGTTACTGCAGTGCTTCTTGTAGATGTTACAAAAGGCTGCCCCTGTTCGGTGGTGGAGGGTTTGAATGTTTGTAGAAGGAGGAGCAATCAAGGAGCTGCTTTGTCCTGGATGGTGTTGAGCTTCTTGAGTGTTGTTGGAGCTGCACTCATCCAAGCAAGTGGAGAGTATTCCATTACACTCCTGACTTGTTCCTTGTAGATGGTGGACAGGCCTTTGGGCGGGGGGTGGGGGGGGGGGGGGGGGGGTGGGGGGGGTGGGGTTGCGGACGGTAGGTCAGTTACTAGCTGTAGGATTGTTAGCCTTTGACCTACCATGGTAGCCACAGTATTAATATGGCTTGTCCAGTGTTCAGTTTTTGGTATGGTTTGGATGTATCTGTATGATGGAAGCTGACTACAAGTGTTGCCTCTCGTTCTGGCACTAATGGTGGCTGCAGCATCATCTCATTTACATGCATGGGGTTTCGGCTGACTCCATTGGGCAACTGAAAATACTGGTCATACCAGGCAAATATGTACTGGTCGCTAGACCTCTAATAGAAACGTACTCCATCCTTGTGAAATTTGAAAAATAATTACTTATTTATTACTCAGGCCCTTTTTAGCAGATGAATAATCGTAGACTACTTTATTCAATCTGTATTTTCTTTGTGTGTTTCTTCATTAAGTGTCAGCATGTGAGGAAATTTTTAAAAATACCTTTGTAGTGTTTTCATTATGACAGCATTACATGCAAATACCATAATGAGGTGCAAGGAAATTGAGAATGGTCTTTTTGAACTAAGGACCATTGCACTATCTCAGGGACCGAGACCAGTGTGAGAATGTAGGTTTTCAGGGAACAAGTGCCTATCCAGGTACAGAACTTTATCCAAACATTGTCATTCCACTAGATGGTTAAAACATCCCGCCCTGCAGAGAGACACAGCTGTTCCCGGGTGAAAAATTGTGGCTTGTCTATCTGCTAAATTATAGCTATTTTATACCAATGTTAGACTGCAGTTATCTGCATCTTGCCTGGATGCCCCATTGTGATGGTTATTTTATGACAGAAACATTTTATTGCTTTTTCTTTGGGGATCTTATGCTCATCAGGATAAGGGAGGTCAATGGCTGTCTGTTAGTAGAGATTACAACATTTAAAATGGACATCAGCCCTGCCTTTAACATTTATGAGATGTCATTACTCTCTTTTCAGAAGTGTTTGCCAACCATAATTGAAATCCTCTAAGTGGGAGTAGATGATATAGAATAAGCTATTATAAGCTCCAGTAATAATGTATTTTGATGGTTGGTCATGGAGCTAGTTATAATGTTTAAATTCATGGCTCAGTAGGAATTGAAAAGCTGAAGAAATGTTCAGTGCGAATGAGTTACATATTTCATAACATACTAGGGGCTGAATTTTAACTCACCAAAATGGGTGAGGTGGGGTCGTGTCTTAAGTTAATGCGTTGGTTATTTAAATATAATCATGAGGCACTGTGTGTTTTTATTTTAACATTCATTCTATTTTTCAACTGGGAGCTTAAAGGTGGTAAGAAGGGCCAAATCCATAAGGTCAGTATGTTTACAGGAAAGCATAAGGGCCACGAAGAGCAAAAATGCTTCCTCCAGGCCCAACAAGACAATTAATAAAACACCAGGATCTGTCTGTTTGCCACCTCTAACCAGGAACCGCTCCTCACAACCAGAAACTGCTCCTCCCAACCGCCAATTGCCCCTCCAACCACCAACTGCTCCCGCCCCCCTCGACTGCCAACTTCTCCCCTGACCGTCAACTGCCCCCCCGACCGCCAACTGCTCACCCTGACCACCAACTGCTCCCCGACTACCAATTTCACCCCCTGACCACCAACTGCTCCCCCTGGCTGCCAATTGTTATGGTCCCTGCATAGATATGGGGCGAAATTCTCCGACCCCCCTCAGGGTCGGAGAAACGCCCGGGGCCGCCGAAAATCCCGCCCCCGCCGTGGCAGGAATTCTCCGCCACCCGGGAATTGGCGGGGGCGGGAAACACCACCCGCCGATTGGCGAGCCCCCTGCGGCGATTCTTTGGACCGCGATGGGCCGAAGTCTCGCCGCTGGGAGGCCTCTCCCGCCGCCGTGGTTTGAACCACCTCTGGTGGCGGCGGGATGGGCGGCGCGAGCGGGCCCCCGGGGTCCTGGGGGCGCGCGGGGCAATCGGACCCGGGGGATGCCCCCACGGTGGCCAGGACCGCAATCGGGGCCCACCGATCGGCCGGCGGGCCAATGCTGTGGGGGCACTCTTTTTCGTCCGCCACCGCCATGGCCTCCACCATGGCGGAGGCGGAAGAGAATCTCCACAGCGCGCATGCGCCGGTGGTGACGTCAACGGCAGCTGACGCACCGGCGCATGCGCGAACCGGCGAAGGCCTTTCGGCCAGCCCGGGCGCCGGGTGTCAAAGGCCGCTGGAGCCGGTTTGGGCGCCAGCTGGTGTGGTGCCAACCGCTCCGGCACGGTCCTAGCCCCTCAATGTGAGGGATTGGCCCCTAAAGTTGCGGAATTCTCCGCACCTTTGGGGAAGGCCGACGCCGGAGTGGTTGGCACCGCTCCGCTATGCCGGGACCCCCTGCCCCGCCGGATAGGGGAGAATCCCGCCCATGGTGTACATGTACCCTTAAGGGTGCACATGTTAAACTGCTGTCAATCATTATCCATCTCAGACAGGATATGTAATCCCATGACTTTATACTTAACACTATGTAGGACCCATATTATTGTTTTACCAATCCTTGTTTTATGATTGGTACATTTGTGACAAATAAAAGAACATGAAGGCCCCAACAACCAAATCCTCTGCCGCCGCCCCCAGCCGCCAATTGCTCCTATCCAATGTTCCAACTGTCCCTTCATGATCACCAATTCCTCCATACTAGCCTTAAACTGTTCCCCCCTGACCGCTAACTGCTCAGCCCTACTGTTATCGGACCCAGCTGCCCCAGAATTATTTGATGCCCCTTGCACCAAATGATCAGGATCCCACTTGTTATATTCTTCTATTTTAAGTAATCACACAAACCCTACAAGGACTGTTGAATAATGATGTGGGTTCTTTATTGAAGATAAGAATATATGAAATGAAAATGAAATGAAAATCGCTTATTGTCACGAGTAGGCTTCAATGAAGTTACTGTGAAAAGCCCCTAGTCGCCACATTCCGCCGCCTGTCCGGGGAGGCTGGTACGGGAATTGAATTGTGCTGCTGGCCTGCTTGGTCTGCTTTTTTTAAAAGCCAGCGATTTAGCCCAGTGAGCTAAACCAGCCCCTGTACATACATACAATGTTACTTTGGAAGTTAAGTACACATGTCTGATTTATACATTTGTTGCTGTATTCTACATACAGAGGCATGGGAAGGTACATCACATCCTCTTTTGATGGCTGTGATTGATAGTAGTTTATTATTGTCATGTGAGAGTACCCTTTAAGAAACGGTTGTTTAAGAAATGTACCTTTTAAGAAATGGAGCTGCTCATGTTACTGGAGTGATGTCAGAGTGTGGGTGGAGCTGAGCTCCATTTCTGCTTTTTAGTTTCAGTTTGAGAGGAGCTTTGGTGTGTCTCTGTTTTTCAGAGAGCTGCATCTGAAGTCTGCCACCCAAAGACTACCTTAATCATTTGGTGAATTCAGAATTATAAATGATTTCAGTATTGAATGTAAACCCTAATGTGCTCCTGTTTAGAGGTTTGTTAAGTTTTTGGATGTTAAAAGAACAGCATACAGATTACTTAGTGTTGTATTCTTCGGGGGGGTGTATTTGATTTACTGGTTGCTAAGATGTTCACTGTTTGTTTTAGAAAGGTTAACTTTAGTTCATAGAATAAACATTATTTTGTTTTAAAAACCACTGGTCCATGTCTGCTGTACCATCCCTGTAGAGTGAGCCGTGTGCTCCCCATACCATGATCTATTAAAAGTTGTGGGTCAGGTGAACTCCATGATGCACTTTGGGTTCTCTAAAGCTTGGCCCATAACAATGATACATTCTCTTTTTTAAAAAAAATTTAGAATACCCAATTTTTTTTCCAATTAAGGTGAAATTCAGCGTGACCAATTCACCTACCCTGCACATCTTTTTGGATTGTCGGGATGAAACCCATGCAGACACGGGGAGAATGTGCAACCTCCACATGAACAGTGACCCGGGGCCAGGATCGAACCCGGGTCCTCGGCGCCGTGAGGCAGCAGTGCTAACTACTGCACCACCATGTCGCCCTATGATACATTCTCTTAATGTACATCACACACTTTTAAAGCTACATGTACCTCACATCACAGTTCCCATCTCTCTCGCTACCCACTTACCCTCACGTACCCTCACCGCCTTCAGTCCTGTAAAGCAGGCTTCCTATCCAAAAGGCTTGCAATGAGGTGACCTGTGGGCAGTAATACCACTAGGTAGGAATAACAGCAAACGGGATTATTATTTAAACGATAAAATATTAAAGCATGCCGCTGTTCAGAGAGACTTGGGTGCGCTAGTGCATGAGTCACAGAAGGTTGGTTTACAAGTGCAACAGGTGATTAAGAAGGCAAATGGAATTTTGTCCTTCATTGCTAGAGGGATGGAATTTAAGACTAGGGAGGTTGTGTTGCAATTGTATAAGGTGTTAGTGCGGCCACACCTGGAGTATAGTGTTCAGTTTTGGTCTCCTTACTTGAGAAAGGACGTACTGGCGCTGGAGGGTGTGCAGAGGAGATTCACTGGGTTAATCCCAGAGCTGAAGGGGTTGGATTATGAGGAGAGGTTGAGTAGACTGGGACTGTACTCGTTGGAATTTAGAAGGATGAGGGGGGATCTTATAGAAACATTTAAAATTATGAAGGGAATAGATAGGATAGATGTGGGCAGGTTGTTTCCACTGGCGGGTGACAGCAGAACTAGGGGACATAGCCTCAAAATAAGGGGAAGTAGATTTAGGACTGAGTTTAGGAGGAACTTCTTCACCCAAAGGGTTGTGAATCTATGGAATTCCTTGCCCAGTGAAGCAGTTGAGGCTCCTTCATTACATGTTTTTAAGGTAAAGATAGATAGTTTTTTGAAGAATAAAGGGATTAAGGGTTATGGTGTTCGGTCCGGAAAGTGGAGCTGAGTCCACAAAAGATCAGCCATGATCTAATTGAATGGCGGAGCAGGCTCGAGGGGCCAGATGGCCTACTCCTGCTCCTAGTTCTTATGTTCTTATGTTCTTAAAGACACCCTGCAGTTAAATTCTGAAGGACATCTGGGATTCCCATTCTTTTGGGTTACCCAACTTCACAGCAGCTACACCCCCTGCACCTAACCTCTTGTTATAATCCAGGCATAGAAGTGTTGTCGTTGAAATAAATGAAGCATTTTCAGTATCTCTGTTTTACTATAAAAACTTAAAGTGATTTGAAACTAGCTGACACCAGAACAAATTAATCCTTGGCAAGACGAACTACAGTGTCAATTTATGTTGTTTACAATAACCGGCTTTATCCTTCTCTTTGCTTTTTACATTGAAATACATTGGATTACCATGAACAATGTACACTGTTATTTGTCAAAAATAGACACGTTGGCAAAGATGCGGTTTTGGTCATAAACAAGATTTTGAGAATTCAGGAAAGAAAAATAGATACTTGTTACAAGAATGCACAGTCTGAATTTTTACAATCTAAGAACTGTCACTGCAGGGAGTGAGAATATTAGCTTTTTGCATGCTTTGTATGCAAGAATTTCTTCAATTGTCCAATTAGAGTAGAACTTTAGCTTAAGTGCTACAACTGCGAATCAATTATTTGTCGCAGGAACTTTGCGTTTACACACCTGCCTTATCAGTTGACACCTTGGCAGAAACCATTGACATTTGTAGATAAAGCGTGCCAGACAAAACTTTGATCTGCGTGTTGCACATTGTGCTCTCCTCCTCAGCAATTTGTCTGTAAGTTTCACCTTTGATTATGCAATGTTACTGTTTAGATATTTTTCTCCTCTCCCATCTTGTTTCAGATCACCAAAACAATATGCATTCAAAATGATTGACTTGCGGCAACAACTCGAGACCTTTTCTGTGCCAGATCTCACCAAGGAATTCTGACAGTTTTTTTGAACATAGTTGCCAATAAATATTCAAAGAATAAACACCTGCAAAGCCTTATCTCTTGCTCTTCTCTCACCATCTGTTTATTTTCCCCTCTTTTTATCACTCTATCTCTGTAATTCTTTCCCTTGATGCATTCCTTCATCTTGATAATTATTTCTCACTCATTTTATAATACCTAACTAATTATTGCCCAATATATCTCGCCATGGTCAATATTTTCACCCTCAATTGCTTTTCTGTAGTTTGTTCAAACTGAGGAAGTTACTCTGAAGTCCAGTTCCTGCTTCTCTTGAAGTTGTTGGCTTCTGCTGTTGCTAATGCATCTCACTCACATCAACTGACCGTAATTATTGGAAAGGCAATTTTAGAAAGTGTTATATTCTTTGCTTTAGCTGCAAATAGAAAGAATCAGAGATGGCACATGTTGATTTTGTATAACAAAGGGCAAGGGTTTATAACAAGATGCTGTTTGAACAGGGTACAATGTGAACTCCAGAAAAGTCTGCGGACAACTCCAATCATGCAATTGCGTAACACATGACATTATACCAGCCAATGGTGTTACTCTGAAACATAACGGGCGCGATTCTCCCAAAACGGGAGAAATCGTAAGGCTGGCGTCAAACCCGGGCGGGTTTGATGCCAGCGCGCCCCTTCCCGACCGGGAACCGATTCTGGTCCCCGGTCGGGGCTAGCAGCCCGACGCCGTAAGCTCCGGCATCATGGGCTTAACGAATTTCGTTAAGCCCGCTTGCCCGAGTTAGCGCCGGCTGACGCGTCATATGACGTCAGCCGCGCATGCGCGGATTGGAAGACTCCAACCCGCGCATGCGCGGATGACGTCATCACGTATTTGCGCGAAACCCACGCATGCGCGGGCCGGGATGCCCCTCAGCCGCCCCGCGAATGGATACTGCGGGGCGGCGGAAGGAGAAATAGTGCGCGGGCATCGGGCCTGCTGCCCGCGATCGGTGCCCACCGATCGCGGGCCCATGGCACCCTTGGCACGACCGTGGTACTGCCGTGCCAATCGGTGCCATGGTTATAAAAAGTGAGTTGTTCCCGCCGTTTTTACGAACGGCCAAACCAGGTGTGTTTGCCGTTCGTAAAAACAGCGTAAAGGGCTGGGACTTCGGCCCATCTATCAGCTGTGAATCGCTGCCGGCCGTAAAAAAACGGCGGCAGCGATTTGTGTCGGGAGTTGGGCGGGGGGGGGGGGGGGGGGGGGGAGAATAGCGGGAGGGCGGGAAAAATGTCGGGAAGGCCCTCCCGCTATTCTCCGACCCATCGTGGGGGGCGGAGAATCGCGCCCAACACCTCTCCCTCTTTACTCCTCGTGTCTGCGCGGGGTTCCTCCGGGTGCTCTGGTTTTCTCCCACAGTCCAAAGATGTTCAGGTTAGGTGGATTGGCTATGCTAAATTGCCCTTCGGTTAGGTGGGGTTACTGGGCTACGGGGATGTGTGGGCTTTAGTGGGATGCTCTTTCCAAGAGCCCGGTGCAGACTCGCTGGGCCAAATGGCCTCCTTCTTCACTGTAAATTCTATGAATTCTATATAACAGTTGAGACTCAATAGCTAAGGTAGGCTTGGGAGAGATCAACATTGCGAAAACCTTTGGCTATTTGAGAAGCCTACAAAAAAAATTTGATAAGTGGCAGAGGCTCTCCGTGTGGAGTTTGCACATTCTCCCCGTGTCTGTGTTGGTCTCATCCCACACATCCAAAGATGTGCAGGGTAGGTAGTTTGGCCATGCTAAACTGTCTCTCAATTGGAAAGAAAATGAATTGGGTATTCTAAATTTATTTCAAAAAGTGGTAGAGGGTACTGATTAGCACATACAAGGTTAATAGTAATTTTGAAATCCCTGTATTTTCATACTGAACCATCCTTCCTTAAGACTGGGACGATTGGGGTTGCCCAATTGCTGGTGGTAACAGGCTCAATGACCCGTGTCTTCAGTAGCGTCTCGAGTTATTCTTCCACTCTGCATCGAATGGCATAGGGTATGATCTGTGCTTTCTAACACATGCACATTGTCTGCCTTTATCTTCAACACCAGTCATGAATCCAAGTGACCCCTTGAATATCTTTGCATACTTTCTCAGAAGTGGTTGAAAATTGTTCATAGAATCAATAAGTTGGTTCACGATAGCCCAATTTAGCTGAATCATCCTTGACCAAGATCTCCCAAACAATGTTGGAAAGTTTCCTTGAATAATGTGAAGCGGCAACTCTACTTGCTGCTCTCTAACTTCCACAGTATCGATTCAGGTATCAGTGAGACTGAAGCGCCAGTATCCCCTTCCATCTCAATAGTGTTCTCATTTAATTTTTTTGGGTAGACCCAAATTGTTGCTGGTTCCTTGTACTTCTAGGACTCCTAGCTTACATCGTTATGCTGATGTGACATTTTGGTACTCAATGAATCTTCAGTAGGATCACTTAACTGGTAAACTCGCCCTGTAGACTTCACAGTTTTTTCTTGGTATACTTCCTTTGTGCTGATGAAGGTTGACATGACCAACATGCCTTGGTAATGTCACCAACTTTACCATAATTTTTAAATTTGTTCTCCTTGCTTCAACAATTTCCAGCCATGGCAAACCGTTCGCAGCGATGACATGGTAGGTACTTGGACGTGCTTCTTAGTGGCTCCAGCTTATGGACTTTAGCTCCAACTCCAATCAACTAAGCTTCTCTCGCAGCACGTTCAATAGACATTGGGCTGGATTCTCTGCAGCCCCGCGCCGAAATCGTGACCAGCGCAGGTCGGAGAATCCAATTTTACGTTGGAACCTTGTCCGCCGCCAGTCTGGCAATTCACCGAGCCCCGAAAATCTCTTTGTTACTCAGATTCTTGTATTGTTGTTTGACATTTTAGTAAGTATCTTTCATCCAGAGCCAAGCTTGTTTGTTGCAAAGAAACGTGTGTAAAGGCCTTGGTGCTAAGTGAAGTACAAACTTTCCACAGTAATTTAATAATCCTAGAAATTACCTGAACTGAATCACATTCTGCGGTTAGGATCTCCAAAATCTTCTTAGTCTCTTCGTGAAGACCGTCTTGGTCAATGATGTGTCCGAGATGGTGAATAGAAGATTTTAAAAATTCGCACTTCTCTTTCTTGATGGTGTCACTATGATCAGGCGGCACGGTAGCACAGTGGTTAGCACAGTTTCTTCACAGCTCCAAGGTCCCAGGTTTGATTCCCGGTTTGGGTCACTGTCTGTGCGGGGTCTGCACATTCTCTTGTCCGCTGAGTACGCCACATGGCTGGGGGCCCATTGACAGAGGCCCACCCAGCAAACCTCCACTCCTTACCGGCCGTGTTCCCGACGGCGTGGAACTAACCACCTAATGCCGGTTGGGATGCTGGCATGGCAGTTGGGGACTTAGTCCACAGCCACCCTGATCTGGGGCAGGGTACCGGACACCGGGGGGGGGGGGGGGGGGGGGGGGGGCGCCTTATAGGCGGCCTGGGGTTAGATCCGCCTGGTTTGATGCTCAGGTGCACGGCCGATCGGGGGGGATCTCATTTTTCTGTCCAGCTCCGCGATCCGAATCCGCCATGGAGCTCGTCGTGCGCATGTGTGGACTCCAAACCGGAAGTGCAGGGGGCCTGTATTCGCAGCCAAAGCTGCCAGATTTACTCCGGGTCCCTGCTAGGCCCCTGCAGGGCATTGAATTAGCACAACTTGTTTCTCTGACTTTCTGGAGTAAAACACCACATTTTTTATGATGGTGTGGGGGTATAGTCCCATTTTGGGAGAATCCCAGCCCATTGTGTTTACTTTTGCAGATTTTGTGGTGAATGCACCTTCAATCAACTATTTACTTTGGATGGTTTCATTGCTGAGGCCACAAATTAATCTATTGCGAAGTGTATCATCCAAAGTCTGGCAACATTTATGAAATATTTTAGCCTCCCTTCTGTGCATGATGGTGAAAGCGGAATCTTTTAGCTATTAATAGTGGATAGGAGAGAAATCTTCTTGCAGCACAGTGATTAACTCATCGTATGACTTAATTGGAAAAAAAAGTGAATTGGGTACTCTAAATCTTTAAAAAGATTTTGCTGATGGATATGACAAATGTATAACGGACAGTAACAAAGAGATTGATAAAACTACTGGCAATTGTAAGTGCTGAGAGAGTGAGTGAATTTCCACTTCTTCACATTCTCCTCCCTTCTTCACTGCGCTTTCTTCCCAAAATCAACAAACCCTTCACTGTTTGACAAATTTCTAATGTTCCATTTACTTTGTGCTGACTTTAGGCTGCTGCACCATACATATTCATATTAGCTGCATCTATGCGTAAACCATAAATTCACCTCAACCTTTAATTCATAGGGTGACGTATGCTGGATGTCCGTCTATTTCCTTGTCTGTTATGATAGATGATGATGTGCTTATTTATATACGAATGCATCACATTGGAACAGGAACAGGCCTCCTTCTGCACTGTAGGGATTCTATGAGAACCTCAATTAGTTCATCTACAGGAGAACCATTACAAAAACAAGATCTCTCTCTCTCTCCCTCTCTCTAGAAAGGCTTGAAAATAAAATCAAAGTTTGAAGAGGAGTAACCACCATCTGAAATAAATACTCTTTTTCCCCTTTTACTTCTGATTTGTTTACCCTTGTCGACCCCTCTGTGTTTGTCTGTCATGTGTGTATGTGTATAGGGTAGGGGAAAAGTTAAAGCAAGGAATTAGGTATTCAATATAGTTAACCAGCTATATTTGCTGCATATCTGTAATTATTGGGCAGCCAAGGGCCAAAGCCTTTTCTGGTATTTTTCTGAGAATTATTGATTAATACAATTATGTTGCAACTCCCATTCAAATGGGGCTGACATTCATCGTGCACCAGCCCAGGTTGTCGTGACATAAGTGTGAGGCTTTGTAAAATGGTTATGTTTCAAACTGTTCCGTTTAGTTCAAGGTGTAGCCATGCTGGCCACGCAAAATGGACACTGAGCCAAAGTAAAATGGAAGACAGAAGGAAAAGCCTGTTTAGTGAGAACAGACAGTCTGCTCTCAACTAATTAGCATTTTGCAAGCAGCAAACCAGTTTCTGGCCAGGTGCAAGATCTCCAAGCCAAAGGTGTTAATGGCAAAGCGCTTAGCATTCTGATGAGGCAGCCCAGATCCAGGCACGGACAATGGCAACATTTCCATCTCAATGTAACACTTAATTGGTTGCGCAGACAGGATGGCACCAGAGTAAAGAATATCGAAACCACCCCCCAACATCGAGGAAGGCTCTCGCATTGGAGGATTTCGAAGGTAACCGTTTGGAAACGCTCCAATCGGTACCGAAAGGTAGAGCCCGCCTAGAAGGGGGCAAGGACATTAGAGAGGGGTATAAAGGCAAATTCCCCACATAGCCCGGTCTGTTAAACCCGTGCTCCGGCCCTGATAGACATCTTGCATCCTGACTCCAGCCGTTGAGCACCAGCCGCCGAAACCGTAAGTTCAACGCTCGCTACGCGATCCAAGCCCGCTAGACCCCCAGTACCAGAACGCTTGCTGAAGGCTGCAGTACAAGACCAGGACGAAGGCCTCGTTCTCTGACCTTGCCTGTTCCTGTTAGATAAGTATTCTGTTTGCTTAAGTTTAGTTATAGCTTAGTCTCTTAGTGTGTGCATGAGTATTTATTATAACTGTATAATAAATATTGATCGTTTGAACCTTACTAATCGGTGTATCGTCTTTATTACTTTGAACTTGACCTTGGAATTTTATACATTTAGTGGCGACCTCCTGACGGGACACGGTTGTAAGTGGAAACCCCACACCGTCCAGGACCCTGAAATTTGAATTAGAACTCCAAATTGCAGAGAAAGAAAGAGATCACAAATATTCAAGGTGTTCAAAATAATAAGCGAAATTCGGAAGTGTGTTTAGTGCATGCGTACTAACAGGGCTGTAAGGTAAAACTGAAAGCTTTTTGTTGCGACAAACTTTCGGTAGTTTTGTGATCGGAAAATAGCGTAAGCCGTACCCGTTTCCTGAAACACAACCCCAACAACCCCCTGTTCCAAATTATACAAAGAGAGTCAGAGGAAATGGCCATGCAGGCAATGGAACGTCTGATGGATCCAGAAAGGTTTGTGGTCGCAGCGACCAGCAACAGTAGCAGGGTAGGCCAGTGTCCCACGTGGGAGCTGGAACTCCGCAAATATTTACAAGGAAAGGGATGGCCCCTTTGGAAAGAGTTTTGTGCAAATGAGAAGACAGGTCCCGGGAGTATAGGTCATACTTGGTGGGAGAACCTCTCTCAAATACACAAAAAGAACCTAGGTAAAGCACGCAAGCCGATGGCGATTGTGTCCTGTTTGGCACAGTTGCGAGGCGCAGAGGAGGTCATCAGGACGCTCCGGACAGATTTAGAAGAGAGGAATAGGACGAGTAAGGTCGATGTCAGGGACATCGAGAAGGAGAATCTGGATCTAAAAGGGAAGTTGGCAGAGAAGGATAGAGAGGTGGATGATGCCAAAAGGGCTCATCAGTCTTGTCTAGCTCATCTGAGCAGTTCCCAGACCCAGTATGAGAAAGCCTATCAGGACGTGCAACGTGCCGTTCTGATAAGACAGGAATCGGAGAAGCAGGTGGAGGCATTGCAGAGGCAATGTTCTGATCTCAAAGCAGCTTTGAGAGCACTCCATGCTGCAACGACCGAACAAAGACAAAGCACAGTTGACCACGCAAAATGCAGGAAACAGATTGCGGAATTGCAATCTCTGCTTTCGGTGCAGAATGGCTTCCAAAGCACCTTTGGAGCACAGTTAGATGGGGAAAATGCCCCAGATTGGCAGGAATTAAGCGAGACAGCGCAGCGTTATGTTCAGGGAACATGTGCGCCAGCAGCTCAGCAGAAACGACAGGCACCCCAACCCCCCACAGCTCAGACCATAACCGCACCCATGAATCCCGTAACCACGCAGAGAAAAGCCGAATCAGAAGGCGCCCCAGACATAACCTACACCACCCCTTTAACAGTAACCCAGCTAAGGGACGCGTGTGAAAAGATCACTCCGTTCCTCCCCACCGCAGACCCCCACCAATTTTTCGCAAAAGTGAAACAGCGGGCTACCATGTACGGCCTGGATGAGAGAGAGCAGGTTAAGCTCACAGTGCTGAGTTTAGACCAAAGTGTAGTAGCAGCCCTCCCCGACCCCACAGAACGTGGCAGGAGGCAGCCTAGAGGAGATGCACACCGCCATTTTAGATGCCATAGGGTACAATAGAGGTGACCCAGTAGAAGGATTAAACAAATGCAGGCAGAAAAGATCCGAACACCCCACAGCATTCGCAGGAAGGCTGTGGATTCATTTCAGCGCAGTTTTTGGACAATTAGATAGAGCGCATTTAACCCGCGAAAACATGGTTAAGTGGACGCGCACAATAATCTCCCACGCAACAGAAGCAGGACAGAGCGCTTGCAACAGCTATGACCCCTCAGAAGAGGCCCATAACGAGAAATGGGTCCTGAAAAGATTGTCCCGCGCTTGGGAGCAATCGCTTCAGGGAAAAGGCAAAGTTAGATCCCCAGAAGAGGCTCAGGCTGCTGCAGATATCCAAGCAGTCAGAGAGCACCAGAAGCCCGCATGGGTAAATGAAGGCAAGAACAGCCCTCAGCAGAAAGGACAGGAATGCTATAACTGTGGACAGTTAGGGCATTGGGCTAAAGAGTGCAATGCACCCCAGCGATCTCAGAGAGGCCAGCAGACAGGCACTCTGAACCGCAATAAGTCAAAACCGATCCATAATGTTACAGTACAGTCAGGACCCACCAATGTGGACGAGACGGACTGACGGTGTTCGGGCTCCCCCACTTGGGTCTGTGACACACTATGGGATCCATCAGGGAGGCCCGTAGTCACAGCGAAAGTCAAAGGGAAGCCCATAGAGTTACTGTGGGACACAGGAGGATCCCGCACCACCATTAACTCCACAACCACGGCACACTCAGACACGTGGCCGACCACCTCCACCATTACACTTAGCGGGTTCACCGGACACTCGCAGCAGGGACACATTACAGCACCCATAGCAATTCAGCTAGGGAACATTAGCACAAGGCACCCCGTAGTTCTAGTAAATCTTCCCAGGACAGCAGAACACATCCTAGGGATTGATTTTATGAACACACACAGCTTATCGTTCGACCCAGTAAACCAGTGTGTCTGGCGAATGGCAAGAGCAGACAGAGCACCAGCCACCCTCACAGTAGGAGACTACGCTAATCGGATTAGCGCAGTGGGAGAGTACTCATTCGACCTGACTACACTCCACACAGACAGACAAATTAAAGCATTACTGAACAAACACAGGACAGCATTTGCAAGTCACCGTCATGACTGTGGCAGAATGACTGGACAAGTTCATGTTACCGGACAGGACCCCCGACCGCAAAAGCAATACAGATTTCCCCTTGAAGCAGAGGTGGAAATAGAAAAAGTTATAGGTAGCTTGTTGGACCAAGGTGTACTTAGAACGGTAGCCTCCACCAACAATGCCCCTATTTGGCCAGTGAGGAAGCCCGATGGATCATGGCGTCTGACCATCGATTATCGGGAACTCAATAAAGTAACCCCCGCAGTAGCCCCAACGGTAGCTACTAGTCCCGAGACCATGCTCAAGCAGGGTCTCAACGCCAAGTACTTCACGGTATTGGATATCAGTAACGGATTCTGGTCCATACCATTGGCAAAAGCGTGGCCAATACAAATTTGCATTCACTTTTAAAACTCAGCAGTATACGTGGACATGCCTCCCACAAGGATTCCACAATTCACCCTCCATTTTCCACCGACAGCTGGCAAGTGGACTAGAAAAATTTTCCCGCCCCGAATGTCTGGTACAGTATGTAGACGACCTACTACTGCAGACAGACACAAAGGCAGAGCACATTTCGCTTCTGGCCGAACTCCTGGAATTGTTGACTTCAATTGGATGTAAAGTTAACCCCCAGAAAGGCCCAGATATTGGAAAGTAAAGTGATGTATTTGGGAACAGTCATCACGCACGGCAACGCGAGATCGAATTCAAAAGAATTGATTCGATTGTCAAATTGCCCCTTCCCCAGAATGTATCATCCCTCCGGTCGTTTTTAGGACTGGTTGGTTATTGTCGGAACCACATAGACGGATTCGCGACAAAAGCCGCCCCACTTTCAGACCTCCTAAAGAAAGGAGCCCCCTGGGAATGGCTTCCGCAGCATACAGATGCTGTGGAAGAGTTAAAACGAGCCCTTAGTGCAGCACCCGCGCTGCTAGTCCCAGACCAACTTTCCCCGTACGCAATCGAGGTAGCTAGCACAGATCTGACCCCCTCGGCCGTGTTGCTTCAGGAACGGCACGAGCAGCTAAGACCAGTGGCTTATGCCTCCCGACTGTTAGACCCAGTAGAACAAGGATTTCTCTGCCTGTGAGAGGCACCTCCTGCGTCTTCTGGGCAGTACAGTACTTTTCATACATAACCGGACCTAAACCCATAAACCATTCTGACCGAACATACACCCACACAGCTACTACTAGACGGTCGACTAAAGGACGGTTCAGTTAGCCAGATTAGGGCAGCTACGTGGACCCTACTTTTACAAGGACGGGACATTACTGTAAAACGGACACGCACCCACACATATTTAGCAGACAACCTCCAATACCCCGGACAGCCCCCATGACTGTGAAATTGTAGCTCCCTGCATAACACAGGCCCTTCATAGCAAAGACACCCCCCAGGAAGCTAGGAAACCCAGCACAAGGCACCCCACACACAGGACACGTGTGGACCCCTCAAGATATCGTGGACGGTTCATCCACAGTTTTAAATGGTGAGCGTATCACTGGATGCGGCATCTACGTCGAGGACGCGCAGGGGCGCGCTCTCGAGGAAATAGCACTGAAGTTACCTGGTCACTTAGGCGCGCAGGCAGCAGAGCTAGCAGCCATAGCGTATATAGTGGACCACCCCGCTTCTTTCCCCAGCCCAGCAGACATATATTCTGGACACGTTTATATGTCTGCAACAGTTTGACAGATTTTTGCCCCTGTGGAGGACACGAGGTTTTGTCTCCGCAGACGGAAAACCCCTTCCATCAGCCCCTCTACTCCAGCATATTCTAGACAAAGCGAAGGACAGGACCTTCGGCATAATAAAAGTTCGCAGCCACCATAGGTCATCACCCCCTGGGAATGTAAAAGCCGACGCGTTGGCTAAGGCAGGTTCCAGGAGAGGACACTTATGGACCCCCCCAGCTAGCGCACCAGCTAGCGCCCCTGTGAGCGCAGTACAAGTCTCACAAACAGAGGTTAAAGATCTCGTAGCAGCACAGAAACAGGATGGAGACCTCAGGGAGGTTTTGAAGGGGAAACTTTGTGCCTGCGTACGAGCACTTTAAACACGCACTGACCACACATGGGGTGTGATCATTAAGGATCAACTTTATGTGGTGCCCACAGCAGGATAGAAATGCAATGATCGCTTTATTCACGACAACCACGGACACCAAGGTATTGATTCAACCACGAGGCACCTCAGGCAACTCTGTTGGTGGCCTAATCTCAGGACAGATGTAACACACTATATAGAGAATTGCCTGATTTGTGCTCAGAATAACCCGGAGCGGTATTCTAAGAAAGCACAACTTCGGCATACTCGCCCAGTTAACGGCCCTTGGACAAACCTCCAGATCGATTTTATAGGTCCATTGCCCCCTTGTCGGAATGGCTATAAGTATGTTCTGGTGGTGATAGATACCTTTACAAAATGGGTAGAGGCATTTCCATCACGTACAAACACAGATAAGACAGCTGCAAAGATCCTGACCCACCACATCTTCACGAGATGGGGTTTACCCCGAAGTATCGATTCGGACCAGGGATCTCACTTTACAGGACGGGTCATGAGGAACGTCCTGACTATATTCGGTATAAAACAAAACTTCCATATTGCGTATCACCCACAGTCCAGCGGGATTGTGGAGCGCATGAATCGGACCCTAAAAACGACCCTCAGGAAAATGGTTCAAGAGAATAATTCCACATGGGATTCAGTGCTCCCATTTGCACTTATGTTCATAAGGAACACTGTCTCCACATCTACAGGATACACACCACACACACTCATGACCGGACGCCCTGTGAAAGGTACAGAATTCCTTTTAGGACTGGACATGACAAGCCCCGAAGTGACGGCCCTCACACATGAAAAGGCAGTTAAAGATCTAGTTGAGACTGTGAGGTCTGCACAGATCGCAGCCGCAGTCCAGCTTGGAAAACGCCGTCAACAACGCACTGCCTGTTTCAATAAGACCGTACACACCACAGAATTCCAGGTTGGGCAACAGGTAATGTTATCTGTTTATAACCCCAGCAGTTTTTTGGCTCCAAAATATTCCGGTCCCTACTCAATTTCGGACAAAATTAGCCCCTCCGTTTACAGGATAAAGTATCCTAATGGGAAGACCGCGTGGTTCCATATCAACCAGTTAAAGGCATATGGAACACAGTCCAACCATGCTCATCATGTACTGCTGGATGCAGCAGAACACTTCACCCCGCCCACCAGAGACACTTTTCCACCATCCCCCTCACAGACCAGTTCATCCACGGACTCGCCCACGACTCCGCCCACAGACCACTACAGACCACGCCCCGACACGCCCACAAGCTGCCACAGCAGAGACAGCAGGACTGACACTGACTCTGACGACAGCGACAGCACACAGCCATACAGCCCACACTGCACCAACTACGACCCCAACTCCAGTGACCCCATGGAAGTCACCTACCTCAAATATCCAGAACCACCACCCGACCCCGACTACCCCGACAACACACTCGACACTACACAATGGCACAGGGACAATTCCTACAGACTTGTCCGTAACGATGAGAGTGACCCCCGGTCACACAATTCCAAAGTTTCATGCCTGATCCACACAAGGGTGTGGGATCCGGGAGAGCAGGACGACGCAATGTCTGAATCCCGACACGGCAACCCCTTTGTGACCCTGTTCACAGAGGCAGAATCAAAGTGAGGTGTCCAGATGATGTAAAATAGGAATCGTTTGAGGGAAACGATGTCCTTTCTGATGGAACCTGCACGTATGTTTGTCTTCGTTTTATGTTTGTTTGTTTTCAGGATTGTACATTGTTCAGCTGGAGGATGGACATCTTCTTTTCAGCTGAAAAGATTGTGACCACCTCACATACACGTTAGTTTGTCTGCCGAAACTTTTGAGAACTTTGGTTTGATTGGAGATCTTTTCCAAAGTTGTAAGGCTACACGCCAAATAGCTTGTCCGCAGATATCTCTGAGAACTTCAGTGATGTCCTCAGTTGGAGCATCTTGGCTCCCTTGGTTTTTTTAGGTGCCCCTCTATTCGGCGAAATAGAGGCTGCAAGTCATGATGAACACATTCGTACCCGTTTTTTTTCCAGGTTACCCAGGCAGTGGACAAACGGCACTGAGGACCCACCCTGTCTGAGAACCAACCCTTGGTCAGCCAAGCTCGGGTATGGCACAGCACGCCCTACCCGGGGATCCCATCCAACTCATACCCGTCGCGGCCCATACGCAACTCATTCGGATGTTTGTTTCAAAGTTTGTTTTCATTTTAAGTTAGGTAGCCCTTCGGCCGCCATCCCACATGCGATTTACATCCGGGAACATTCGGATGGTAAATCAGCAAAGCCTGCGAGACGGCTCGCAGAGGGAAGGATTGTTAGGTGTATGCTGGTCTTAAATTCGCTTTTGAAAAAAAAAATGAGGGTAGTCACAGGGTGTGACTTAGCCAGTCATTTTAAAGGGTCATTGGGTTTGAAAGACAGATGCACTAACAAGTAAAGGTCTTAAACTGTGTATTGACAGATACTGTGCTTGAGTCCCAAGGTTTCAAAGGACGAGACAGAGGTCGAAGCCAGGATTGTCAATACCGGAGGAAGAAGGAAGAGAAAGAGAAGAACAGCAAATGATGGAAGCCCACCTACTGTTTCTAAATGTTATGGGTATATGTGTGGAAACAAGACACTTTTCCCCCACAACCCCCACCGTAAATGTTTCAATTACAGCAAACCCCAGTGCTCAGCCCTGATCAGCGAGGTTCAGACCTGGTGCACTAAATTCATGACGTGGTACTCCATGTCCTATATAATCGAATCACTGTTGGTGATCGCGATCCTCATCATACTAGTACAGACCCTCAGGTTGAGGAAATGGAAGAGGAGAGCCTCTCGTTCCAGCACCTCACCCATCTATAGAGTTCAATCCCCCATCTTCGGATTCCACCAAACCCCTCAACCCCTCACTGATTACAACACTCTGTAAATAAAAAGTTCAGCCATGTATTATATTGTTCCATACTCGACTGCCGAGTTGGGAAGTGTGATGTTGTGGTGTGAATGGTTAGGTTTTAGAGTGATGAAATGTTAAGTTAAGGTTAAGGTTAATAGTGATAGGTAGAGGTTCCCAGTTGTAGTAATGCATGTCCCTTTGACATAGGGCCAAGTAGAGATGTTAGTTAAAATTTTTTCTTCTTCCCATAGTTTACGACAGAGTAGAACAGGAACTGGCAAGAGGTCAGAACACAAGGAAGGCAACGTACATAGGTGATCCTTCACAATAGTATGATTGTGAGGATCACAAGGAGGGAATGTAGCCATGCTGGCCACGCAAAATGGACACTGAGCCAAAGTAAAATGGAAGACAGAAGGAAAAGCCTGTTTAGTGAGAACAGACAGCCTGCTCTCAACTAATTAGCATTTTGCAAGCAGCAAACCAGTTTCTGGCCAGGTGCAAGATCTCCAAGCCAAAGGTGTTAATGGCAAAGCGCTTAGCATTCTGATGAGGCAGCCCAGATCCAGGCACGGACAATGGCAACATTTCCATCTCAATGTAACACTTAATTGGTTGCGCAGACAGGATGGCACCAGAGTAAAGAATATCGAAACCACCCCCCAACATCGAGGAAGGGCCCTCGCATTGGAGGATTTCGAAGGTAACCGTTTGTAAACGCTCCAATCGGTACCGAAAGGTAGAGCCCGCCTAGAAGGGGGCAAGGACATTAGAGAGGGGTATAAAGGCAAATTCCCCACATAGCCCGGTCTGTTAAACCTGTGCTCCGGCCCTGATAGACATCTTGCATCCTGACTCCAGCCGTTGAGCACCAGCCGGCGAAACCGTAAGTTCAACGCTCGCTACGCGATCCAAGCCCGCTAGACCCCCAGTACCAGAACGCTTGCTGAAGGCTGCAGTACAAGACCAGGACGAAGGCCTCGTTCTCTGACCTTGCCTGTTCCTGTTAGATAAGTATTCTGTTCACTTAAGTTTAGTTATAGCTTAGTCTCTTAGTGTGTGCATGAGTGTTTATTATAACTGTATAATAAATATTAATCGTTGAACCTTACTAATCGGTGTATCGTCTTTATTACTTTGAACTTGACCTTGGAATACTTGTGACGTTGTCTATACGGCAACTGGCGACCTCCCAGAGCTGAATAAATACATAGAACAGAGCCTAGTAGTGTTAAGCACACGTCGAATACGGAGGCGTGTTAATACACTCCAATAAACGCGTTTTAACAACCACAGTAAAACGTGCAACAAAGGTAAAATGGAGCATGCGACCTCTGGCTAGTTCTGCTCGATGATAAGCTGATGTGACCTGGCTGCCATTGGGATCAAGGGCCCAAGTAAAGTCCTGTTGAAGCCAAGTGATAGATTTAACACCTGAATATAAAAAATAAACAGTTGGCTTAGCTTTGTGCAGACCGATAAGGACTCTCAAGCAATTGACTCAAAAGATCTGGCACTGAGATAGAGAGCGGCGTTCAGGAGAGACAGATAGATAACAACAGCTGCTATGAGCAACAGGAAGAAAACCATTTTCTGTTCACGATGAGGCAGAATATATGTGGGAGAAAGTTCTCTGGTCAAGAGAGATAACCCATGGAAATTTAAGGACACTGCAAGATTGACTCTGGTGTGCCGGGAGAAGGACCCAGCAAAGTGAACGTTGTTGCTGTAAGTCGTTTTGGGATTCTCAGTAGACACTTTTTGAAAATAAATTTAGAATACCCAATTCATTTTTTTCCAATTAAGGGGCAATTTAGCCTAGCCAATCCACCTAGCCTGCACATCTTTTGGGTTGTGGGGGCGAAACCCATGCAAACACGGGGAGAATGTGCAAATTCCTCATGGACAGTGACCCAGAGTCAGGATCGGACCTGGAACCTCGGCGGCCGTGAGGCCGCAGTGCTAACCATTGCACCACCATGCTGCCATCCTCAGAAGTCACTT